>NW_011494815.1:2813735-2842900 GCF_000754665.1 Bison bison bison | reverse complement strand
CTAGATGGGCCTTTGTCAGCAAAGTAATATCTCTGCTTTTTAATATGCTGTCTAGGTTGGTCATAGCTTTTCTTCCAAGGAGCAAGCGTCTTTTAATTTCATGGTTGCAGTCACTATCTGAAGTGATTTTGGAGCCCCTAAAAATAAAGCCTGTCACTGTTTCCACTGTTTCCCTGTCTATTTGCCATGACGTGATGGGACTGGAAACAGTGGAAACAGTGGCTGACTTTATTTTTGGGGGCTCCAAAATCACTACAGATGGTGACTGCAGCCATAAAATTAAAAGACGCTTCCTCCTTGGAAGGAAAGTTATGACCAACCTAGACAGCATATTAAAAAGCAGAGACATTACTTTGCTGACAAAGGTCCATCTAGTCAAGGCTATGGTTTTTCTCCAGGCTATGGTCATGTATGGATGTAGGAGTTGGACTATAAAGAAGGCTGAGTGCCAAAGAATTGATGCTTTTGAACTGTGGTGTTGGAGAAGACTCTTGAGAGTCCCTTGGACTCCAGGAAGGCCAACCAGTCCATCCTAAAGGAGATCAGTCCTGGGTGTTCATTGGAAGGACTGATGCTGAAGCTGAAACTCCAGTACTTTGGCCACCTGATGTGAAGACCTGACTCACTGGAAAAGACCCTGATGCTGGGAAAGATTGAGGGCAGGAGGAGAAGGGGACGACAAAGGATGAGATGGTTGGATGGCATCACCGACTCAATGGACATGGGTTTGGGTGAACTCTGGGAGTTGATGATGGACAGGGAGGCCCGGTGTGCTGAAGTTCATGCGGTTGCAAAGAGTCGGACATGACTGAGCGACTGAACTGAACTGAACTGATGGGACTGGATGCCATGATCTTCGTTTTCTGAATGTTGAGTTTTTAAGCCAGCTTTTTCACTCTCCTTTTTCACTTTCATCAAGAGCCCCTTAGTTTCTCTTCACTTTCTGCCATAAGAGTGGTGTCATTTGCGTATCTGAGGTTATTGATATTTCTCCCTGTAATCTTGGTTCCAGTTTGTGCTTCATCCAGCCCAGCATTTCTCATGATGTACTCTGCATATAAGTCAAATAAGCAGGGTGACAATATACAGCCTTGATGTACTCCTTTTCCTATTTGGATCCAGTCTGTTGTTCCATGTCGAGTTCTAACTGTTGCTTCCTGACCTGCATATAGGTTTCTCAAGAGGCAGGTCAGGTGGTCTGGTATTCCCATCTCTTTCAGAATTTTCCACAGTTTGTTGTGATCCATACAGTCAAAGGCCTTTAGCGTAATCAGTAATGCAGAAGTAGATGTTTTTCTGGAATTACGTTGCTTTTTCTAAGATCCAACGGATATTGGAAATTTGATCTCTGATTAGATTAAATTGTATTTATTATAAAGTAGCCATCAACTCCTTTTTTTAAAATATTCAATGCATATTTATGGAGTGTTTATGTCCAGCACTGAATTAGGCTCTGAGAATACAACTGTGACCAAGATAGTCACAGCTCCCACTTTCATGAATGTAATGGTTCATGTAGACAGATAAAGAATAACAGTACAGTATGATTACTACAATACTAATAGCAGGTTAAAAGGTACATGAATTAGCCTACCAGCCATGGCAATTAACCATTTAGTAGCAATAAGTTTTGTTGATAGCCACAAAATAACTTGCTGGGATTTCAACTGGGATTGCATTGAATCTATATCAAAATGGGAAGAACTGGTATCTTGATAATATTGAGTTTTCTTGTACATGAATAGGGAATATATCTCCATTTATTTAGTTCTTCTTTGATTTAATACAACAGGGTTTTATAGTTTAGCTCCTATAGATCGTATACATATTTTGTTAGCTTTATACCTAAGTATTTCATTGTTTGAAATGAAATTGTTTGCTAATGTAAATGGTATTGTACTTTAAATTTTACATTCCACTTGTTCATTGCTATCTATGGGAAAGCAGCTGACTTTTCTTTATTAACCATATCCTACAACCTTGCTATAATTGCTTATTAGGTCCAGGAGTTTTCTTTGTTAGTTATTTTGTATTTTCTGTGTAACCAATAATGTCATTTGCAAACAAGTGCAGTTCAGTCACTGAATTGTGTCGGACTCTTTGCAACCCCATGGACTACAGCATGCCAGGCTTCCCCATCCATCACCAACTCCTGGAGCCTGCTCAAACTCAGGTCCATCGAATTGGTGATGCCATCCAACCATCTCATCTTTGCAAACAAAGACAGTTTTATTTCACCTTCCCAATTTATATGCTTTTTATTTCCTTTTCTTGCCTTAGTGCATTGGACAGAACTTCTGTTACAGTGTTGAAAAGAGGGTTGAAAGGGGGCATCTTTGCCTTGTACCTAATCTTAGAAATAGTTTCAAATTTCTTACCACTAAATATGAAGTTAACTGTAGGGTTTTTTGTTTTTTTGTTTTTTGGTAGATAATCTTTATAAATTTGAGGAAATTGCTCTCTGTTCCTAGTTTACTGAGACTTTTTATCATGCATGGATGTTGGATTTTGTCAAATGCTTGTTTTGCATCTATTGAAATGACTGGTTTTTCTCTTTTAGCTTGTTGATGTGATGGAATATCCCACTTAGTCATAATTCAAAATACTTTATGTTGAGATTTCTTATTTGATCCATGTGTTATTTAGAAGTGTGTTGCTTAATCTCCATGTATTAGGGGAGTTTTCTACTTATCTTTTTGTTATTGAATTTCTAGTTTGATTCCGTTATGGTCTGAGAACAGACATTGTATGATTTCTGTTCCTTTAAATTTGTGATAGTGTGTTTTGTGGCCCAGAATGCGGTCTATTTTGGTGAATGTTCCAATGTGCGTGAGAAGAATGTGTATTCTGCTCTTGTTGGATGAAATAGTCTATAGATGTCAATTATATCTAGCTGACTGATGGTGGTGTTGTGTTCAGTCATGTCTTTCCTGGTCTTTGACGTGCTAGAGCTGTCCATCCATATCCATAGAGGTGTATGGAAGTCTGCAGCTATTATAGTGGATTCATCTCTCTCTCTTTGCAATTCTATTAGTTTTTGCCTCATATAGTTTGATGCTCTGTTATTAGGCACATTCTCATTAAGGATGGTATGTCTTCTTGGATAATTGACCCCATACTATCCTTCTTTATCCTGATAAATTTCCTTACTTTGAGGTCCATTCCTAGCAATCAATTATTTTCTCATTTTTAAAATACATAGGACATTTCCTTGGTTGTTTTCGAAACGATAGAAATAGCTCATAGTCTCTCACTGCTGCCAGTGGAGAACCTCTGGTTAGATGTTCTCTGACCTCAGGATGTCTCCAGCACAGCTGGCAGTCACATGCTGTGTCCACTGCTGTCACTGGATCAGAAACCAAGCCCATCTGTGCTGGCAGTCAGCTCAGCTCCACAAATATTTACGGGGAATTGACTCTGTGCCAGGTCAACAGCTGATGTCATACCCTTCACACCAGGATACCCATTGTTGAAGATGAAAATACTTCTGGGACAATTGGTAACAAGCTACCGGAGCTCCATTAGCGTCCGCACTGCCTGCCACAGCTCTTCTCCTGCCCATTTCTTTACTCTGGTCCAGCAGACAGAGTTGACACCTGGTATGACACTGCCTATAGGACCAGCTCAGTCACTAGTATGTCGACTTGGATCAGCCTGCTATACTTACATACTGGCTGTCAAGTATTTTGATTATCAGGCCACACCTTTCCTGGGGAGCAAGAGGGATGCTGTGGGTGGGCACAGATTGGGTCCATCCCCTCAGGAGGGTCCAGCCTACGCAGGGTTGGAGAGGAAGCTGACATGTCATCCCGGGGCACACGAAAGCAGGGGAGCTGAGGATTTGGGCTCTGAAGGCATCCTAGGAGCTGAGCCTTGCGAAGGCTTCAGCAGGCAGGGCCAGTGGGACGGGCATTCCTGGACCAGATCGTCATTTCAGACAACCAGGACCCACTGATCTTACATCCTGGCTCATCAGCTGCTGGTGTCTCCTTTCCACCATGACACATCATTTCCACCACCTGCTAATTACTTCATTTCCTCCAGAGGCTCTGATTGTCATCTACACCCCCTGGCTGAAGTCCTCCAACATGCTGGGGCCATCCGAGCTCCTGTCTTCCGATTTGCCCTGGTCACTTGCCCAGTGGGATGGCTTCCCAGGCTCCCCTCTCTGCTGTTCAAAGAGAATGACAACTCCATGGAATTCCAACAGGGACACAGAAAAGACAAGTTGAAAGTATATAGGGAACTTGGAACTCCAGTAGTCCAGTGACCAGTGACTGAGGACCTACTATGTGCTGAGCACTGTATGGGTGGGAGGTTCCCTTGGGGTGAACGAGGTGCACCAACAGCCCACCAAGAGTATATAGGCTAATGGAGGAGACAAAACCTCTATAAAAACAACTCTAAACACAGGAACACAAGTTCCATGAGGGAGGTTATGGATAAAGTCTGCGAGGTTCAAGAAGGCAGGCACAGCAAGCTAGGGGGAAAGACTCTTAGAGAAAGGGGCATTAGAATGGCCTGGAAGGATGGACAGGGTTTCAATGAGTGAAGCAGAAAGGAAGGGCATTCCAGGTGGTAGGGAAGGATGAGGAAAGGCAGAGCGGAGGGAGAGTGCTGGGTGCCGGGGGGAACTGAGAGTAGTACCATCAAGAGGGTAGCTGGAGTTGAGGCCGATCAGGGCAAGGGAACCAGGTAATAGAAGATTTGGATGCAGGTTAAGGAGCTGAAACTCTCCAGCTGGGGTTTGGAGCCACAGCAAGCCAGAGGGGAGGAGAGACACAGAATGGTGCTTGGTGAAGGAAGTTGAGGAGATCTTCTTCCTGGTCCCTGACTGTGTCTGAGGGACTCTCACTCCCAGCAAGGCTCCCTCAGTATTTTAGGTTCTACCCACAGGGGTCCCAGCCTTGATCAGGTAATTCACGGTACCCTACCTTTTCTCCTATGGTCCAAGGCCCTTGCCGAGATGCTCAAGGTGAACAAGGTGTTGAAGACACTGAACGTGGAATCGAACTTCATTTCCGGAGCCGGGATCCTGCGCTTAGTGGAAGCACTTCCGTACAACACTTCTCTGGTGGAACTGAAGATCGATAACCAGGTGAGATGGGCAAGGGCCTCCTTGTGTCCTTCACTTGATGCTTGCACTTCTAAACTTGTTCATTTGCTGCTGTATGGACTGGACAGAGCAGATGCTGCTGCTCATGAAAGCTCCAGAGCCCAGCTTTAAAGAGACCTCCAAGGTCATCCAGTCCATACCCTCTACATGCTCACAGTTCCTTCTTCATCATTCCCACCAAGTGCTCCACCAGCTTCTGCTTGGGGACCCCTAATGATGGGAGGCTCACTTTTTATTGAGATCACCCCTTTCATTTTTAGTGAGAATATCCTTCCTTATATCCAGTAGAAGTCAGCTCCCTATAAGTCCTGTTTGTTGAGTTTAATTCTGTTCTCTGCTGCATACAGGGTATATCTGATGCACAGATCTTATAAACCACTGGAGCCTTCCTCACTAGGCAAAACAACACCATTTTTATCCATCACCCCCCTACACCACTCAGTGGGCTTTTGAATACCATCAAGGTTATTCCCTGGGCAAATTCTAGTTTGCCTTTTTCCTTACAGGGTTATCATTTCTCTATAACTTCCGTAGTTCAGTCATTTATCTTCAGGGCAACCATTTCAGTTCTAACTTTCTAAGATGATACTAATAACAGTATCATGTCTGTTGCACACGTTGAGGGTTCCCTGTGGGCCAGGCTATGTGCTGTGTACCTTATACACATCATCTCTGATCTTCCCAACTGCCCTGCAGGATATGAGTGTTATCGGTCTCAGTTTTCAGAAAACAAAACGGCTCAGAGAAGCTGAAGGCTAGCAGCTTTCTCAGGGCTGCCAAGCAGCCCTGAGAACTTTCAGAAGCAGGATTTGAATGCAGGTCTCTGACTCTGAAACCCACTCTCTTCCAGTATACCATGAAGCTTCTAGTGCTAAAATGCTTTCTTCTTTATGGTTTGATAGAGAACTTGCTTTTTTTCCCTACATGAAAATGTTTGCTGAATGGTCATATAAATGTGTGTATAGGAAAAAGATTGGATGAAATAGAACAATATTGTATACAGTAGTTGTCCCTGAATGAGATTATCTCTACTTTTTATCCTCATTAAAAAAATTATACAAATATATAGAAAAGTGCATAGAAGTTAAATCCACAGCTTAATGACTCATATAGGCAGGTAACCTGTGTCAAGAGGTTAAGCATCACCAGCTTCCAGAAGACTTTGGCGGTCCCTTCCCTGGTGGCTCAGATGATAAAGAATCTGCCTGCAATGTGGGATACCCAGGTTCGATCCCTGGGTTGGGCAGATCCCCTGGTGAAGAGAATGGCTACCCATTCCAGTATTCTAGCCTGGAGAATTACATGGACAGAGGAGCCTGGTGAACTATATAGTTCATGGCATCAAAAAGAATCAGACATGACTGAGAGACTAACACTTCTCCCAATCTTAAACCTTCACAACTCTTCACAGTTTGCTCCCTACTTACTCTTACGGCTCCATGACCTAGAGCTATTCTTTTCTCTCCCCAGGAACGTCCTCCCCTGCCCTGACCCCTTCTCTGCCTAGAGAAATCCTCCTCTTCCTTCTGGATTTGGTTGTAGTCTCTCCTTCTCCCAGTGGTTCTAGAGCCAGCCTGAACCACCTTGCTGGAGCTAACTGTACATATATCCCTTCCCAACTCCACTTGAGTGATGGCACACTGGTAGTTACTCCTAGTGAGAGTATTAACACTGTGGATGTTGGCAAACACTACAAATCCAACCTTTATTTCCCACCCCCCCCAAGAGCCAGCATATAACTGCTTTCTCCCTTCAGCCTGCCACAGGGCCTCTGAGCCTCCCTGCAGAGAGAGTTTAAGAGCTCCTTCCCTGGTTCTCCTAGCACCTTGGCTTCCTTCTGAACTTCTCAGAAGCGGGGGCTGTGTCTAAGTCATCTCCATATCCCAATACGCAGTTCAGAACTTGGTCCTCCAGTGGCACTTGATAAACAGGGCTGCCCTGGATGGTTGTATATGTTGTCCACTGTACAATGAGGAGACAGGGGACAAAACCCAACTCATAATCTACTCTTTAAAACTTCATACAGGACTTTATTCATCCAGAGAAGGCACTTTTCTCTAATTCATAGAGAGAGGCCATATGAGCCTGCAGCAGCCGTGTCATGTGAACTTGCTGCATTAAATTCTTTCCATCTCTCACATGCCAGTAGCCTGCTGCTGTAGCACCCATTCCCAGCCCCCATTGCTTCCATCCTTTCTTCCATTGCTGACCCTGCTTTATTGCAGGCAGAGGGGGGCAGATCAGATGGAACAAAGGCATGTAACATGCCTGGCAGTAGCCTTAGGCCAAGCCCTGGGATTGGCTACTCATGTGATACCAGGCCTACCCGGGCAGGGAGTCTCAGCTAAAACCTGATTCCTGGGACAGAATGTCGGCCAAAGATGACCCAGAGCACTGGCTTCAGGTCATTCTGGTGGCAGCTTACAGGGAGCAAGCTGCCCACTTCCCCTCCCAGTGCTTCCCCCCAAAGACAGAGCCCATGCTGAC
Source organism: Bison bison bison (assembly GCF_000754665.1). Lineage (NCBI taxonomy): Eukaryota > Metazoa > Chordata > Mammalia > Artiodactyla > Bovidae > Bison > Bison bison. The sequence goes on along the minus strand of NW_011494815.1, from coordinate 2,835,297 downwards.
CATCACCCTTAGCCCGGCTAAACATCCATGCAAGGCTATCCACTTCCCTGAGCCTCAGTTTCCTCATTTGTAAAATGGGGATAATGAGAATCTCTACTTCTAAGGAGCTAAGAGATGAATACTATGAAGTTGTTCACTTTTATATTTACTCTGAAGGTGACCTAGGGAGTTCACACATTATTCTAAGAGTTAATGTACTGAGCAGGTACCATGTATCCATTATCTCATTTAAGGCTGGCAAAGACTTGCTGGATGGATGTCACAGCCTATCCTAGTATTGTGGATGAGGAAACTGAGGCCCAGGCAGGCTATGTAACCTGCCTGAGGTCATACAGGAAGTAAGAGAGGCAAGGTTAGAATCCAGGTCTATGTGACGCTAAAGTCCATGAACTGTGCCTGTCTGGGTTCTTGAATCTACTGTAGTTTTGTGCAGGTCTTAGTTCTTCTCAGCTGTCCCTTTCCCTTGGTGCCAGGCCAGAGCACTGGTCACCACCTGCTCCCACCTCATCCTAGGAGTGTCTCCCTTTGTTTTATCTCAGGGTTTAGTAAGTGCCTGCTGTACCCAGAGCTGTACGGGGCTCTGTGTGTGAATACTGGCTCTGTCCTCTTGAGATTCCACACTGGATGAGATGACTGACATGTGTATAGTTGATCATTCAGCCAGGTGCTCTAGCAAGCCACACACAGTGGGGTACTGTGGGGAAAATTTTCAGTCAGGAGCAGGCATCAAGGAGGGCTTCTTGGAGGAGGCGGAATTTGAGATAAACTCTAGGGTGGAAGTATGTCAGAGGGTTAAGTGGAGGCCATGGCATCCCCGGTGTAGGGAACCACATGAACAAAGAGAAGGAGAGAGGACAGCTGTAGAGTCAATTCAGAATCAACTAATGGGACCGCCTGAGGAAAGCCAGAAAGGGAGCTGAGGGGAGCCCAAAGGGCTGGGAGTGAGTAGTTCGAAGGGAAGTGGCCTGTGGGCTGTCATAAGATGGTTCCCGGCTGGATGGGAGAGGGTTGGGGGCAGGAAGAGGACATCAGGGCTTGGAGACCAGAGGGGGCTTTGACTACCCACATTCAGGGTGCCTGTGAGGAGGTACTCCTGGGAGCCTGAGTCTAGAGACTGGACTGAGACCTGGTGGGGGAGGTGGGGACTCGAGGAGGGGGCTCTGCTGGCTCAGGCTAGGGGAAGGCCATCCATACCTCTCTCAGTGCCCCGGGAGGCATGGGCTCTGGGGGCATGTGGCCAAGAGGAGGTGATGAGTGGTGCTGGATTTATTCCTCGTTCTTGTTAGTCACCGAGGTCCCCAGAGGCCACAGCTTTCTCCTCAGCCCTGCGCCCGTAACCTGTGTCAGAGTCCTCCCTTCTCCTTATTCGGCCAAGGAGACGGACTCGGGGAGTTCTGCCCAGGGTGACACAGAGCCTCACAGGCTGGGTCAGGACACAGACTCAGGATAGGACTCTGAGGCTGCTTGTTGACTCAGCCAGGCTCTCTTTTACTTCCATGCTCTTGCTGCCTGGAGTCACCCTGGTACAGTAGTGAGCCTGAGCATGGGGGGAGGGGCAGGGGGCTGACTGCCGCTGAGAGCGCTGAGACATGCCTATCCAGCCCCCCTTTTGCAGATGGGGAAACCAAGGATTTGAGAAGGGATGGGACATGCCCAATGTCACGAATCAAGTTAGGCTCAGAACTGGGCTGGAACTGAAGCACCCAGCTTCCAAACAGGCTGTGTTAATGAACAGACAGGAGAGACCCTCCCAGTGCCCAGGAGGCAGGCAGGACACACGGGGTGCCTGCAGGCCCATCCGTCCCAAGCCAACTGTGTCCCAAGCAACGGCTCTTCGCCCCTCTTGATCCACTCTCCTCTCCCACAGAGCTCCCTCCAGCAGGCCCTTCCCAGGACACTTGGGGCATGGGACACTCTCCCTGGCCCTCAGCAGAGACGAGGCCTGAAAATAGGCTCCCTCTCCACATGAAGACATGTGCAAAGTCTAGGGGGATTTCACTGGGTGTCTCGCATTTCATTCCAATATTTGACAGCGAGAATGTGCTTAATATTTTGAAAAGAAGCTAAAGGAAGTGGATCATGTTTTCTTGTTTTTCCAGATTGGATTGTTTTCCTAGTGGAAATAAATTTAGAAAACAAAAGCTATGCTAGAATAGGATCCTGAAGGTTTTCACACATGGTGACACCCATTAATTTTAGATTCCACACTCAGGGCAGCTTTTTAAATGAGGCTGAATATAGCTTTTGGTTTTGCAAGATATAAGGAAAACACACTCTTGAAAACCACGAGAGCAAGACCAACTGTGTTTTGTTTTGTTCCTTATAGTTTTAGCTTCTAAGCAGCAGCTCTCCGTCTGTGCATAGTTTTCGAGTCTGTAGTCTCATTTTGCATTGAAGTAATTCAGTCTGGAAGTATTCAGCCTCCTTGAGAGGACAGGCATGTGTCACTGTCCCTTCCTCTAAATGTCAATTATGTTCTTTTACTTACCTCACTCTAAGGGAAAGATGAAATGAAGTCAGTGAAAATAATAAAGAAAATCCTTTTCCTATGCAGATCAGAATAAACCAGAATAAAGATTTGTGACAGTGACCATCTCACACCATGTCAGGTCCCCACTGCAGGCTGTGTTTGGAAAAGCTAGGCAGGAGACAGACTGACCCAGGGGCTCCCTGGCTTCAAATCTCTGACATTTGAAGTCAAACAAGGGATCGAGTCCTGGCTATGTCCCAGCTGTGTCATGTTCTTTCTGTGTAATGGGGGGAAGTCACTTATTGTATCCGTGCCTCAGTTTCTTTATGTGTAAAACGGGAATAATACTCATACTCGCCTAATAGGGCTATGCCTCATATATCTGATATATAGTCTTTTCTCAATCAAGGGGGGAGATGTTTCTATTGTTAATTAGGCCCAGTCAGTGGTGGAAGGGTGGGATGGGGAGGACCGACATCCGAGAGATTCTAGCTTATGCAAGGAACAACTTTTAACCACTTTCTTTTCCTCTCTTATTCCCTCTCTTCCTTTCCTACTTGAGTTTATTTTTTATTGAAGTTAACTTATATATAGTGAAGCAAATGCATCTTGAGTAGACGACTCAGTGGATTTACAAATTTATGTGTAGCTGTGTGATCACCACCAAGTTCAAGATGCGGAACACTTCAGCACCCCAGCAGGCTCCCTCAGGCCCCTTTGCCAATCAGCACCCTGCAAATGCATGAATATTTTAATTTCTGCCATCAGAGACGAGTTTTGCCTGTTCTTAAACTTTATATAAATGGAATCTTTCTGTGTCTGGCTTTTTTTGGTCAACACTGTCTGTGAGTCTATCAGTTATCTCCAGCTGTGTAACAAAGTATGCTCCCTTCCCCCAAAAAACTCAGCCACTTAAAACAACACGAACATGCATTTAGTTCACAGTTTCTGAGTCAGGAATCCAGAAGCAATTTGACTGCATAGATCTAGCCCAATCTCTAATGAGATTACAGTCAAGGCTTGACCAAGTCTGAAGGGTTGACCAATGCTAGAGGAACTGCTTCCAAGTGGCTTCTTCCATGGCTGTTGGCAGGAAGCCTCAGCTACTTGCCATGTGGACCTCTCCATAGGGCTGCTTGAGTGTCCTCATGGTATGGCAGCTAACTTCTCCCTGAGCTAGTGATCCAAGGCAGAGAAAGAAGGAAGCCAAGCCAAAAATGCCTTTTATGAGCCAACCTTGGAAGTTACACAGTCACTTCTGCCATGTTCTGTCTGTTAGAAATGAGTCACTAAGCAAAGCCACCCTCAAGGGGAGAGGAATTAGGCTCTACCTTTTGAAGGGAGGAGTGTCAAAGAATTGCAGGCTTTTTTTTTTTTTGGCTGCATTGGGTCTTTGTTGCTGCACTCGGGCTTCTCTTTACTGTGCTGTGTGGGCTTCTCATCGCAGTGTCTTGTCTTATTGTGGAGCACGGGCTGTAGAGAGCCCTGGCTCAGTAGTTGCAGTGCATGGGCTTTGTTGCTCTGCAGCATGTGGGATCTTCACAGACCAGGGATCAAACCCATGTGCCCTGCATTGGCGGGCTAATTCTTAACCACTGGACCACTGGGCCAGTCCTGCAGGCATGTTTTAATCAGCAGAGTGAGAATCATTTCTATCCTTTTTCATTGCTGCTGTTTGACCAGAAAGGCCTTTCTAACCAGCAGAGCAAGCCAAGGATAGAGCAGGCAACTCAGAATGGTGTACTCCCATCCCCAGGGGAGTGTGTAAGTGGAACAGAACAATCTGGAAGCTGTAATAAAGGAGGAAATGTTAATATCAGCCAGGATTTGGGACTCTGAAGTTGGATTAGATAATTCCCAAGGCTCCTTTCTGTTGTTTTTTCAAGTGTTCTCAGTTGTCCATATTTTCTGGATTAAAGAAAAGGCCAAAACTGGCCCCATGACATGTATCAAGTGAGCTTCTCGGTGTCCATGGCACCTCTGTCCAGCTCCAGGTCACAGCTCAGTTGCACCTGAGTTGTTGGATGGTTTCATTAAGTAGTGAATCTGATCATCTTCTCCTCAGATTGATAATACATGGTCAGAGTAAAGGCTGAGGGAGCAAGAGGTGTCATACACTCCTGAAGGGCACATCAGTGTTCGTGTCCTTTGGGGAGGGCAGTCACACATTTAATTCAAAATATGCCTGTCATTTTAACCCACCAATACTATATCTCCACATCCAGCCTGAAGAATACTCCTACCTCTCCAGCAAAGCCCACTCCTGCATTGTGTATGACACGGAAAACTGGAAGCAAATGAAATTATCTGTCTCGACTAGGGCATCCCATGAAGCAGTTAGAAGGAATGAGGTAGTTCTCCATGTGCTGACCTGGAAAGATTCCAGAAAACATTAAATGAAAAAGATAAGTTACAGAACAATAAGTACAGTATGAATCCATTAAGGGAAAAAATGAAAAATAAGAAAAATCTGTCTATTTTTGTTACATATTGCATAGAAAAAAAAAAATCCATAGGAACACATCCTGTTGGCCATGGTGGTTTCTTCTGTGGAAAGCGGGTAGGACGATAAATGATGTGAAGGGAGACTTTTAATTTACTCCATCTGCTTTAGTATCATTATTAGAATTGTCAATAATGAGATAATATTTACTCACAAGTGATTTAGTTTTCAAGCATGTCTGAAGTGGGGCAAAAGTTCTTCCCGACCTCCTCTCCCTGGCCCTACTGCCAGAGTCTGCTGCTCCACTTCAGTCTCCCCACAAGAGGCTCCTAAGTGTCTTATACACACTGTCAAGGTCACGTCTTAATTTGTTATGCCATCCCAAGCAAGCTAGTGATAGACTCAATGCAGGCTCTGGAGGCCTTAAAGGTCACGGAGCCTAAGCCTCCCCCAGCAACATCTAGGAGACCCTTACAGGATGCAGTCTGCCATCTCTTCACACACCTCCAGGGACGAGCAGTCCACTACCTCGCCAGCCACTGTTGATGGTTAGATGGCAATCTGCAGGCCGAGCCAAGTCTCCCTTCTGAGCTCTTTCAGAGGCACTCGACTGAAGTGGGAACTAGCACAGGCTCTGGAGTACACTGTGCAAATCCTTTCTGCAACTGACTAGCTCTGTGATCGGAGGGAAATTTCTTAATATCTGCTTATCATGTCTCTTGTTTATAAGATGAAAGTTTTAAGAATACTACATATTCCATTGGTTTATAGGGAAGAGAAATTGACTTAGCTTATGTAAAGTGCTTATGCCATGCCTAGGACACAATGATCACTAGATAATAAGAGACCAGAGTTTTAGTCCTGACTCTGTCTGCAAGGCCCCCTCTCTCATCTATGAAGTGATTGATGTTCTTCTAGTCTCAGAGTCCCTGAAGAAAGGAAGGGCTTGAGAAGGTAGTAAGTAGGAAGCTTCTTAAGGTGTATGCACATTTTCTATTTTAATGTAAAAATGTAGTCTGGGTCAGAGATTAACACTCCAGGCAGACAGGCTGTGATTATCTAATGTTCCCTCTGGCACACACCTGACATGTCTGCATGTATTCCAGGGCTGTCGGAGAAGGTGGTGCTGGAGCATCCTCTGAAGTCCTTCCAGCTCCAGCTTCAGCTCTAGCCTTGGCTCTCATTTAAGCAGAGGAAGCACAACCTGGCTTCCATATACACACGGGCTCAGTTTACTCATCCCCAAGTCCAGGGCTGCCGACCTCCCAGGGAAGGAGGGCAGTCGAATGGGGCAGTTTGCATCTGAGTGCTTTGTGCTCTAGACCAGGCGGCACGATGTGTCAGCTTTGCGAAGCGGCCCCTGCAGTCATTGGCAGTCCCTCCACTCGGGACACTGGTGCTTTTAAGACTAGTCCATCTTGCTTTCTAGCAGAGCTTGCCTGACAAGTGACAGCAAGGAGAGACCAGGCTTCCTGCTTAATGGGGTGGGCGGGGGACATGCCAGTTCCTTACTGGGGTCGCAGTCTGTATCATCTGCCAGACCAAGCTGGCCAGAGCCCAGGACTGTGCTGGGTCCTTCGAGGACAGGCCTGAGCTCTTCCCAGCACTATCAGAAGCCTTGCCAGATGGGCTGGTGGAATCTTACCATCCTCCCTCTGCCTGCCCTAGTCAGCAGTTCCGGCTCTGTCTGAACCCACACAAGCTCCGGTGAACTCAGGATACCTGGAAGGAGTTCTTTATCGAGAGTCTCAACTGCAGTTCCACACTTGTCCTTTTGGATATTGGGCTGATGTATCTTCTCAGCCTCCCCAAGTTGCTGTGCACTGATCATATTCCTATTTTTTCCATTCAGTTCAATGCCTTGCCCTTGCCCTAGAGATAGGGTATTATGTGCTCCCTAAGGGCTCACGGTCTAGGTTAGCAACCATCCAACAGAATTTTGTGTTGATGGAAGTGTTCTGTATCTGCACCAATACGGAAACCTCTAGCCACTGGCTCTTGCACACTTGAATGCAACTGAGGAACTGAATTTTAAATTTTATTTAACTTTTAATTGAAGTATAGTTGCTTTACAATATTATAGTTTCAGATGTACTGTGATTCAGTATTTTTATAGATTATACTCCATTATAAGTTATTACAAGATAATGTCTATAATTCCTTATGCTCTACAAGATGTCCTTGTTGCTTATCTATTTTATATGTGGTGGTTTGTAGCTCTTAATCCCCTATCTGTATACTGCCACTCCCCACTTCTCTATCCCTGCTGGTAACCAATAGTTTGTTTTCTATATCTGTGAACCTGTTTCTATTTTTACTATATATATTCATTTGTATTTTTTTAGATTCCATATACATTTTATTTAGTTAAATTTTTTAAAAAATCAATCAAATATGGGCAGAGAATCTGAATAGATAGTTTCCCATAGAAGACATGCAGATGACCAAGAGGTACATAAAAAGTTGCACAAAATCACTAATCATCAGGGAAATACAAACCAAACCACAATGAGCTATCACCTCACACCTGTTAGAATGGCTATTATCAAAAAGATAAGAATTAACAAGTGTTGGCAAGCATATGGAGAAAGGGAACCATTGGGCACCATTGATGGGAATTACAATTGGTGCAGCCACTAGGGAAAATAGTATGGCTGTTCTTCAAAAAATTAAAAGTAGAACTATCATACAATCCAGCAATTTCACTTCTGGGTGTTTATCCAAAGAAAATGAAAACACTAATTTGAAAAGATATGTATCCCTATTCATTACACCAGTATTTACAATAGCCAAAACATGGAAACAACCAAAGTGTTTGTTGCTGGGTGAATAGATAAAGTAAATGTGGTATGTCCAATGGGATATTATTCAGTCATAAAAAGAATTAATTTTTGCCATTAGTGACAGTGTGGATGGATCTAGAGGATATTGTGTGAAGTGAATTCAGAGAAATATAGATACGATATCCTCTCATCTGTGGAATTTAAGAAAAAAAAGAGAGAACAGATTGGTGGTTGCTAGAGGCAGCGGGTAAGGGGTGGGTGAAATGGGTGAAAGATGTCAAAAGGTACAAACTTCTATTAATAAGGTGGGAGGGGGGTTCAGGATGGGGAACACATGTACACCCATGACAGATTCAAGTCAATGTATGGCAAAACCAATACAATATTGTAAAGTAAAATAAATTAATTAATTTTAAAAAAAAGAAAAAAGTAACACATGGAGGTGTAATGTACAGCATGATGATTATAGTTAATAATACTATATTGCATATTTTAAAGTTTCTAGGCGAGTACTTTTTTTTTTTTTTTTGGTTGTGTGGCTTGTGGGATCTCAGTTCCCTGATCAGGGACTGAACCTGGACCACAGCAGTGAAAATCCGGAATCCTAAACACTGGGCCACCAGGGAACTCCCAAGACTAAATCTTAAAAGTTCTCATAATAAGAAACTATGTAGGTAACTGTGTATGGGGATGGATGTTAACTAGACTTAGTGTAGTCATCACTTCACAGTGTATATAAATATCAGATCATTATACTGTATGTCTGAAACTAATGTTATATCATTAAAAAAGATTTAAAGAGCCCAGTGCAGCTGGTGACTGCTCTACTGAACAACACAGGTCTAGTGGGAGAGACAATTACAGAGGCAGGTGACCCAATAATGCAGATTGACTGGGCTGGGAGTAGAGAGGGACATAACAATGCTTGAGTGTCAAGTAGGGAAAGATGGTTTCCAGAGGTAAAGATCAGGAAGGCCTCGTCAGGGAGGGGGCATCTCCGGTAGCTATTAAAACATTGATGCTGGGAAAGAAGAAGGCAGGAGGAGAAGGGGATGACAGAAGATGAGATAGTTGGATGGCATCACCGACTCAATAGAAATGAGTTTGAGCAAACTCTGGGAGATGGTGAAGGACAGGGAAGCCTGGTGTGCTGCAGTCTATGGGGTTGCAGAGTCGGACACAAATGAGCGACTGAACAACAACAAATTAAAGCATTACGGACACGTCAACAGGAGGGTGAGGGAGGGTAGGAGCATTCCACATGGAGGCAAGAGGACACGTGAACCTTTAGAATGGACCTCTGCCTGCATCAGGCATCGGGTACCAGACTCTCCACCCCTGGGGTAACCAGCCTGAGGAAAGATTGAGAGAGGAAAGGAAGGCGAGGACAGAACTGTGCAGGACCTGAGTGCCAGCCTGCAGAGAAGGCAGGGCTTATCCTGTATGGTTATTGAATGAACTGAGACCCTATATGTTGGGCACAGGGCATGGGGAACATAGTAATCTCTCAATAAATGGCAGCAGTTATCAGCCGTGGGGAGTCATTAGTGGTGCTTCTGTGTTTGTTTGCTGCTTCTCTAGATCAATTTGGGAGTATTGCCCTCTTAGCAGTATTAAGTCTTCTGATCCATGAATATAGGATGTTTTTACATTTATTCAGGTCCTCTTTAATGTACAATGCTGTTTTATAGTTTTCAGCATGCAGGTCTTTGTTTCTTTATTGAATTTATTCCTAAGTGTTTTAATGTTATTGTAAATGAAATGATTGCCTTAATTTCACTTTGAGGTGGTGGTTCATTGCTGGTATGTAGAAACACAGATGGGTTTTGAATACTGATCTTAAACACCCTGCAAGCTTGCTGAATGTGGTGATCAGCTCTAATAATTGCTTTTTGTGGATTCCTTAGGGTTTTCTAGATACAATACTGTGTCACCTGCAAATAGAAATAGTTTTGCTTTTTCCTTCTCTATATGGTGACTTTTCTTTCTTTTTCTTACTTAATTGTCCTTCAGACAATGTTGGTGAAAGTGGACATTTTTTGGTTTGTTCTTGTTATGAGGGGGAATGTCTTTAATCATTAAATACCATGTTAGCTTTCCTTCTGTGTCTTTTTAAACCTTTTTAAGATTATGTTTACTCTTTAATATCTTATTATACATGGTAACAGAAAACCCAATACAAAAAGAAAACAAAAACTTCCCAAGCTCATCACCATACATTTGCATATGTATGTGTGTGGGAAATACAGTTGACTTTACGTAACAAGTACAACCCATCTTGTCGCTGCTGCTGCTGCTGCTGCTGCTAAGTCCCTTCAGTCGTGTCCGACTCTGTGCAACCTCATAGACGGCAGCCCACCAGGCTCCCCCGTCCCTGGGATTCTCCAGGCAAGAATACTGGCGTGGGTTGCCATGTCACTAGGCTTCATCTATTCAATATTGTGTCACAGAATCTTTCCAGGCTTGGGCCCAAAGAGTCACACTGTTATTGTACAGCTGCCCATGTTCTACTGTAAAGCTTAACCATCTTTCATTTGAGAAACTGCCTCTTGATGAATGTTTGTTTCCCTTTTATTCCCACTATTATAAACTAGAAGGATGAATATCCACATCATATCCTTCCCAACACTATGTATTGTCATGTTTTCCTTTCCTTTTCATCTTTGTCAGATCATCACTATGGATCTGGGGGTAGAGAACTAGCATAATCAGAGTGAGGCTTTAGGAAGCTAACTCTGGCTGTCCCAACTTTCTGTGTGACCTTAGACAAATCCTCTTCCCTCCCTGGGCCTGTTTCTTCATTTGTAAATTGAAGAGATTTACAAATCTCTAGTCTAAAAGATGCCATCCAGCCATCTCATCCTCTGTCGTCCCCTTCTCCTCCTGCCCCCAATCCCTCCCAGCATCAGTCTTTTCCAATGAGTCAACTCTTCGCATGAGGTGGCCAAAGTACTGAAATCACCTGGGGAGTTTTAAAAACCGTGCACACCCGAGTACCGCAGCCAGTGATTTAATTAGTATGAGGGATAGCCTGGGTTGTGGGATTTTTAAATCTCCCTGAGACTAAACGATATGAAGGTCCTTCCCGCTTAGATAGTCCAAGAAGGCTGCTGTGGGGCAGCGGAAAGATTTCTTCTTGGCGTTCAGCAACCCTAGGTTTGAATCCCAGCTCATTGACTCCTAGCTGCCTGACCTTTCAACTTCTCCACACTTCCGGCTTCCGGTTGCCCTGCTCTTGGAGTGGGCGGGGGCAGGGAAGTACTAAAATCCCAGCCCAGCGCTCGGGGTTTCTGCGAGTAGAGAAGATCTAGGTGCCGCACGAGTCAGCAAGAAGTGACTGTTTGTTTGTTTTTTCTTTCTTTTTTAAATCAAAGAGCCAGCCTCTGGGCAACAAAGTGGAAATGGAGATTGTGAGCATGTTGGAAAAAAACGCTACGCTCCTCAAATTTGGCTACCACTTCACCCAGCAGGGACCCCGGCTGCGAGCGTCCAACGCCATGATGAACAACAACGACCTTGGTGAGTGGACCTAAGTCCCCTAGCCGCCGCCTGTCATTCTTCGTACCTGTCGGAGGAGATATGGCAGGGAAAACTCCACTGCTGCTTTGCCCAAGGCAGGCCTCTTCCTGGGCCTGACTGTCGGTTTTCATCCTAATCCCATACTTTTGTTTTCCCTGTTTGCGTCTTGCTTCCCCCCGGAACCTTCCCCAGACTGCCAGAGCCCTGCCTGCAGACGCCGCCGAGGCCAGGCCCTCCTCCCCAAAGGTAGCTCAACTCAGCACAGGAGTGGGCCCAGAGCGCACCCTCAGCTTGTTAGCCTAGTGAGTGAAACGTAGGAGGCACAAAGCCAACACTGAGTCTCTTCCTCTTCTGAATACCTTTTTTGGAGCCCAGTTCAGTTCAGTTCAGTTGCTCAGTCGTGTCCGAGCCCAGAATCCTCTCCAAATCGTACAGTCTGGCCCAAGCCCCAGATCCCAAAGCCATCAATCAGCCTTACTACCCACACCTGAAGCCTGGGGGATTTGATATTGCTTTTAAAGTAAAGGTTGAAAATGTTGACTTCATAGTAAAGTATAACAGGTTACATTCATTTAATCTCAGTTACAGGCATAGTTTGTATTTTTTCCTAAAAAAATAAAAAAGAAAATGTCACAATCTTTCTTAGCAAATACTGAATAGAAATACAAGTCAGTTGAACAAAAAGAGAGACCAATCACCGACTTAGTTCCAGATGCTAATTGTTCTCAAGCTGTGTGGGTAGTTGTTTCTCCTGTGTTTTCCTGCTGCCTGCTTGAAGAACTTGATAGTGTCCAAAGAGGAGTATCTTTGATGAGGCTATAGGAAAATAAGAGGGGGGCGGGGGGGAACAAAACAAGAAAAGGAGTGGGCCTGTTAACTTAATTGATCATTATATTCAACTGTGAGTTACCTAGACTCAAAGGCAGAAGGAAGACAAAGCAAGTTATACTATTCTTAGAAGGAAACAATGCATTTTTTAAGAAGAAGAAAGCTTCTTTCTGAGATTGAATTATGAGCTAACTGTGTTTTTAAAGGATGATGTGTTCAGTGAGTTTTTCATAAAATTTGAACCTGCTCTAAATGTGTTTCTTTTTGCTTAGTTTTTGTTTCTGACACTCAGTAAAATGCAAGGAGCTTAACGCTAAAGCACATCTCAGAGTTCAGGTGTGTCACTTCCTGGTGATGAATCCGAAGCTAGGTTAATACACGGAAGGCCTAGAAGAATGGGGGTGAGTGTGTAGGTGTGTATGCACGAGGCAGGTACTCACAGAGCCACTGCTGCTGCCAAGTCGCTTCAGTCGTGTCCGACTCTGTGCGACCCCATGGACTGCAGCCTACCAGGCTTCTCCGTCCATGGGATTCTCCAGACAAGAACACTGGAGTGGGTTGCCATTTCCTTCTCCAATGCATGAAAGTGGAAAGTGAAAGTGAAGTCGCTCAGTCGTGTCCGACTTTTAGCGACTCCATGAACTGCAGCCTACCAGGCTCCTGCATCCATGGAATTTTCCAGGCAAGAGTACTGGAGTGGGGTGCCATTGCCTTCTCCCTAGAGAGCCACAGAGCTACTCAATTCAACAAACATTTGTCAAAGACCTATAGTGCACTGGATGTTGAAGGTATAGGTTCATGTTCTTAAGAAGCTATTTATTCATTTCTTCAGTTCAGTCGCTCAGTCGTATCCGACTCTTTGTGACCCCATGAATCGCAGCACGCCAGGCCTCCCTGTCCATCACCAATTCCCGGAGTTCACTCAGACTCACGTCCATCGAGTCAGTGATGCCATCCAGCCATCTCATCTCTCGTCGTCCCCTTCTCCTCCTGCCCCCAACCCTCCCAGCATCAGAGTCTTTTCCAGTGAGTCAACTCTTCGCATGAGGTGGCCAAAGTACTGGAGTTTCAGCTTTAGCATCATTCCTTCCAAAGAAATCCCAGGGCTAATCTCCTTCAGAATGGACTGGTTGGATCTCCTTGCAGTCCAAGGGACTCTCAAGAGTCGTCTCCAACACCACAGTTCAAAAGCATCAATTCTTCGGCGCTCAGCCTTCTTCACAGTCCAACTCTCACATCCATACATGACCACAGGAAAAACCATAGCCTTACCCCAGCTGTTACTTTTTTCTAGAGCTGCAGATCTAGAAAAGTCCATCAAACAAAAACGCACACCAGGTGTCCTGGTTTGTGAAGTGTCCTTATTTGAAATAAAACATGAGCCAACACAAACCACTAAGAATTATAATTATCACGGTGTAACAGAGGTTATTGTTGTTAAATCACTTAGTTGTGTCTGACCCTTTGCGACCCCATGGACTGCAGCGTGCCAGGCTTCCATGTCCTTCACTATCTCCTGGAGTTTGCTCAAACTCATGTCCATTGAGTTGATTCAACTATCTCATCCTCTGTCACCCCCTTCTCAGTGAAAGCTACACTGAATTGTTGAGGATGGCCCATAACCTGGACTCTGTTGGCTCAGTTGTGATCTGGCTGCAGACCCAGCACTAAAAAGCCTTGAGTTGTATTCTGATATGCAGTAACCTCACTTTTTTTTTTTTAAATCTCAGATTAAACATCTTATGTGTCCCTCAGTGCCTGTCTCAGGGCTAATTGAGCTTTGGTCTTCCAGTGGCAAGATGGCTTGGAGGGCTTCTTCCTAGGATTAGAAGTTTCCAGATGAGTCAGGAGTGCTGGAGGCTAGAGGAAATGGCCCTTGAGGACACTGTCCTGAGAGTCTGTGTTCTAAAATGCAGGTCCAGTTCCTATCACCAGGGACTTGGTGAGGTCATGGCAGGAGCCTCGCATGCCATTGCTGGACGGGACTTCAGGCTCCTCCTTCCGTTCTCTTCTGGAGGAACTGAGGCCTGGGAGGGACTGCACTTCTGGGCAGTGGTTTGGTCAAGTCACACCTTTGTTAGTTACAGTGTCACACCTTAGTTACTGTGAGTACTTTGCGAGCACCTTTTGTGTGCCCAGGGCTATGCGAGGTGACATAAGCAGTAGCAGAAAGCCAAGTCCGTGACTCAGAAACCTTTACAACCCCTTAGGGGAGAAAAAGACTCAAAGTCAGACCCCTAGATTCAGGAAGGCCTACAAACTGTATGCAGACGAAACAAGCAAATAATTTGTGAGGACAGAGGCCAGTTAAGCCATGCCTCCTGGTGGGGGTGGGCCTGGGTCAGCCTTGTGAAGAAGAGAGAGGTTGTGCAGGAGGTCGGCAGGAGTTCCTGGTGGGGTTGCTGGCAAAGGCAGGGTGATAGGACCCAGTATGCCAGATAGGAGAGACAGGAAGTTCTGAAAGGAAGGAGGAACTGTTATAGGAAGTTAACATGTTTAAAAAACAGAGAAGGGAGGGAAGGGCATTGCAAGCAGAGGGAACAGCATGGGCGAAGGCAGGGACGATGACCAGGCACATGGGGTGTTCATGGGAATGGGGGTGAGGGGGCAGGTATGGGACGCTATGAGCCAAAGGCCTTTAATGCTGAGCTCAGGACTTTGGTGAGGAAAACAGGTGGGTAGTGGGACAGTGGCAGTTTTCTAGGCGGGAATGACAGGGTATTAAAACGGGGTTCCCCCCGAGACCTGTTCAGTGGTTCCCTTGGGTTTTCCCACAGAAGGAATTAGAGCAGAGTGATCTAAGTGACTGCACACAACAGAGTACCAGTTGGTGAAGTAGGATTTTTAGCTTTAAAAGCAAATTGTGCCTGTTTTCTAACTTTTTTGTGAAAGAAACACTTCCAATTTTGATGGTGCATCAGTGTCCTCCTTTAAAAGAAATTCTGACTTTCTTTCCAACATGGTTTTTTCATCCTGCTCCTGATGCTCTGATGAAGCCGACAGGCTTCCGCATTTCCCAGCTGAACCCATTTGTCATTAGAGCCCAGCCACGGCAGTTGTGACTCATCTGATGCTGCAGTCCAGCGGCAGGGGGCAAGCTCTAGATGAAAGGGAACAGGCCTCTCCAGCTTCCTTCTCTCTCCGACCAACCTCTGAGCTGGCTCCTGGCCATGGGCCAGGTCTGCAGGGCCTAGGCTTTGCTTGCCTGCAAGGCAGGTGGGCTCCTCGGGAGACATGTAGTCTCCAAGGCCATGGGTCAGCCAGTGGCTCTGCAGACAGGCAGCCTGCCCAGGACCCATCCTGACTGGCGTGTCTTTGGTCCTTCCCGCCCTGGGCTCTTAGCAGTGTTCCATGGGAGAGAGCAAGGCATCAGGAAGGAGCCGAGGATCCCCATCTCAAAGGGGATGAGATGGAGAAAGTAGGGGATCCCTACTTTCCCAAGATGGTACCTCAGGTGACTCCTGTCTCCACACTGTTTATAGCTGACAGCCAGGCTGCTGCTCAGGGTCCTGTAACGCTGCCACTGATGCTCTCGTCCCTTAATGAAATCTGAATTGCAGCCTCCAGGTTAAGACAGTTATATGTTTTTTTGGGGGGTGGGGTGGGGAGAGAGTAACATGTTTAAAAGCAGAAAACATTCGTTTCTGGGAAAGTCATTCCTTTACTGTTTTCTCAAGGTAGACCTAACAGGCACCCAAGACACAGCACACACACGTACCCCCCAAATCAGTTTCATCATCTTCGGAAAGAATACTACTTTCCTCACCATTTCAAGCCAGAAATCGGCACCTCTGTCTGTGCTTCCCCAACCTGGCCAGCCACCTCCTCACTATCCATGTCCCCTGGGCCCTGGTCCAGCCCTCATCACCCTTACCCAGCATTCTGCAGTGTCCTCGAGCCCCTGCAGCTCCTCTAGGGCCGGCATCTCACAGTGCTCATCCCACAGCATATCCCACCACTCTGCTTAGAACCCTTTTCGTGTTCCCACTGCTCTCAGGTTAAACTCCTTGACATGGCTTACAAGTCCCTTCGCAATCACAGCTGATACTTACATGGCCATTACTGTGTGCCAGGCACTGCCCTAAACACTTCAATCTTACTAACTCATGTAACATTCCCAAAACCAGGTGAGGCAGATACTGTTGTCATCCCCATCCTACGGGAAGGAGATGGGACCTAGAGAAGTAGTAAAGTTACCTGCTGTCAGTGGGCGGAAGTGGGACTGGATCTGGTAGTCATTCTGGCCCCAGCACCTGTGCTGTCCGCCTCCGCTCCAGTTGAGGCCCTGCCAGATTCATCTCTCGACACCCCAACAAGCCATTGCCTTGCCATATTGGTATCAACCAGTCCAGGAAGGCTGAGTGTCTCCCAGTGACCTCGGCAAAAGCTGCCCTTTCAGAAACTATTACTCCTAATGCTCCCTGCACGTTCCCACCATCTACCCCTTTATCGTTTGAGATTCAGTGGACAACTTACCCACCATCCTTGGAAGATATGACTACTTTGTTCACTGGGCCTCTCATACTTGATGAGATCTACCAGCATACTTGTGATGTTTTATCTAATTTCTTATAGGTTTATCTTAGTCCCCTGTTAATCTTTATTTCTTACCCTTGTGCTTGACACATCACAGCACTCAGTCAATGCTGCTGCATATAAATGTATATAAGACATGCCTCAAAGGCATGATGGAGGTATAAAGCCTGGCAAGTGGTGGAGGGAGCGTAAGATGCTGATGGGGATTGGTCCAGATGGCTTGAGATGCTGGAAGGCTCTGACAGTGAAAGAGTCTCTTGCAGTTGTAAAAGCAGGTTGATTTGAAGGAACCTGGAAGACCTGGCATCTGCTCCCAGTTGTGTCTCTTATTCACTGTGACTTGAGGCAAGATACTTTTCCTCTCTTGACCTCAATTTTCTTCATTATTAAAATGGGGGAAAATAATACCAAAGTGGTGCCTTTCTTTTCTTCCCATCCAGTTCCTGTAGAAGCCAGTGCCTGGGGAACCGTGTGCAGATGCAGCCCAGCATACTTACTGAGGGCAAGTTGCGGGAGACCCCATGGGGTCCCTTTCTTACCTCAAGCCACGGACTGGGGCCTCAGGAACCAGTCCTGGCTCTGCTGCCTCGCCCTCAGGAACCCTGGCTCCCTTGTCTTCTCCAGGGGAAAGGAGCTGTCCCCTTGTGAGACCCAGATGAGACGTGTATGTGTACAGCCTGCATAGACAGGGCCTGATTGTACCGAGGGAGGCGCTGGACTGAGGCTCAAGATGAGTCACAGCCTTGGTTCCGTCTGGTACCAGCTCTGTTGCTTTGTTCCCTGCCGTACTTCCCTCATCCATGACATGGCAGTGGTGACTACGCTGACACTCTGGAATTGTTGGAGGGGCTCCAGTGAGGGGTTGAGTGTAAATGGGGTGTAATGCTTACTCAGCTAACATGGAGATGCTGCCAAGCCTGGTTTGTGTAAACCCTCTCATCACTCTGGGCAAACCTCTTCTGCTTTTTGGGCTTTGGTGGTGGTTCCCCCCACATCTCCCCCCAAGCTGTTACACATTCTGATGGTCTCCAGGAATCTGGCCAGACACACTGTCTTCTCTCCAGGAGACAGCCCGCTGATTTGCGTTCATTGCTCTTTCCAGGGAGGTGCAGGGGAGAGGAGCAGCCCAGGCAAAGGCTAAACTCTAGGCCCCAGATGGGGCAAACTTTGTGTCTCCCCACCAGCTCCTAGCCATAACCAGAGTAACACACCTTCCTGGGTGGTTCTGCTTTATACGCTCAGTGTCATACACAGGCCGATTCGGTTCTTGGTACAGCTTGTAAGCATCCATCTGAGATCTAAATTTGTTTAGCTCAGGAACCGGAAGGTGTCTAAGTGTAGACAGACTTTTTCCCTCTCACAATAGCATCCTGTCTGCCACACCTGCAGCCCCCTTGACTGCCGCCCACTGGCTCTACAGCCTTTGACCTGCCTTTCTCTCATAGCTGATGTGACTTGCTGCTTGGTTTTCATCTGCAGACACTGTTTTGTTTCAAACACTCTCCCTTATTACAACAAAGGGGACCCTTCCCCCTGCCCCCCACCATCGCCGCCATCTCATAAGCTAATGACTGCGCCTGCAACCCCCTGGCTAATGCTTTCCTCTTGGCGACATTTAACTCCCTTGCTATGTGAACAGTGTTTGGACTTGATATTGTCTTGCCTCTGGGAAAATGTCAAGGTTAACCATAAGGGGATACAGATAATGCAGAGTAATCATCAGGGCAGATGCTGTTGTCGACACAGGCAGGCCGAGAACTCTGAGGAAGGGCCGAGGGAAACCTTACCAGCAGGTTAAAATTTCATTAAGATGGACTGAACTTAACCTCGATCTGACCTGGAGTAAGGATCTTCAACCATGGGGCCTCTGTACATGAAGGATGACAGTAGAGTTGGATAAAGCGGGCTTTACACCTGTGTGGCCAGTGCTTCACAAGTACTTTTTGAACGAATCTACACCACTACAGGCCCTCCTCTCAGTGAAGGCTCACAAGCTGTCCTTTAAAAACAACAGACTTCAGAGTGTGCTCAGCAAAGTTGTCAAGAAGCTTCCTGGTGCTTTCCAAGCCACGGTGGTGGTTCTGGGGCCCAGGGACAGCTGCTCACGTCTCATCTCCATTCCTTTCCAGTGAGGAAGAGGAGGCTGGCAGACTTGACCGGGCCCATCATCCCCAAGTGCCGGAGCGGCGTCTAGTGTGTGCGGGTGCCGACCACGCCTTTGAACTGGACGTGTTCTACTGATAAGCTGTGCTCTGCGGTGGGAACCAGAAGGCAGAATGCCAGCACAAACCCCGTTGTGGTTCAGTTCTTCATGCACTAAGGTTTTAGGTTAGCTAGTGGTTGTAGCTGAGAATTTTATAAACTATGGTTAATGTGAAGTTTTTCTTTAGTCACAGAAATTCAGTCTGTTTATTATTTAAAAACTAAGAAGCCCCTGAACCGGCAGATCTTAGTGAAGACGATGTTAGCGCAGCAGTGACTTAACCCCAGAAGTCCAGTTTCAGTGACCTTGGTATGTGGTGTTTCAGGTATATTTAAAATGTGTAACAGGAACAAACAGCACCCTCTTCCACATGGTTGAAAAACATTATAAAATATTTTATTACAAATTTGATCTTAGCTCTTTAACAAACAAATCATCATTCTTAATCCTCCTTTAAATTTTAAGAACCTCAAGATTAAAGTTGCTAAATTGATTTCTGGATCAAGAACAGTTTTTTTTTTTTTTTTTACCTAAAAACAAGCCCACAGAGCTTTGCCAGCAATCAAAGAACAGTCCTTTTGCTGGTTACCAGGGAATGATAGAAAAAGCCAATAATGAAAATTCAAATTTTAAAAACCATCCTTTTTTAAAAAAAAACCAGTTCCAGGCAACAAGCATTTTCCTGGGTGTTCTTTATCAACATCTGGGATTTATTTACAGTACTGGAGTCAGAATTGTTTCCTTACCGGATGCCAACCTTACAATGGATGTGAAAACCTATGGCCAAATACTTGAAAACACTCATAATTGCACAGTCAGTAGTGGGCCAATGCCTTATGTGAGGTAAATCACTGTTGAGATGAATTTCCAGTCCATCATGGCTTATGCTTACAGACTTCAGTCACCCTGTCACATCACTTATTAGAAAAGTCACCACTGATCTCGCCTGTAAATGAAGCCTCTCAAGGGCAATGGTGAAGAAAATCTAGATATTTAAGAATTAGGAAACCTGGCCAAACCACCCAAGATGGTGAATTCTGAAAATGTAATTTTGGCATCTCTGCCAGATCCCTTTTTAACATCACGTGCATCTCCTGGGATCCAGCAAAAATGTTAAGCCACACTGCCCTTGTGCCTTTTAATATACCACAGTGCCAGTTAAACTAGTATTTCTGTTGCTTGGGGAGTTATTTTCATGAGCGATTCAGCAAATCTTAGAACAAAGGACAGGCCAAAGACCAGACGAACATAGACTAAGCTGCGGAGCACTGAGCAGAGAGGCTTTTGATGAAAAAAGTCTTGCATACTGAACTGTAACGATGTGGACAGTACAGGGTAACCGGAGATGGAGCCAGGGCCTCACCGCCATGGAGGAGTGTCTACTGAGGCTGCAGGAGTGGCTCTGTGCTGCAGGGACAGCCAGCCCCATTCGGCTTCTCCTTGAAACACAATTGCAGCTGTATTCTGCATCACTGGAAACTGCAATGTAATATTAAATCTGTTGGTCTATGGATGGCTGTTCATGTGTTTCTTGGGACTTGCGCCTGATGTGTTGGCCAGAGGCTGGGAAACCACCACAGCAGTGCTCAGTAACCTGACGCAGGCTGTCTTGTGTTCTGAGGTGTTTACCTAAAAACTACTACCCAGATGTCAGGGTCTTCAAGCTCATAATGTGGTTCTCTCAAAGACGCTTCAGAGCTAGTAGGGTGGGTGTTGAGGGAAGCAGAAACTATTACAGGGAAAGCTCTCAGAAAAGAAATCCATAAAAAGTGAAGACAGCCACATCTTTAAGACTATCTCCTCCACCAGATGAGCTGTTCATCTAGACTAGAGGTTGCAAGGTTTGTTTTTTTTTTTTGTCTGTAAAGGGCCAGATAGTTCAGGCATACCTTGCTTTACTGTGCTTCACAGATATTTCGGTTTTTACAAATTAAAGGTTTTTGACAACCCCACATTGTCAGATGATAGCATTTTTTAGCAATACAAAATTTTAATTAGGTGATATACATTGTTTCTTTAGACACAATGCTATTGTACAATTAATAGTCTACAGCATAATGTAAGCATACCTTTTACATATACTAAGAAACTAAAAAGTTCGTGTAACTCATTTTGATGTGGTTTGGAACTGAATCTGCATCTCCGAGGTACACATGTAAATACTGTAGGCTTTGCAGGCCATAATGTCTTTCTTGTAAATGCTTAATTCTGTCAAAGATCATTGTAAGTGAATGGCTGTGGCTAGTCCAGTGAAACTTTATTTACAGAAAGAGGTGGGCCATACGCTGTAGTTGGCAGATCCTGGTCCAGTGCTCTAAGGCTAGCAGGGAAAAGAGGAAGGTAGGGGTGGATGGTAGATTGACCTAAGAGGCCCAGTTCTGAGAAGCCCACTTCTAGGGCCACACAGCTTTCATTTTTGCCATCAGGACAGACAGGTTTGCTGATAAGAAAAATGAGTACTGCCAGCCCTGCTGCATGGTGCAGAAGGGGCAGGGCAGGTCACCAGGTTCAAGGCTCTCTCTTAGGAACTCTGGGATCACACAAAGCCCGCCTTTTTCTGTGCTCTAGCACCTTCTGAGCCAGAATGTCTGTGGTAAGAGGTGAGCACCCAAGTTCCTCTTCCCTTCTCTTGTGGAGGACAGGTGCTAACGTGACTAGCTGACCATGGTGGCTCTGGCAGCTCTGAAGTTCCCCATTTCTCTGTTAGTGCAGCCCTAATGTTCCCCAATACATGGCGGCCCCAGACCTAGCTGTGTGGAGGCCTGGGGGAGCAGAGGGGG
>NW_011494815.1:2802242-2813635 GCF_000754665.1 Bison bison bison | reverse complement strand
GAGGGGGCCGCTCCCATCAACATCCAGCCTGGGCCCCAGGCTTGAGGGGAGAGGCGCCTGCTGTGAGAGGCCCCCGCCGTGAGAGCTCCCTCGGTACACGTGGCCGTCGGGCTGTACACTCGCATTCCTCTTTAAAGCTGCTCTGAGCGGGGCTTGCAGCCTGTCTGTTCCCTTTGTCTTGACACGTGACACAACAGGCTGTGAATCCTCGTTCTTGGCAGGCAGGGCAGGTCAGGACGAGCTGGCGGCACTGGGGAGTGGAGCAGAGGTTATAGTGGTCCCAGGGGACGCCACAGTAGGAACATTCTGGGAAGAAAGAAAAGCCTTGTTATAAAAACACAAGCACACATGTGTGTGCACACACCACGTAGACAGGCACTTCTCCAGTTCCTAAACCTAGCCCTTTGCTCATCAGCATCTAATGTATCCTTTCGGGCCTGGGGAAGGTTTCTAACCAACAAGGCTCCCCCACCCATCCCCACTTTTTCGGGTTAGGTTGCTTCTGGGATTTGTCTTTTGATTCTAGCATTCATGGACCCATTTTTCTTTTCCCCATTTAGAAAACAGGTAGTAACGTTTTTCTGTTTCATTAACTAGTCCCAAGCTGGCCAACACCCTTTGTTGGCTTTTTTCCTTAACACCATTCCCTTTTGCACTGAGACACAACACGCCTGAATACAGGTGACTGCACATCGAAACTCTGCAGTCCACACCTGTCTCCCCAGGCCTATGGATCTGCTGTTGCCAGGGTACACTCAGCCACACAAGTCCTAAAGCTCATGTATCTACTTTCTCAGCCCCTTTTGCCTGCTGACTTCCTATTACCACTGATAACATCATTCTTCAAGTCCCCTTACCCAGCTTATCTAAGCTACCTTTGGGCCCTCTCTCCCCACTTTTTTCTCCCTCTAGCGCCATTAGAGATCTGAAGTTGCTTCCAATAAGAGACAAAATAAGACCATTAAAATGAATAAAAAGATCAAGAAGAAAGGGGAGAAGAAATCAGACTCCCATCTTATTTATTATCCAGGTGTTAATTCAATCTCGGTCCCTGCTCAAAGAAGTTCTAAAAAATTCTGACAGTCACTAGGGTTGTCTGCTTATGACCTTTCCCATTCAGAACAGTGGCCTCCAGGACGAAGATCCATTTTCTTAAAGATTAATTTAATCTTCCTCCTCCTGACTGTTTTCATCTGGTACCACGTGTTATTGTGGACTACGGACTACAGTCTCACCACAGGCTTCCTGTAGCCACTCTGCCTCTGGCCCTGGGGTCAGCTCCCACCCTGGAATGCCCCACCCACCACTCTAAACATGCATAACACATGTGTCCACACACCATCTAACTAGGGGCTCTTTTATTTGTGCCATGAATCTACAGCCTAGTGAAGACTATTCTTGGAAAAATGTTTTTAAAATGCAGAAAATACATAGGATCACAAAGGAAACCAACTATACAGAAATACAAAATAACAGTATTCTTCAAAGTCTGGGATACAGTATGTTATTTAACACACAAAAAGATTTAGTGATGGGCCTAATAACTTTCCATTTTGAAGCAATGATGCACATAAAAGCTATTTTGAAATATTCATAGCAGCTGTAATAATGAAAATACTGTGATTTCTATTGATGACAAAGTCACAAGTACATCCAATATACCTGATTTGCTTCTTACATTCATAATTGAAGTGCTATATTTAGTGAAGGGTTATGAAACCAAAGATGAAATTATTTTCCAGTCCAAATTCACAGGCCCCTTTAGTACAATATTACCGACTCCAGGTTAAGACCCTAGATTTAGCCTATTAGTTCAACTCTTAGCAGGTGGACAGAGTGAGTGCGGTTATTCCCATTTTAAAGGACTTGTCTAACTAGTAAACAATAGAGTCAGATCCCAACCCAGGGCTCCTAATGGTCAGGGTTCTGTCTGCCCCAGCACTGCATCCCCAGCTCTGGTGGGAAATGGTGGTCCTGTGCAGTCCTTTCCCCTTTATTCGTCAAGCAATCAGTACTGGCCTGCCTTCCAGAAGGTTAATACAGAGGATGTGCCTGCTCAGGAGTTGCGGTTCTGAGCCAGTGCTGACCTACCCGACACTATGTCATTGTTGAAGGATAAGGCATAACGCTCATCGAAAACAAACAACTTCCCTTTGTAAAAACCATCAGGAAACTCCTCCAGGTACTTGTGGATGCCACCCTTGAGCTGGAACACTTCCTTGCACACTCCCTGTGTATGGAAACACAACAGGAAATTTGAGGAGACTAGCAGAGGCCAGTAGGAAGCTCCACAGAGAAGCGACATGTGGTAGGAATGCCAAAATGGGGCCCCTGGTTCCCTTGTGGGACACTGAAGAACTGCTGACCAAGGGGGGCGAGGAACCAACTGGCCAGACCTTGCCCGCTAGGGGGATGGCTGAGGACAGCAGTCAGGGCCTTCACTCTCGAGATCCTGGGAAGCCCAACTATTTTTGTGGCTCCCTAAATATAGGTAGACACCTGTTGGGACATGTAATGTTACTGAATTTGCTCTTCTCAGGATCAAGCAAAAGGATTAGGAAAAGGGAGATGTCAACTAATCTTTCCCTTTTGTACTTGATGAGTCTCTAAGACTGATGAGTGCTTTTCACATCTTGAGATTTAAGAACTTCAGACTTTATACTTAGAAACTCTATGCTGGAACCATACAAGGGGACAATAAATCCTGCTGGCTGGGGGTGGGAGCTTCCTTCGCCTCCAAGCCTGCAGTGCCCTGAGGTTGGGAACTCACCTTGGTTTTCAGGTAGGCTGAACCCCGCTCACAACGGATGCCCCCAGTGCAATACATCAGCACCCTCTTCTCTTTGAAAAGTTCTAGATTTTCATCAACGTAGCTAGGGAAATAACTGAATTTCCTGATGTCTGGGGCTAAGCAGCCCTGGAATCGTCCCTACAATATAGAAGCAGCAGAAATAAAATTAATCAGAAAAACATACCTGGTAAGAACAAAGATTCTTTCTGCGTCAACCACCACTCCCCAGCCCTGCCTTGGCAAGGAAATGCCAAGAAAATGGCTCACTGCCATTTTCATCCCATACTCTGACCTTTCAAACTTCAAGAGCTAAAACTTAGAAACAAGGCTAGGTGGGCTGTGGGTTACCCTCTCAGAGACCTTGGGGAACTGGAGAGGTTGCCCAAGGCAAACTTGACAAGATCCTGGCATGTGTCTAGGGGTAGGCATATGGGAGACAGTTCATTTTGTGCAAGATGTCTTTAATCCCTATTTTCTTAGCCTTTCTCACCAGATTCTGTGTTCAAAGGCTTGGGTTTTCTCTGCTAGCAGCGGGAGGAGAGCCACTGACTGGGCCACAGTGGGCACAGTGTCCCCTTCAGAAACACGCTGTGCTGTGGGAACTCGGTTGTGGTTTTCTTACTTACTATTTTGCTTTCATAGAAGTTTCTGCAGTCCAATAGGATAGTATCACTTTCTTCCTGATTTGCCTGAGACAGAAACTTTTCTACTTCTTTATGAAATTCACCTGGGGATAAATGGATTCCTAAAACCAAACAAAAAATTGGTTAAAAACAAAACCAAATCACACAGGGCCCAGCCCAATGATTTCCATTTGTTCCTCCCCACCTAAACGTTTCCTCTTCATAGTTACAATTATGTCTGAAAATAATGCTATCTGATCAGCATAATGACAGAATTTAGTAAATCTATGTCGTCACTCTCCCTCCTAAGATGAGTGCTGTAGAGACCTGGCAGTTTAGAAATAATTAATCAAAGAATTCTGCATCCTCATACTTGGCCTAACCCAGTGATAAAAGCCAGACTGTAGAGATGTAAACTGCCACGTGGGTTTGCTGGTCCATGTTATGGCCGGTGTTCAATTGTTCTGTATATGGAGGGGCCTGGACATGTATATGCTTGACTATAGGCTTTAGAAACTGTTCTATACCAACATCAAGTCCAAGTGTGAGCATATGGTTATGGAACAAAGTTTGAATAAGTCTTTAAAAAATATAGCAGAGAAGAATGTGTCTAAGTTTGTGTGTGTGAGTAAAAGAGAAAAGGGGTTGACAGCAGGAATGAAATACGAGAAAGAAGCAAGAGAGAAAAGATGAAAGGCCAGAAGAAGGAGAGAAAGGACATGAAGTAAAATACAAGGAGACTAAAAGGAAAGAACCTGTCTGCTGGGGCCTTTTGCCTTCTCTACTCTCCAGGGGAGAAATATTCCTATACCTTTAGGGGTCCAGACATCTCAGTAGCTTGTGAAGAACTTTTGGTGAATCTGACAGGGGAGCAACCACACCTCATAGGTGGGGGCTCTGGTGTGTCAGTTACCACTCATGATCGATCCTGACAGCACCACGCAGTGATGGATCCCAACAGCCCCCTGAAGCTGCTGGGTACCAGATGGGGTTAGAGACCCAGAGCATGACCAAAGAATCTAGATTCCTGCCTGCCCATCTGAGGACTGCATGGAGAATGTAACAGGGCTGGATTTTATATGTGATGTCACATAATTACACAGTCACCAAAACAGTGGGGTGGAAAGGGAGGTTCAAAACTGTGATGACAAGCATGGAAATCTGCTGAGCCTTCCCCTTACAGGGAGCTGCAGGGAACCCAACCTGTTCCGGCTGCTGCTATTACTGTGGCTGCTCTCCTGGCCCTGTGGAGGCCTGATCAGACAGTGACTCACATAGACCTGCTTAGAAGAAGTGCCTTCAAACAATGCAGCTCAAATGAAGGCAGCACAGCACTACATGGAGCCCATTCTCCCCTCACCTCCACGGCGAGGTCCTGTAATGCCGACGAGGTCTCCTGCCAAGGTAAGGACACTAAGCAGACACGGCCCTTTGGGGCCTTCTGTTCTCATACATGAGTCTCCTTCCCCAGATGCTTGTATCTTACTCCCATTTCCCTCTGGTTTAACTCTTATCCCTTTTAAATATTTACATATTAAAAAATGAACATAGAGCCAGCCAGACCTTTCTGTTTCCTGATGAAAGGAGACAGTACTACCTATGAAGTAGACTTGGGGGAAAAAAGGAAAGAAAAGAAAAATGGTAATCAAACCTGAATCTGATCAGGTCTCTAGATGTGAGCTGTCTAATATGGCAGCCACTAGCCAGCGTGGCTAACGGGCACTGGAAATGTGGTTTGAGATGTGCTGTAATAAGGGTGACACGTGGAATTTCAAGGATTTAGTATACAAAAAAAAAAAAAGTAACATCTCTCTTTGTTGTTGTTGTTATAATTAGTATTTATTTTTGGCAGTACTGGTCTGTGTTGCCGCGTGGGCTTTGCTCTAGTTGTGGTGAGCAGTGGCTGCTCTCTAGCTGCGGTGTCAGGCTTCGCGTGGTGGTTTCTGTTGCTGCAGAGCACAGGCTCTAGGGCACGCCGGCCTCAGCAGTTGCAGCACGTGGGCTCAGTAGTTGCAGTTCCCTGGCTGTAGAGCACAGGCTCAGTAGTTGTGCTTAGCTGCTCTGCAGCCAGGTGGGACGCTCGTATCTCCTGCGTTGGCAAGGCGGATTCGTTACCACTAAGCTACCAGGGAAGCCCCTAAAATATCTTATTAATAATTTTTTACATTGAATACAAGTTGAAATAATATTTTGGCTACACTGCATTAAATAAATGGTATTAGTGAAATTAATTTCACTTGTTTCCTTTTACTTTTTAAAATGTGGCTACTGGAAATGTAAAATTCCATCGTGGCACACATAATATTCCTGCTAGACAGCACTACCATAAATGTGACTAGAATTCACAGGAAAGACAGAGGAACATTACACGGAGATGCAGTCAGCATTATCCTGACTGTGGGAAATAGTACAAGCAAAATTTTCTAATTCCTTCAAAAAATAAACTGCATGGGAAAATAAAAGATGGAGGCTCTAGGTTAAAAAGCACTTAAAAGGCTCAGTCACAACGAGTAGACCTTACTTGAATCCAGATATAAACAAACTTTAAAAATTATGAGATAACTGGGAATTTTAAGCCCTGGCTGAATATTCAATAATATTAAGTAATTACTATTAAAATGTTTTGGATATGACGGTTTTATAATTATTTATTTTTTAAAAATCCTTTATTTTTTAGCAATATCTACTAAAATAGGAATGAAATGACATGACAGCAGGATTGTTTTCTAAGTAATTTAGGTTGGGGGAAGGGAGTGGGGATTGATCAAAGTTGGCCTTGAATCTGTAATTGTTGAAGCTGCAGGATAGGAACACGGGCGTTCACTATAATATTTTTTCTACTTTTTAAAATGTTTGAAATTTTTCATAGTAAAAAGTAAAACAAAACCAAAAACCCCAGCCAAACAAATGTCTTTCAACCACCTATGATACCCATGAGTGAGGGGGAAAAGAACATTCTAGAGCACTTGCAAACAGACTGCTTTTGTATTGAAAGCTGCTTGCTTTCTGTAGCGAAAAGTCTGTATGTCTTATCCATTTGATGAACTATTTACAAGTAATAATTATACTCTTCCCAAATTGCTATCTTTGGAAAGAGAAAACAACTTCTTTCCAAACCATCACCAAGAAGAATAACTAAGCCGGGTCATTCTAAGCAGCGAGTCTCCCATCACCAGAGCACCAAAGAGAAGAGCCAATGTGAGCACCAGGTAACACGAGTGTCTCCCACCCCACGGCTATTCTGAAGAGAGAATTCATCACAGCCCTCGCTGATCAGAATGTCTAGCTTTCACATTTGTCTCTATATTAAAATTTGTCCCTATGAAGAAAAGGAAAATGTTTCTTCTTAAAGCAAGCATACCAGGCTTCTTATAGGAGATCTTATTGGGACTGATCCCCATGGGCACAATTTCTTCAAACACACCAACACGCAATTCTGGAAAACAGCAAGCTCCTCCTTTGCTGGTCTAGCCAATGAGAAACAAAACAGAATATAGTCTTTCTTGCCCATCTCCAGGTATAAGATATTTATTAAGTTGAATTATCTGGAACATTCTATGCTCTAAGTTCCTTCTCCCACTGAAAGAGCTGTTCCTAATTTGAGGTTTCTTAATACTTCAGCTACCCTATTATTACACAACAGATGTAATCTTATATTTGGCACTTCTTTATTGCGTATCTACCATGTGTAGAAATGTCAAATTGAAAAGGTGTTTCTATAGCAATAAGCATTTAACTATAAAACTGAAACACCACCAAGCAATTTCTATATGTAAGATTGCATCCAAGCTTTTGTTCAGGAGTCACAACCTTTTCTTTTCATATCATCACCACCAACACTAACACTTACTAGCAAGGTATTTCCCACCACCTCTGTAACCCATGACACGAAAGCATAAAGTCACTCTGACATAAAGTCTCCTTCAGAGAGCAAGAGCTTCAGTCCCGCTGTGGTATGAGTGCTGATCTGATCCCACCAGGTTTACTAAACACGCAGAGATCCCCTGAAACAGGTGGTCTCTCAGGTGAGCAATTATGGCTAAGTTTGAGTTTAGTGTGTGTAAGCTGCAATGTCCTTAGTCTATATAAAAAGGCCCATGATCACATGGTGGCAGCTTGGAAGATGGATTGGAAGGAGCATACTCTTTCTACTGAGCTGCCTCAAGACCTAGAGGGGAAGTGGTATTCTGTCCAGCACGGCTTACTTCTTTATGGTGATCTCCATAGCCTGGAGTGAGAAGAGGCACTGAAGCAGAAGCAAATGGCTCTCAATCCATTTTATTTTCAATCTCTCTTACCTTAAAATCATCCTTACACAGGTAATCCTTAAACAGTGGGCAGGAAAGCATGACACTGACATAGAGTCTAGTGGCCAGTCTGCTTCCACCAACAGTCCCATTGATTCCTTCCGTAGCAATTCGAACCTGAGACATAAAACAGTGAAAAAGGGAATGCAGCCGTCCAAGTTTCTCTTTGTTTTGGTTGGCAAGTTGTGTCTGACTCTTTGTGACCCCGTGACCTGCCAGGCTCCTCCGTCCATGGATTTCCCAGGCAAGAATACTGGAGTGGGCTGCCAAGCCCTCCTCCAAGGGATCGTCCCAACGAGTCTCCTGCGTTGGTAGGCAGACTATTTACCACTGAGCCACGGGGAAGCCCATATTTGTAACTCAGTTTGGATTTTTGCAGGGCAGAACAGGTTCATGTGTATTGGTGAACTTAACAGGAAAAGCAGAAACTCTGCTATGAACACCAGAGTGTTGCCACACAAAGATACCTGTAGTTTTCTGAAATGGCACTGCCCATAGCTCAGCTGAGGTGCTCAGTTAACATATGCTGAACCAGAGAATAAAATGGATAAAACAACTGGAAAGCCCCATTTGCTATGATGTTCCAGCTGTCCTGTGGCCAAAGCTTAACCTAAATTCAGGGCAGCAGATCCAGAATCAGGATGGACCTTTGCCACTTAACTTGCCAAGTGGCCCTGAGAAAATTCTCTTTTCTGAACCTCAATTTCTTCATCTTGATAAGAGAGATGAAAAAGAAGCAATAATGAAAAGCTGCAGAGGAGATATTCCTCAAGTCCTAAAGCACAGAGCTCATCTGAGGGCCGGGAATGCACACGAGCACCCTCTGCATGGTTGGTGGGGTGGGGGGCGGGGGCAGGTAAGCCCACCACGGCAAACCCACCCACTGGGAGGAGCTTGTGTCTGTTTTGTTCTTTGTTGCATACTCGGTGTCTAGAGTAGTACCTGCCCACAGTAGACATTTGATATGTATTTGCTGAGCAAATGAGTGAGAATCCAAACCTGAGGCTTTCTGGCTTCTCAAACCCTCTGTTCTCTTTGAAATGCTTCACTGGTTGGGGGACATTAAAGCCTGGATTAAAGCCCCTACCCTAAGAGGCAATGCTCTGGGGGGCCTGCAAAGTTACTTGTTCTGGTACCACAAAACCCTTACGGTAAGTTTAAGATGGATCATCTTTAGAAGAGCTAGCTTTCTAAACTTCGAAAGTGCAACACTGTGTATCATGGTATTCTCTGGAAAGAGAAGTAGCTTAGAGCAAAGTTCTGTGTTATTACATTGTTACTTATATAACAATTACAACAATGATACCTACCAGTGCATTAGAATTTGAAAACTTTTAAAGGCTCCCCTTTTATTAGGGCCTAGAGGAGGTACTTGTTTGTTGCCTCACTTGGCTCAATTCTTTAGAGCATGGATAGAAATGGGATTCATTTCACAAGCCAGGGCCTACTCATTAGCAGTAGCTCTCCAGAGTTCCATGATTCTGAGTCACATCCAGGCTCCGCCTGATCTGGGCTGACAGAGGGAAGCAGGAAGCATATGCCATCTCTGCTGTACAGGCTACTGCACCTGTTACCAACTCATTTTTTTAAGGGACAACATAGAAAAATAGAGCTGAGCCAGCATTAACCAAAAATCTACCCTAACACTGTCTCTGACAGGGGCAAATATGAGGAAGAGGTACAGGCTTCTGTGTAACTGTCTTTTGGGTAAGCCAGAAGACTCTTTCCTATGTTATTTTAATCCCAGAACCCAAATAAAATATAAGTATGTGCACTCCCTGAATACTGAGGTGGGCAACCTCTAAAACCCATGCATTAGACTTTCAACTCCTGTTGAAGGATTCCTCAACTGAACCCTTCAAAGTAGCTGCTAGGTGAGGAAAGCCTTATACCTCACAGATGAAGAGCAACAGTTAACATTTAATGAGCACCTTTATATTATAAAGTTCCTGTCTTTATATTATAATCCTGAAAGGTAGATATCATAATTCCCACTTGACAGAAAAGGAAACAGAAGCTTAGAGAAATCAAGTAATTTAAGAGAAATCAAGTAATTTACCCAAGGGCACAGAGTTGGGGGTGGTAGATCTGGGATTCAATACCAGATCTTTTAGGGTCCACCTTTTATAATTTTCCTTTCTAAAGCCTCTAATGCATCTGCTCAAATTTCTTGAGGCAGTAAGAAGTATATAGCAAGGGGTCAGAAGCTTCTTTCCATAATTCTAGAATTTTCAAGTTCTCCCCTTTCCCTACAAATGCCAACATTCTTCCAAATCTCCTACCAACACGAAACTTGAGAACTTAGCATGTATCCCTGAAGCCTTAGAATTTAAACCTAAGAACCAGGCAGGTGCTGCCACCTTGTGGGCAGAGACCCTCACTGCCAGTTCACCTTGCCCCAAACTACAGCGAGATTGATTGCCTGTTTGTGCACTCAGGTTTCCGTTCCATCTTTCAAGGTGTTCTCTAAATACAGATGATGATATATGTATATAAGCCACAAATGTTCTTTTTTTTCCACAATGCATCAGCAATTTTGCCAGGAATTGCAGACATAGTGATTAAAAAATACATAGTTTTGCCTTTTGGGAACTTACAAACTAAGGAAGGTCACAGATATTAAGATAAAAGTCACTAACTGACAAGTGCTATGAAAAATAACTACAAGATGCAGTGAAATAGTATATCTGGAAAACTGAATTTAGATTAAAGGTCTGGAAAGATGTCTTTGATGAAGTATCATTAAAACTGAGAAGTGGAGACTGAGTAAAAATTAGGAGAAATGAGTGGGTGTGGGAAAGTTCCTTGAAGAAAGTATTCTTGTAAAAAGGCCCAAAGGCACCAAATGAAATTTGTGGGCTCCGAGAAACTGAAAGGCTATTTTGCTGGAGTATAATGAGTAAAGGGAGAAGGAAATGGCAACCCACTCCAGTATTCTTGCCTGGAGAATCCTGTGGACAGAGGAGCCTGGTGGGCTGCTGTCCATAGGGGCGCAGAGTCGGACACGACTGAAGCGACTTAGCATGCATGCATGCGTTGGAGAAGGAAATGGCAATCCATTCCAGTGTTCTTGCCTGGAGAATCCCAGCGACGGAGGAGCCTGGTCGGCTGCTGTCTATGGGGTCGCACAGAGTCGGATACGACTGAAGCAACTTAGCAGCAGCAGCAGCAATGACTAAAGAATGGCATCAGATAAGTAGAAAAGGTGGAAGTGGCCAAAGTATGCAGGAAACTTAAGGGCACGTTAAGGATCTGGGTTTTACTCTAAATACATTGCATAGACACTGAAAGATTGTGAGGAGGGAGGGAGAGGATTTCATTTACTTTTTAAAATCATTCTGGCTGCTGTGTAGAAAATGATTTAATGGGGGAAAAGATGGAAGAATGGAGAGTAGTCTGGAAGCTACTGAAATGAATGAGGTAAGAGAGGGTGGGGCTAGGTCTAAGGAGGTGGAAATGGAGGATCAAAGGATATGTTAGAGGCAGAAATGTCAGGACTTGGTGATGAACTGATGAGGTAAATGCAACTTTCAGTCACTATCTGCAAGAAAACATGGGTGTGAAAAATATCACTGATCAAGTGATTGCCTCAAGGAATAAAAACCTGGGACAAGTGTAGGAAAGGTTAGTGTCATAACCAGAAGGAATATATATATATATATATATATATAT
>NW_011494815.1:2788099-2802142 GCF_000754665.1 Bison bison bison | reverse complement strand
ATATATGTAATTATGCAAATTATGCAATTATCAATTATCCTATCATGTAGAGATAATCATGACTAACATTTTGATATTTACTACTTGTCATCTTTTTACACACATGCTTGTGGTTTTGTTACAAACATTCATTTCTTATTCAACTCTCTCCAAATATTTACTGTCTGCTATATTCGAGGCCCTGTTCTAGCACTGACAGTACATCAATCAGTTAAGACGAAGTTCCTGTCCTCTTGAATTCAAGAGAGAAAGGAAACAAAACCATAAAACAGTAAAGGACTGACCGCCGCTAAGTCACTTCAGTCGTGTCTGACTCTGTGCGACCCCAGAGATGGCAGCCCACCGGGCTCCCCCGTCCCCGGGATTCTCCAGGCAAGAACACTGGAGTGGGTTGCCATTTCCTTCTCCATTGCATGAAAGTGAAAAGTGAAAGCGAAGTCGCTCAGTCGTGTCCGACTCTTCGTGACCCCATGGACTTCAGCCCATCAGGCTCCTCTGTCCATGGGATTTTCCAAGCAAGAGTACTGGAGTGGGGTGCCATTGCCTTCTCCAAAGGACTGACATGTTCTAGTAAAATTAAGAAGTATCTTGGTATCACACCTGTATGTACAGTTCTATAAAACATTTTTCCAGTTGAAGTGAAGTGAAAGTCGCTCAGTCGTGTCCGACTCCTTGGGACCCCATGGACTATACAGTCCATGGAATTCTTCAGGCCAGAATACTGGAGTGGGTAGCCTTTCCCTTTTCCAGGGGATCTTCCCAACCCAGGAATCGAACCAGGGTCTCCTGCATTGCAGGCAGATTCTTTACGAATTGAGCTATCAGGCAAAGAATCAGAATATAATGCCTACTTTTACAGTTTTACTGGAACATGTGCTGTGCTCAGTCACTCAGTCGTGTCTGACTCTGTTATCCCATGGACTATAGGCCACCAGGCTCTTCTGTCCCTGGGATTCTCTAGGCAAGAATGCTGGAGTGGGTTGCCATTTCCTTCTCCAGTTATCTTCCCAATCCAGAGATTGAACCCAGGTCTCCCACATTGTAGGCAGATTCTTTACTGAGTTACCAGGGAAACCCCTGACCATACCCATTCTTTTACATATTGTCTATGGTTGTTTTCATATTAAAATGCCAAGGTTGAGTCGTTTTGTGCAAAGTCTGAAATATTTGCTATGTGGCTCTGAAGTTTGCTAATCCTTGGTCTATGCCTTTATATAGTCTTATAAAACACTTTTCTTTTTAACTGAAGTGTAGTTGATTTACAATGTTGCACTTATTTCTACTGTACAGCAGAGTGATTCAGTTATATATATATATATATATATATATATTTAATATTCTTTTCCATTATGGTTTATCATAGGATACTGGTTGTAGTTCTCTGTGCTATACTGTAGGACTCGGTTATTTATCCATTCCACGTATAATAGCTTACATCTGCTAACCCCAACCTCTCACTCCATCCCCCCCCAACCTCTTCCCCCTTGGGAAGAGGTTCTCTATGTCCATGAGTCTGTTTCATAGATAGGTTCTCTATGTCCATGAGTCTGTTTCATAGATAGGTTCATTTATATCATATTTTATATTCCACATGTAAGTGATATCACACAGTATTTGCCTGACTTCACTGACTGTAATAATTTCTAGTTGTATCCACGTTGCTGCAAATAGCATTATTTCATTCTTTTTTTAATGTCTGAGTAATATCTCAGTATATGTATATGTACCACGTCTTTATCCATTCATCTGTTCATGGCTATTGTGAGTAGTGCTGCTATGATTGCAAGGGTGCATGTATCTTTTTGGATTAGTTTTGTCTGGATATATATTATTGTAAGGAATGGGACTGCTAGATCACATGGTAATTCTATTTTTAGTTTTATGAAGACTTTCCACACTGTTTTCCACAGTGGCTGTACCAGCTTACATTCCCACCAACAGAAAACATCATGTTAATAGCTATTTAGTATTCTATTTAAATGCTTAGCAGGATTTCGCTAATTTCTAAGAACCCAACTGGTGAATCCTTTTTGTAACAAGCAAACCAAGGTGGAGGCAAGATAAGCCCTGTGAAGGATAAGTGATAAGGGAGAAAGTGTTACCTTGCCCGTGAGGTGCAGGTGCTGACACAGAGCTGTTTGCCAGGCACAGACCCAGTCGGGATCCTTCAGGTCACAGTAGCAGTAATAAAGTAGCACCTCCCCTTCATCGTTGCCCTGGCCACTATAAAAAGAAAACCATGGGAAAAGAGCAAATGAGTCACTGGCATGAAGAGGCTACAATTCAGAAAGTAGATTCAGGCAGAGTCAAGAGGGAAGGCCTAATGGAGCTACTCATGCCTGCCCTGGCTCCTAACTATCATTCTCCTCCTGTATTGAGAAGCAACTCTGGTCTGTATTTGCTCTAAAGAAGACAATACCTGCACCAAACTCCTTCCTTTCTAAGAAGTGAGCTTACTTTGATTTCCTTGTTTAATCATCATATCCATGAAACAGATATTAATAACCCCTTTTTAAATTTGAGTCCATTCTGGCTTATACTCTACGAAAAGGCAGTATCTGTTTTGAATCTCTCTCTGTACAAAAAGGTTTCACTTTCATTTTTTCATATAATCCTCTTACCCATGAGACAGGTTATTATCACCATTTTATAGCTCAGTGAACTGAGCCCAGTTCATCCGACATGAAATAGACGCAAAGTGACAGTCAGGACTGGAACACCAGTCTTCTGACACTAGAATCCATACTCTTCCCACTGCACTATGCTGACTTTAACTAGTCATGGGCCCTGGGTGGGTGTCTTATCCCTGAGCCCTGATTTCCTCAACTGTAAACCCAGAGGACTGACATAAACTGCCTTTCTCAAAGTGTGCTCTGAAGCTGTTCCATGAAATCACCTGTCTGAGAAATCCTGCAGACAGTATCTCCCTCTTTGAAAGTCACAGTGAAAGCCCCTCATATATTGAAGGCTCTGGGAAGCTCTGCAAAAAAAGAACATTTTAACCTAATGTCTCCCCAATTTAATTGTCTTTAGCACCTCTTTTCAATACCTGAGAGCACCCTCCAGAGCTAGTGCTGTAGAGATATTTTAGAGAATGCTGTCATAGATGGTAATTCAGGTCCCATCCAGCTCTGAACTCTCTGACTCTCTCATCAATGCCCTCTTATTGCAGGGCCTAGTCTCCTTTAACACCTGCTTGTCTATTAGTGTATCTGTTTTCCTCTCTCTAAATTCCTATAACAAATTATCGTCTGAGCCACACAATTTTAAGTGATAACTGCATAGCTTGTCTTACACCATCTGCTAAATGTTTTGTGTATCCTTTTTCTTTGTTTTTCTAACTAAAAAGCAGGTCCATACAGAAATGAAGAGACCACATTTGTATCACTTTACAGTTCACGTGAGCTCTTACCATCATCATTTTATGTAATTCTTAGAGCAATTCTGTGAGGTAGTCAGAGCAGGCATTATTACCAGTTTTAGAGGTAAGGATGTAAAGGTATGAAGAATTTAGTGACTGGCTCAAGTCTAACTCCAAGTGTAGTTCTCTTTCTCTTCTTTCTGATAAGCAAAAGGAACTGGTATTAAGACCAGTGACAAAAGTGTATCAAATGTGGGCATCTTCTATTCACTGAGTAGTTTAGGAATTCCTTAAAGATTCCTTAAATCTGTCCTCTACAATTAACATAATATTATGATGCGGTGAGGTTTTCAAAGGCAGATCTAAACTTCTAACCCTATGCATTAGTTCTAAAAGTTAACTTACTTTCTAAAACATATTCAGCTCCGAAAAACACATCTGGTAATAAAAACCCCTTTCTAAGCTGACACATCAGGGTTGAGGAATCATGACCATCTCTGGGCCTTCCGGCTTCTCTTTGGAAATAACATTTTCTGTTCTTTACCTCTCCTGAGAGAAGTAAAGACATGGGATGCCTTCCAAGATACCTAGAGTGCACTGCCAGCTGCATGGGTATACGCTACTGCATAGGCTGTGGTCTTCTATTACACACACGTTTATCGGCCTAGCTTAGGCAGTAGAGAAATTCTGTGCCTTAAGGATCTGCCATTTTAGTGGATAGGTGGTATCTCATTCCAACTGGAAAAACATTTTTCAATGAAACAAAAGGTACAGAATGAAATCCTTACCTTATCAGCTCATCAGGGTTAAAGCAGCTTATATCAGGGAGCCAAGTAGACACTTCTTGGTTACGGGTAAGGTCCTCTTTGAAAGGGTTCCTTTTGTCTGTAGACTCAAGACTCTTGGAGGTGCTCGATGTCACAGCCAGCTGCTTTAAAACAGAAGCGGTCTCATGGCAAATCTCATTAGCATGTTGTGTTGCCACGTGTCTGTGTATGCTGGTTGGGTCTGTAAATAGTTGCTGACAGCATTTCCACCATTTTTCTTTACATTCACAAGGAGGTGCTGGAACTTCTTTAGTTTTAACGAAAAGGGAAAATGCCTGCAATTACATTTCAAATATGTCACTAGTAAATAACCTTAGGTTTTAGGTTAGAATGAAAGTCTCAGTGAAATTTTTTCCATAGGGCTTTCTCGTTTTAGGTCCTACAATTCTGCAGAACTTCTTGAGACTGAACTTCCTCCAAAAAGGAAATGGTCAAAGAAATTATGGAATATACTTACTATGGAATATTAAGTAGCTAGTTTCAAACTACATGGGAAAATATTTATGGTATAATGTTAAATGGAAAAAATTGAATAAAATGTCCTTATATCATGTAATCTCAATTACATAAAAAAGTACATTGAGGGACTTCCTGGTGATCCAGTGATTGAGAATCCACCTTCCAGTGTAGGGAACCCTGGTCTGATCCTTGGTCCGGGTACTAAGGTCCCATGGGCCATGGGATAACTGAGTCCACTGAGCCTGTGTGCTCTAGAGCCACAAGCCACAATGAAAATCCCGCATGTCCCAACTAAGACCCAATGCAGCCAAATAAATAAATTTTTTAAAGTATATTGAAAAGCATGGAAAGAAATGTACCAAATGTTTTGATTTGGTTTTTGGAAGATAACTTTATTGTTATTATAAAGAGGATTTAGGCAAATTGTTAAAAAAAATTAAACACAATAGAAAATTATAGATGTACCATAATTCTTTTAACCAATTCTAAATGAATGAGCTTTTTTGGTTTCCAATATTTGCAATTATAAGCAATGGTGAAGGAGCATGTCAGCATATCTTTGTATACTTCTTTAACCATCTACATAGAATAATTTTTTTTTTTTTTTTTAGAATAAATATTTAGAAGAAAATTTTGGAGGTGAAGAAGCAAATATTAAACTGTGATTAAGTAGTGACTACCTGAAAAATCATTACCAATTTATGCATTCAGGAGCAATGCATGAGGATTCCATTTTATTCACAGCATTTTATCAGTATTAAATTTTTTGTAGTCAGTATTTTCAATTTTGACCCAAATAAAAAGCAAATACCCTGTTTTTATCTTCCAATCTTTGATTAGCAGTAAGGTTGAATATTTTTTCATATTGATTCTATGTTCTAGTTTGCCTCTTCATACCTGTTGCCTATTTTTCTACTGTGGCATTTATCTTATTGATTTGTAAGTAGTTTTAGTGACCTTTCATTGATCATAGTTATTCAAATTTGTTTCTCTACTTGTCATTTGTTTTTCAACTTTGTTTATGGTGTTTTTTTGATGTCAGAATTGAAGTTTATACATTATGGTACGGTTTATGGCATCTATGATTATCAGTCTTTCAAGATATTTTCCCTCTTGGTTTCTAGAAAGAAAGGTATTAATATTTTTACATTATATATATATACACATACACACATAGTACTTATATATATAGTTTAAAATTGTTCAAAATATATAAATAACAATTTATATTAATGTAACATTTAAACAATTTTCTTAATGCATCTGAAGACTACTGTAAAGCATCCAAAATTGGGCACTCTGAAGAATAATAATTATAAATATGGAGCATCATTTTTAGATCTTCCTCAATCTGTACACAACCATATCTGGATAGTCCCAGAATGAAGCAGGATAGGGTAGTCTGAAATTACACTGGAGGGCACTTTTTAGCCTCTCGTGCAGTTGATCATTCTGTATAGGCCAATAAAAAGAGCAGTATGTCAACTTGAGTGCTTCTTTGTATTATACTTAGAACTTCAAATCTTGTTCTCTAATTGAGGCTACTAAGAAGGAAACACTTAGAAGAAAAGAAGAACACTTTTTACAAGGAAAAGGCTTGTAAAAAGCATTACACAATTATTTCAGTTGACAATTATTGTACATCAATAATTACTATTAGTTTATATGTAAATGTAAGGTATTGCATCCAAGGCCTCATTAGCATCGAGGCCTCAAGAAGTCATGATCGTTAAAAAAAATGCAGTATATAATCTGAATTTTTTTTCCTTCTTTCCTCCCTTTTTCCTTCATCAAAAGTCCTCAGACAGGCCTGAGTGAGGTGGGAAGCCCAGTGTGAATGTGGCCTGCCACTGGTCTCTTAGGGCCTTCTGAACAAGGCATTGAGGATCCAGCAGCAGTCAGGGCCCATGTGGGGTCCGCTCCGGAGAGAGAGGCAGGCCAAAGCTAGGAAGGTAGCTAAGAGCAGGTGAGGCCTGTGTGGGGAAGGCAGGCCCTGATGGAAGAGGCAGCTTGAAAGAGTGGGGAGACTGACTGCATACAGGGGAATAAGCAATTAAGTATACACACTGGGACTGAAGATAGCTGGGTTTGCTATGAAACATCATCATACAGGGAAGTTATAAATATAAGGGGAGAGAATAAACCTGTGATATGGCAACGGAACTAAAGGTTCCATGAGTATGAACTCATCTGGTTTATACTGATATGAAAGTAAATATAAAAGTGTGATATATAGAAATGTATGTGTTTTTCATCTATATAGATATTAGCTCTGCTGCTGCTGCTGCTGCTAAGTTGCTTCAGTCGTGTCCGACTCTGTGCGACCCCACAGATGGCAGCCCACCAGGCTCCGCCGTCCCTGGGATTCTCCAGGCAAGAACTCTGGAGTGGGTTGCCACTTCCTTCTCCAATGCATGAAAGTGAAAGTGAAGTCGCTCAGTAAGTGTCCGACTCTTTGTGACCCCATGGACTACAGCCTACCAGGCTCCTCCGTCCATGGGATTTTCAGGGCAAGAGTACTGGAGTGGGTTACCATTGCCTTCTCCGAGATATTAGCTGTATCCACCATCTATTCTCAGCTCTGTCCACCAGATGTCCTGAAAGAAGCAGCACCTTAGTAGAAATGAGTTTATCTAGCCCCTTGGTTTTGGTTTTCCACCTCCATAAGAACCAGTGTTCCTTGAAGAAATGTTTGACTCCAAGAATGAGAGAGAGAAAGAACATGACCCTGAAACATCTTGTTAAATCAGAAAGTAAGGAAATGCTCAAAGAATGATGGGGTAAGTCAAAAAGACATAGATACTAGCTGGAATCCCAGCCAAACCTGAGATGATCTGAGAATCAAAATAAAAAATGATGATAATGGATTATCGCCCACTGAATAAAATGGCATTCTTGAATACACACTGATACAAATAAACTAGGAGCAAAGAAAGCTCTTCCTTACAGAAGACTGCCAAGTAAGAGATATAGAAGGAATGAAGCAATTAGAAAGTCACCATTTAGAAATCATCACAGTAATAGTCAACTGAAGCAAAGAAACACCAATGGATCTAAAACTAGTAGATGAAAGTTCATTGTGAAATAGGCTATTTCAGTTCAGTTCAGTCGCTCAGTT
Organism: Bison bison bison; assembly: GCF_000754665.1. Taxonomy (NCBI): domain Eukaryota; kingdom Metazoa; phylum Chordata; class Mammalia; order Artiodactyla; family Bovidae; genus Bison; species Bison bison. Next base: position 2,794,377 of record NW_011494815.1, on the reverse strand, counting down.
GCGTCTGACCCTTCACGACCCCATGAATCGCAGCATGCCAGGCCTCCCTGTCCATCACCAACTCCCGGAGCTTACTCAAACTCATGTCCATTGAGTCGGTGATGCCATCCAGCCATCTCATCCTCTGTCATCCCCTTCTCCTCCTGCCCCCAATCCTTCCCAGCATCAGGGTCTTTCCCAAAGAGTCAACTCTTCACATGAAGTGGCCATAGTATTGGAGTTTCAGCTTTAGCATCAGTCCTTGCAATGAACACCCAGGATTGATCTCCTTTAGAATGGACTGGTTGGATCTCCTTGCAGTCCAGGGGACCCTCAAGAGTCTTCTCCAACACCACAGTTCAAAAGTATCAATTCTTTGGCTATTTACATAGTCTCAAACTATTTTCCCTCAAATATTGAATAACTAAAGGGAAAAAAGAATAATTTTAAAGCAAAGAAATCTGACAAGGCACTTCCTTAATTGGGTACCCGAAGTTAACATCACCAGTAGCAGGACAAATTGGCACTGTGACTGCCTGACTGAATGCAGCTGGATGAACACAGTGTCTCTTGTGGGGCAGTCTTGTTAACAAAAACCACAACTTGAATCCAATCACAAGGAAACATGAGTGAAAAATCATGAGAGACGTCCTACACATAACTATCACCTTCTAAAAAGTCACGGTCATGATTTCAGGGGAAAAAAATGAAAAAGTGGTCCAGATTGAAGACTTTTGAGATATAACAACTAAACATGTGACCTTAGAGTGGATCTATAAAAGCCATTTGAGACAACTGAAGAAACATGAATGGAGCTGCTGGGCAAAGGGGATCCTCCGTAGAATTCTGGCAGCTTTTCTGTAGGTTTGAAATTATTGCAAAATAACAACAACAAAATGTCTGTATCCTTTGGGTTTCATTTTCAAGGAAATCTGTGTGGGATGCAGGCAGAAGGGTGGAGTATAGAAGCTATAAGAAGAGACATCTATTCTTCATTGACGTGGAGCCAATATAAGATGATTTTGCAAGAGGAACAAAAGCCTGGAGGTAAGAAAACTAAGTCTCAACTGTATTTCTTCAGTCAAGTCATTTTCCTTTGAGCTTCAGCAGGAGAAGGGTTTAGTCAGTGATCCCTGAGAAAAGCATCAATGGCCCAGAAGGGCAGTATCCATCTACCACACTGTGAGCCAGTTCTCGGTGGCCTGCAGCATTCCAAGCCACTCTGTTCCTTCTCCCAGCCAACCGAGCCCTGCAAGCTGGGCCGGACCCAGGGTCTTAGGCAGCAGCTGCCCTGACACCTGTCTGTCCTCCTATGACTGAGGCTCCTGGGACCCTTCCCATAACCCCAGGTGGGAAAAAGAATCGAGCCCATCTATCAAGAATCTGTCAAGTAATCCACTGTAAATTAGGTGTTTCCTATGATCCTCCTTTGCTTGGCACTGAACTAAGGTTAACTAAGAACTGGTTAATCACTGGACACAGTACCCAACATGATGCAGTCTTTCTTTTGTAAAGCAAATGTTACAAGTGACAAATGTGACCAGACCTGACTAGAACTTACCGTGAGCGTGGCAGCAGCCTGGTGTCTCACCAGCGCTCCACTCCCTGGAGGACAACCTTGATGAGTTACTTCTGGACATATCTGCATTAACTGTACCTACATGATCCTGAAACATCAACGGCAATTTTACCTTTTTCTTTGCAAATGAGTATTTCTTCTTTGCACTGACATCTAACTCTGCTTTGAGACTGCTACTGGGATTCATAAGACTCGTGTCTTTCAAATCCAGGTCTGAAAACCTTAAAACACAGGCTTCCAGGTCATCATCTCCTTGGTCTGGTGAAGTGGAAGAAGGCATCTGGTTGGCTCCAGCCGTGGGGTAGGTTCCTTTCTGCTATCACCTAGGAAGTAAGCAAGGGAAAAACAACAACGTCCAAGTCTTTGATTACTACTTGAAGTAAATCAGTCATGCAAATGAGCATGGCCCAGTAGCCCAAACTATCCATTCATTCACTTGTTCATCTAAGAAATATTTATTTAGCACCAACTCTATGCCCTGCACTGTTCTAAGCCCTGAAGATGTAGTAGTGAAAGAAACAGAGAAAGTTTCTTCTTTCTTAAGAGCTTACTTTCCAGTGGGGAGAGAGAGGAGGTAAACAAATGAATTAAACTGCTTTTTTTTTTTTAAAAGTCAGATGGTAGAAAGGGCTATGAAGACAAATAAACAAGGTAAGGAGACAAGAGTGATGGAAGGACTCTTTAGAACTCAGAGGGTAGTTCAGGTCTTTTTGAGGCAGAAGCATTTCAGCAGAAACCTGAATCAGAGGGTAAGCCATGCCAACATTTAGGGGAAAACACACCAAAAAAAAGTACGAGGTACAACCAAAATCAACCAAGCTGCGTGTTCAGTTCAGTTCAGTCACTCAGTCGTGTCAGACTCTTTGCGACCCCATGAATCGCAGCACGCCAGGCCTCCCTGTCCATCATTAACTCCCAGAGTTCAATCAGACTCACGTCCATCGAGTCAGTGATGCCATCCAACCATCTCATCCTCTGTCGTCCCCTTCTCCTCCTGCCCCCAATCCCTCAGCATCAGCTGTGTGTTAGTACCTTTAATTCAGAGAAGGCAATGGCAACCCACTCCAGTACTCTTGCCTGGAAAATCCCATGGACGGAGGAGCCTGGTAGGCTGCAGTCCATGGGGTCGCTAAGAGTTGGACACGACTGAGCGACTTCACTTTCACTTTTCACTTTCATGCACTGGAGAAGGAAATGGCAACACACTCCAGTGTTCTTGCCTGGAGAATCCCAGGGACGGCAGAGCCTGGTGGGCTGCCGTCTGAAGGGTCGCACAGAGTCAGACACGACTGAAGCAACTTAGCAGCAGCAGTACCTTTAATTATAAATACTTTTCTCTTTTGTCCTCTAATTTTTGAGCTGGTCAAATTCCCTTCCTTAGAAAAAATAACTATCTAGAGAGCCTCATTTTAATGAGTCAGACTTACACTTTGTATCGCTCAGTCATGTCTGACTCTTTGCGACCCCATGGACCATACAGTCCATGGAATTCTCCAGGCCAGAATACTAGAGTGGGTAGCCGTTCCCTTCTTCAGGGGATCTTCCCAACCCAGGTCTCCCACATTGCAGGCGGATTCTTTACCAGCTGGGCTACCAGGGAAGCTCAAAGAAATGAGCCAAAAGAAATATACAAACTGCTCCCATGGCCAAATCTTGTCAAAAGGAACACAGTACACCAACATGATGCATTCTTTTGTAAAGCAAATGTTACAAGTGATAAATGTGAAGAATAACAAGAAAGACTAGGGAAAGTATGGGCTTTGGATTATGGTGCAGCTGGGTGCAAGTAAGTGAACCTGGGCAGGATATTTACCTTCTCTGAATTCTAGTTCCCAAAAGCATAAAATGGGGATGACAGTATCTACCCTGCAGGACTGTGGTGAGAGCTAGGAAGCTGTTCAAATGCAACTATTAAAACCAAATTCTTGCTCCTCAGTCTCCCTTACCTCAGTAAACAACAATTCTATTCTTCCTGTTACTCAGACAAAAACTTTGGGATTCTCATTTCCTTATTTTTTCAGATGATTGAAAAGCTTATCAACTCTGCTTCTGAAATACAATCACATCAACCACAATGCACCACCTTCACTACCAGCCTCCTTCAAGCCATCATTTGACTGAATGACTACAGTTGCCCAACTGCCCTGTTCCTGTAGAAGCCACAGAGGTAACTTTTAAAACTTTTATTTATCTTCCTTTTAGCTGTGCTAGGCCTCTGCTGCTGCACGCAGACCCCCTCTGGTTGTGGTGCAGGGGCTTCTCCTCGTGGTGCCTTCTCTTGTTGTGGAGCGCAGGCTCTAAGCCCCCAGGCTGCAGTAGTTGTGGCTTGCTGGATCTAGATCTCAGAGCTCAGTAAACTTACGCAGGATTAAGTTGCCCCACGCGGCATATGAGATCTTCCCGGACCAGGGATGGAACCCGTGTCCCCTCAATGGCAGGTGGATTCTTAACCACTGGATCACCAGGGAAGTCTCAGAGGTAACGATTAAAAACTAAGTCCAATCGCCCTCCCAAAGCTTCTAAATGTACCAGGATAAAGTCCTTACAAAGCCCCATCTACCACCTCCCTAATCTCATCTTCTCCCACTTTTACTCACTACCTGATTACATTGTTTGCTGGTTCCTGAATGAGTCATCATCACTAAGAAAGCAGGAGTTTTCTTTTGTTCACCTCTGCATCCAGAAAACTGCCTGGCACATGACATATACAATATATTTGTCGAATGAAGTAAGAGTGATTGGGTGGCCAGGAAAGACTTCACTAAGGGCCTGATGTTTGAACTGAGACAAGAAGCCATCCATGCAGACTTAGGAGCAGAGATCTTCAGGCAAAGGAAATAGTATGAATTCCTCAGGTGGTAAACAGCTTGACTTACTGCAGGTGCAGGAAGTCAGAGTGGTTGGAATACAGTGATGAGAGTAAAACCCTGTAGAAGAGGTTATGGAGTTTACAATAGAAAGTCATTGGAGAGCTGTAAACAAAGGAGTAACGTGATCTGATTCAGATCTGTTCTGAAGGTAGAGCTGGCAGGGTTTCCAGGTAGATTGTTCTTTAGGAAGTGAAGGAAAAGGACCTAAGAATGACTCCTATCCACGTTTTTGGATTAAGCAGTAGACTGGATGGTGCCATTTACTGAAATGGGTAAGACTGAAGGAAGAACATTCAGGTGACTTAAATCCTTTATGATTATACAGTGGAAGTGAGAAACAGATTTAATGGACTAGATCTGATAGAGTGCCTGATGAACTATGGATGGAGGTTTGTGACATTGTACAGGAGACAGAGATGAAGACCATCCCCATGGAAAAGAAATGCAAAAAAGCAAAATGGCTGTCTGAGGAGGCCTTACAAATAGCTGTGAAAAGAAGAGAAGCGAAAAGCAAAGGAGAAAAGGAAAGATACAAACATCTGAATGCAGAGTTCCAAAGAATAGTGAGGAGAGATAAGAAAGCCTTCCTCAGTGATCAATGCAAAGAAATAGAGGAAAACAACAGAATGGGAAAGACTAGAGATCTCTTCAAGAAAATTAGAGATACCAAGGGAACATTTCATGCAAAGATGGGCTCGATAAAGGATAGAAATGATATGGTAACTGAAGCAGGAGATATTAAGAAGAGGTGGCAAGAATACACAGAAGAATTGTACAAAAAAGAGCTTCACAACCCAATCATGATGGTGTGATCATTCACCTAGAGCCAGACATCTGGAATGTGAAGTCAAGTGGGCCTTAGAAAGGATCATTACGAACAAAGCTAGTGGAGGTGATGGAATTCCAGTTGAGCTATTTCAAATCCTGGAAGATGATGATGTGAAAGTGCTGCACTCAATATGCCAGCAAATTTGGAAAACTCAGCAGTGGCCACAGGACTGGAAAAGATCAGTTTTCATTCCAATCCCAAAGAAAGGCAATGCCAAAGAATGCTCAAACTAACGCACAGTTGCACTCATCTCACACGCTAGTAAAGTAATGATCAAAATTCTCCAAGCCAGGCTTCAGCAGTATGTGAACCGTGAACTTCCAGATGTTCAAGCTGATTTTAGAAAAAAGCAGAGGAACCAGAGATCAAATTGCAAACATCCACTGGATCATCAAAAAAGCAAAAGAGTTACAGAAAAAACATCTACTTCTGCTTTATTGACTATGCCAAAGCCTTTGACTGTGTGTGGATCACAATAAACTGTGGAAACTTCTGAAAGAGATGGGAATACCAGACCACCTGGCCTGCCTCTTGAGAAATTTGTATGCAGGTCAGGAAGCAACAATTAGAACTGGACACGGAACAACAGACTGGTTCCAAATAGGAAAAGGAGTTCGTCAAGGCTGTATATTGTCACCCTGTTTATTTAACTTATATGCAGAGTACATCATGAGAAACACTGGACTGAAGAAACACAAGCTGGAATCAAGATTGCCAGGAGAAATATCAATAACCTCAGATATGCAGATGACACCACCCTTATGGCAGAAAGTGAAGAGGAACTAAAAAGCCTTTTGATGAAAGTGAAAGTGGAGAGTGAAAAAGTTGGCTTAAAGCTCAACATTCAGAAGACGAAGTTCATGGCATCTGGTCCCATCACTTCATGGGAAATAGATGGGGAAACAGTGGAAACAGTGTCAGACTTTATTTTTCTGGGCTCCAAAATCACTGCAGATGGTGACTGCAGCCATGAAATTAAAACACGCTTACTCCTTGGAAGGAAAGTTATGACCAACCTAGA
>NW_011494815.1:2787170-2787902 GCF_000754665.1 Bison bison bison | reverse complement strand
CTCACTGGAAAAGACTGATGCTGGGAGGGATTGGGGGCAAGAGGAGAAGGGGACGACAGAGGATGAGATGGCTGGATGGCATCACTGACTCGATGGACGTGAGTCTGGGTGAACTCCGGGAGTTGGTGATGGACAGGGAGGCCTGGCGTGCTCCGATTCATGGGGTCGCAAAGAGTCGGACACGACTGAGCGACTGATCTGATCTGAAGGACCAGGCAGTTAGATACGCAGCTGTAGCACTCACCAGCGGAGAAGGCAATGGCACCCCACTCCAGTACTCTTGTCTGGAAGATCCCATGGACGGAGGAGCCTGGTAGGCTGCAGTCCATGGGGTCGCTGAGGGTCAGACATGACTGAGCGACTTCACTTTCATGCATTGGAGAAGGAAATGGCAGCTCACTCCGGTGTTCCTGCCTGGAGAATCCCAGGGACGGGGGAGCCTGGTGGGCTACCGTCTATGGGGTCACACAGAGTCGGACACGACTGAAGTGACTTAGCAGCAGCAGCAGTAGCAGCGCTCACCAGAGATGTCAGAGCGAGGGATATTCAAATACAGGTATGAAGGTACCCGATAACTATTGAAAACGTTACTAAAGCAATCACGCGTTCTTTCCTAAACCACAGGTCAGAGGAGCGAGAGATCAGATGACGGCCAGAGAGTAACCCTGGAGTAGCTGGCTCACGCTTCGGAGGGTCCTTCTGTCCCCGGGTCGCTGGAGCCGCCTCGCACCC
>NW_011494815.1:2772016-2787070 GCF_000754665.1 Bison bison bison | reverse complement strand
CGGGGCGCTGGAGCCGCCTCGCACCCCGGCCTCTACCCGCGCACCGGTCTTGGCCTAATCTCTCCGCCCAGATTTCCCCAGCCATCAAAGGCCGGGAAGTGGGAGAAAGATGAGCACGTACCCGCCCGTCCTGATCCTTTCTCAGATCTCTCTTCACCGAGCAGTCTCCGCCTAGAAATTGCCACCGCTCGCAGCCCTCGCACTCCCAGCCCCCTCCTGTATTTAGGAAGGAACGCCGTACCGCACCTCGCTCCGGAAGTTAGGCAGTTGGTGAAAGGGCCGCCGGGAAAACCCCCGGGAGGCCCCGAGAGAGGGACTGAAGTGGAGGTGGGGACTAGAGGGTCCCTCCTAGACAACCCGCCTCCGGGCGTGGCTCGGGACCTGCGGGGTTCGGTCTGGCGGAAGAGGCGGTGCTCTCCGCGTGGCCCCGGAAGGGCTTTCAGCGAAGGCGGGCGAAGGAAGCAGCCAAGAGGCGGAGGTAACCCGAGAGGGTCGCTGCGTGCGGGGCAGAAGCTACCGGCCTGGTGAGCTTCCAAAACCGGCTCTCCTGGATCCGACCTCGCGGAGCCATCCCAGCCCATCCTGCCTTGTGCTTCCGGGAGCCGCCGCGACCGAAAGCGCCTGCGCGCCGGCCACTCCGCGCGCCTCGCCGCTGTCCGCCCACCGGCCGGCGGCCTGACGGTTCCTGCCGCGCTGCGTGACCGCTGTCTCGGGCTCAGGGCACTCACCAGCGTGCGGCATGTCGCGTCGGCGGCACAGCGACGAGAACGATGGTGAGTGCCCTGAGCCCGGCCGCCGAGGCCGCCCTCAGGTGGGCCGAGGTTTGGCTTCCCTGGTTTTCGGGTCTCGACAGAAGGGACGGGAAGCCCTTCTTCCTCCGGGAGCGTTCGGGGAGCCGCGTAGAGAAGGGGTGGCACGGCGGGAGTGCGGCCGGGCAACTTTGGGAAAGTCCCCTGCTTCCCCCGGTCCCAGTTCCTCAGTCGTTGGCCACGGGGAGGCCTGGTGGACCCCGGTCCCTAGGAACTCTTCAAAATTTGGCTCTTAGCATCTCCGAGCAGGGAATGCTAAGAGTGTCTGTGTCTGTGCCTCCGCTTCTTAGGGACCCACTCTACCCAGTGTCTCGTTTTGACCCTCAAATTGCACTTAAAAAGGACTCAGAAGATGAGAGATCTGCTGAATCCCGATCTGAGCTTTCTCCTGTACCCGTCATTCGTCATCTTGCCTTCTTCCAAGCGATAGGGAAAGAAATCGGTGTCTTATCCACACCCAAGAGGTCTCTTAAGAAAGAGATGTACGTAGATTGTTGTGTTACATTTTGAGCTGACCGTAAGCATATTTCCCTTGTGTAATAAAGAGTGTCGGAAGACTAACTGGAGAGCTCCTAGAGATTTTGATCAACCGTTTGAATGGTTGCGCTCATGGGGATCATGGAGTTGCCATCGTAATAAAAACCAAGAATAATTTTGCTAGTTAAAAATAGAAAAGATGTTTATCTTGCAAAAATCAGTCAAGAACACACATCCAACAAACTGAAAACCTAACAGTTATTGTTATTAATAGTTTAGGGTATTGTTCTTCGAGTAGAGTGTAGTTTGGTGGTTAAGAGGCCAGACTTTGGAATCAGAGGACTTTTCAAAGCCAGACCCTGCGGTTTACTTTGTGATCTTGCCTGGGTTATATTACCTCTTTAAACCTTAGTCTGTAACTTAGAAATAATGATACAGACATTTCGGCTTTGTGAGAGATAACACGTGTAACTAATTGCTCATGAAGATGTGTATTTTATCACCTGATAATGCTTAAGAGCTGATAAACATTGGCAGGTGGTGACTCTAAGAAAAAGTACAGAACAAAAAAAATTGAATTAATTTTTTCCACTGACATTTTTCTCTCCTTGAATGTTGGGGTAACTTAGGGGTAGGAGCAGAATCCCACTAATTTAAGGTTTTTTGTTTGGTTTGTTGGTTTGGGTTTTGTTTCTTTTTTTTCTTTTGGCCGTGGTATAAGGATCTTAGTTAGGGTTAGGGATTGAACCTGTGCCGCCTGCAGTGGAAGCCTGCAGTCTTAATCACTGGTCCACCAGGGATGTCCCCCACTTAGTTTTAATAGTGTATCAGATTTCTCCTGGAGCTTGGCTTGGGAGGATATTCTACCCCAGCCTTATCACCTCACACCTGAGGTCTACAGTTTTAGTGTAATTAACATGGAGACAGCATTAGCAGTGCCCAGATACCAGTGAAAGCAAGTCGAGAGTTACATTACACAGGTCTTACTATGCTGTATTTTTTGATTTTTATTAAACACAACATAATGTACATACAGGGCACAGAAAATAGTTTTCATGTGCTTTGTATCTGATTAGTTAACTTAATCTCCTAGAAGTCATCACTTGGGATTTGGAGAACTTAGGTCTTTTAAAGTTCTTCCCATTGTCTTTGTTCTTCTCATGCTTTCTCTATTCTTTCATCTTCTCCTTTCTAGGGTGTCCCTAAAGGGAGAGAAAATCTTTCCAAGGGGCATCCTGGAGAATTGGATGTAAATTTGTAGAAAAACAACTTTTGCTTTGGTTATTGGGATGCTGGTATAACGTTCTTAGGAGTTAGTTTCTGGCAGCTAAATCACTGTCCATTTGGGTCTTGCTGCAGGAATCTCAGAATAAATAAAGACAAAACAAAATAAAATAAGGAGTTAATTAAGCAGCGTTTACTATAAATAATTTAGTAGTTGAAGGGCAGTTTATAACCCCTCTTAGATACTACACCAAGTCTGGAGCTTTCGTAAATTGCCACAATTTGGGTAATCATCAGCTAGGGTTTATTCTAAATGGTGATCTGAGTCAAATATTTTAGAAAACTTTCTTTTGGTTAAATGCCTACTAAATTTTTTTTAAATCAGAAATTTTGAAAACTTAAGTATTATAGAAGGCTATTTTAAAATAGGCCAAATTATTGTTGTGTTAAATAGATGCACCTAAGCATTTCTGGATTATTGTCAGCTCTTACCAGTCCCTAACTGCCATGACTCTCCACGTGTTTGACTAGACACAGTAATTCATTCAACAAATATTTAACAGTGCCAGGCACAGTTCTAACTCCTGGCAGTACAGCAGTGGATGATAAAAGGTGCAGTCTCCCTTTTACAGGCAGAGAACAATCAAGTAAATATAGTGTATCATATGGTGTTAAGTACTGTGGAGAAAAATAAAACCAGTTAAAGAGGGTAAGGCTCTTGTTGGGGAGGAGTTGCTGTTTTGTATTGGTTTGTCAGTGAAGGCCTCACTGAGAATGGCATCTGATCAAAAACCTGCAGGAGGTGAGGGTATATTTACATTTGATTAATTAAAAAGTGGGGGAAGGCAGTAGTCTAAGCAAAGGGAACTTTTGAGTTCCAAGGCCTTAAGGCTAGAATAGTCCTGTCATCTTCAAACAGCCAGAAGGTCAGTGTTGCTGTAGTAGAGTGAGAAAGGGGGAGAGTTGTAGGAGATGAGGTCAGAGAGGTAAGGGAGGATCAGCTCACAGATACAACTTAAAACTGTATCTGTTGAGACTTCAGAGTCCAGGATCCAAGGCTATACCAATGAAGTTCACCTGGAGGTGGATTTATAGACAATGAAAATGGAAATAAATGTGTGTGGATACTGGTTCAGTGCTAAAACTAACTCCTTTCTTAGACTCTTTTTAAGAATATCTGAAGCTTTTCAATTATTTTGGATATGCATACAGTAGCTGTTCAATGTATTGTTTTATTCTTGTAAGAAAGTATTTATATTGTCCATAACCTTGGCCCCAAACCCCATGTTAGTCCCTTTTAAGCTACTTAGTATTAGATCCTTACCTTTTAGAATGTGACTCTTTTTTAAAATTGATACTTAACTATAGAAAAAAATAAATAGAAGTGCAGGGATTTGTTACTCTGAGGAAGAGTATAGTTTGTTTCAGAAGTGACTATTATACCTCTGTTTTAAATCTGCAGGATCAAGGTACTTTACTTTTCCCTTTTCTCTTGTTGGTTTTTTTTACTTTCTCTTTCACATTAGTTGGTTTTTGTTTCCACTTTGTGGGTCTAAAATTTTTTGTAATGCGTGTAAATTCTAAATAAGGATATAAAATATGTAGTATAATGTATCCATATAGAATTAGGATCACCTTACGGGGGGGAAAATTACTCAGCTTGTTAAGATTTTTTCTGATGGGTTTTAATAGAGACTTCCTTCTCTCTTCTATACTAACCAAGGGTGTCAGAATGAAGTGCTAATGTGTAACTTTAATTTCCACTGTAAAACTTCTACTTAGGTACTTGTTAATATAAAATCTGTTCTTCTTTTGTGAACTACCTTAGGTATATTTTCTTGAGGATAGGTGAAAATATTCAGCTGATTGCACAGATTTTATTCTTAAAGTTTTTATTCTCCCTGCCTGTGATCTTGTCTTGAGCTCAGTATCCTGTTACCGTGTGTGAGTTCACCTGGTGTCTGTTAAGTCCTCCTCCCCCTTACAGTCTCTCCAGTGTCAGCTGAGAGTCGGGCATCTTCTACTTCTTAACACTTTGTGCCTCTTATTCTTCAAACATACTAAAAGTAGGAAGAAGAGAGGAAAGAAGGGTTGCAGTTCAGAGATAGGACTGAATACTTGTATTTTCTAGTTTTTCTTCAAAAATCCTGCCTTCTCTCCCCACGTCAGTATTTTCTTCTGTCCAGTCTTACAAGAGTGCCTAGGAGGCTCCTTTAAAGTCTGGGGTATGATTCTAAACTGACTTGAAAACAGGCCAGCTGGATGGTTAATTTAGAGATGGCTTGGAGGTGGGATGTGAGTTAGCAAAGTAGATGGGCCAGAAAGAAATGGACAATGGTTAAGGTTTAAAAGGAAAAAAAAAACCTGTTCTGATTCAGTCGTTTTGTAGCATCTGCATTCTCCTAACCTTACTGGAGTCTGATTCTGAAGAACATTGAGTATATTCTGCTTCCTAGAACAGAGTTACTCATCATGAGCACTGCTGCCATTTTGCGCTGGATTATTCTTTGTTGGTGGGAGTTGTTCTCTGCACTGTGGTATGTTTAGTAGAATCCCTGGCCTCTGCCCACTGGAGGCCAGTAGCACTTCCCCCGTGTGACAGCTAAAAATGTCTCCAGAGATTGCCAAGTGGCTCCTGGGGGACAAAATCCAACCTAGTTGAGAACCATTGCTCTTGGATACGGCTATTTTAATGTCCTGGCTGATAGCTTATGTAAATGTTCCTTCAGATATGCAATTTTTTTCAGTGAATGAATTCTGAAAATAGAAGTCCTTTTGTGTCGGGTTTGGCTCTTTGGGTGGTGAAACCTTTATGCAGATTCTGTGCCTTCAGCTTGATGTATACTAGAGACTCAGGGTCACTGATACCATGATACTGCACATGTCCACATCTTTACATGGACAGGTGTCTTCAGGAATATGTTGCAACAGTTATGTTGCATGCTTGTTGTATTTTTTTTTTTTTTGACATTATCCCTTCTAAACTACATTCAGTGATTACTTGGCACCCACTCCAGTACTCTTGCCTGGAAACTCCCATGGATGGAGGAGCCTGGTAGGCTGCAGTCCATGGGGTCGCTAAGAGTCAGACACGACTGAGCGACCTCACTTTCACTTTTCACTTTCATGCATTGGAGAAGGAAATGACAACCCACTCCAGTGTTCTTGCCTGGAGAATCCCAGGGACGGGGGAGCCTGGAGGGCCGCCGCCTATGGGGTCGCACAGAGACGGACACGACTGAAGCGACTTAGCAGCAGCAATGATCACTGAGGGGTTGGGCAGTCAAAGCACACAGTGTTTTGCCCTGTGGCCTTTTATAACACTGATTCTATCTAGGTGGTAATCAGTTCAGTCACTCAGTCCTGTCTGACTCTTTGTGACCCCATGGAACACAGCATGCCAGGCTTCCCTGTCCATTACCAACTCTCAGAGCTTGCTCAGACTCATATCCATTGAGTCGGTGATGCCATCCAACCATCTCATCCTCTGTCGTGCCCTTTTCCTCCTGCCTTCAATCTTTCCCAGCATCAGGGTCTTTTCTAGTGAGTCAGTTCTTTACATCAGCTGGCCAAAATACTGAGGTTTCAGCTTCAACATCAATCTTCCAACGAATATTCAGGACTGATTTCCATTAGGATGGACTGGTTGGATCTCCTTGCAGTCCAAGGGACTCTCAAGAGTCTTCTCCAACACCACAGTTCAAAAGCATCAATTCTTTGGTGCTCAGCTTTATAGTCCAGCTCTCACATCCAGACATGACTACTGGAAAAACCATATCTTTGACTAGATGGACCTTCGTTGGCAAAGTAATGTCTCTGCTTTTTAATATTCTGTCTAGGTTTGTCATAGCTTTTCTTCCAAGGAGCAAGTGTCTTTTGATTTCATGGCTGTAGTCATCATCTGCAGTGATTTTGGAGCCCAAGAAAATAAAGTCTCTCACTGTTTCCATTGTTTCCCCATGTATTTGCCATGAAGTGATGAGACCGGATGCCATGATCTTAGTTTTCTGAATGTTGAGTTTTAAGCCAGCTTTTTCAGTCTCCTCTTTGACTTTCATCAAGAGGCTCTTTAGTTCTTCTTTGCTTTCTGGCATAAGGGTGGTATCATCTGTGTATCGGAAATTATTGATATTAATCCTGGCAATATTGATTCCAGCTTGTGCTTCATTCAGCCTGGCATTTTGCATGATGTACTCTGCATATAAGTTAAGTAAGCAGGGTGACAATATACAGCCTTGACATACTCTTTTCCCGATTTGGAACCATTTTGTTGTTCCAGTCCAGTTCTAACTATTGCTTCTTGACCTGCATACAGATTTCTCAGGAGACAGGTAAGGTGGTCTGGTATTCCCATCTCTTTAAGAATTTTCCACAGTTTGTTGTGATCCACACAAAGTCAATAAAGCAGAAGTAGATGTTTTTCTAGAATTCCCTTGCTTTTTCTATGATCCAACGAATGTTGGCAATTTGATCTCTGGTTCCTCTGCCTTTTCTAAATCTAGCTTGAGCTTCTGGAAATTCTTGGTTCACATACTGTTGAAGACTAGCTTGAAGAATTTTGAGCATTATTTTGCTAGCGTATGAGATGAGTGCAATTGTGCAATAGTTTGAGCATTCTTTGGCATTGCCTTTCTTTGGGATTGGAATGAAAACTGACCTTTTCCGGTCCTGTGGCCACTGCTGAGTTTTCAGAATTTGCTGGCATATTGAGTGCAGCACTTTCACAGCATCATCTTTTAGGATTTGAAATAGCTCAGCTGGAATTTCATCACTTCCACTATGGTGGTTATCTGAGCCATTAAGATCTTTTTTGTATAGTTCTTCTATGTATTCTTGCCACCTCTTCTTAATATCTTCTGCTTCTGTTACGTTCATACCGTTTCTGTCCTTTATTGTGCCCATCTTTGCATGAAATGTTCCCTTGGCATCTCTAATTTTCTTGAAGAGATCTCTAGTCTTTCCCATTCTATTGTTTTCCTCTGTTTCTTTGCATTGATCACTTTGGAAGGCTTTCTTCTCTCTACTTGATATTCTTTGGAACACTGCATTCGGACAGATATATCTTTCTTTTTCTCCTTTGCGTTTTGCTTCTTTTATTCAGCTTGTGTTCGGGTGGTAGGTACCTGAAGATCATGTCGGACATTGGAAAAGCTTTTAACATCCCATGTTATAATAGCCAGGTGCTGTGTTTTATGGAAGTCATTGGGTTTTTTTTCACTGTTAGATGTTCCAGTGGTAAGTAAGTAGTTGGGAACTCTAAAAATGGTTCAGTTCCTCTGGCTGTACAAGTCTGGAGATTAAAAATATAACTTGGTCCTGCTGCTGCTAAGTCGCTTCAGTCGTGTCCGACTCTGTGTGACCCCATAGACGGCAGCCCACCAGGCCCCGCCGTCCCTGGGATTCTCCAGGCGAGAACACTGGAGTGGGTTGCCATTTCCTTCTCCAATGCATGAAAGTGAAAAGTGAAAGTGAAGTCGCTCTGGGTGACCCTGTATCTGCAGATTTTCATTATTAATACTGATCCCTGGTAGAGTTACAGATTATTGCTTGCTTGTCTGCTTGCTGTCCTAATAATTTAATTGGTGGAAGTGAAAAATTGAATTATATTGGGAGAGTGGCCCACACTGTGTGTAGCAACAGCATCATCTTTCGTATTTACCACTGCTGCTACTGCTGCTGCTCAGTCCCTTCAGTCGTGTCTGACTCTGCGACCCCATAGACGGCAGCCCACCGGGCTCCCCCTGTCCCTGGGATTCTCCAGGCAAGAACGCTGGAGTGGGTTGCCATTGCCTTCTCCAGTGCATGAAAGTGAAAAGTGAAAGTGAAATCGCTCAGTTGCATCCGACTCTTAGTGACCCCATGGACTGCAGCCTACCAGTCCATGGGATTTTACAGGCAAGAGTACTGGAGTGGGGTGCCATTGCCTTCTCTGTATTTAACACTAGTATTTGAAATTTTTTCAGCCTTATGAGATTCTATAAAAGAATGTGAGGTAGGAGTATTGAAGTTTTAGACAAAATGGTAAGAGATTGCTAACACCAAGACTAAATGATAGATCGTCCGGTACTTAAGGATGATAATCGTGTACTTTCTTCCCCACCAATTGTTTGATATCATGCTCAGGACATTTCTTTGAGTATGTCTGCTGATTGTAATTCTCATTGTTTGGGATAAACCAGACCCTAGTGCCTCTATGGTCTATAGAACCAAAACTATTAATTGACGACTTAAGAGCTCTGAAACTTTTGTAAAACTAGTCCTAATATTTAATGCTTCCTTTCCCATCATTTGAAGTTTCCTCCTCTTTTGTTTTTAAACAAAAGCTTACCCCCTCATCAGATCTTTGCAAAATGTTCAACTTGGTTTTTATACCCATATTTCATCAGTTTACATAATTTTCATTATTAGAATAATGAGTACTACTAACACTGACAGGTTTTAGGAACGAGCAACTGAGGGTGATTAAACAACTCAAGTTAAGCCCTTAATGAATGGGAATAGCCATTGATGCGTGTTATAGGGAGTTTTCTCACTGCTAGTGACTAGCATGATACGGGCACCTTTGCTACCTATCCAAGAAATGGACAGGGCTGCTGCATTGCATAGTTCTGTGGGGACACTTTTCTCACAAAACTTAATGCCTCTCGGAGTTATGATGCCCCAGGGTATGGAGACTGTTGGTTGTGTCTAGCCTTGTTTATTGGTTGTATCTAGCCTTGTCTGAGTTACTAAGTGCTTCTGCTGTGCATAAACAGTAGGGCTTCAGGTAGAAAAGAGATTATAGCATTAAAAAGTTAAAGTTTTTGGTAACAGAGTCATCCTGTAATGTTCACTTTTTTACATTCTTGAAACAGGGGGACAACCTCACAAAAGGAGAAAGACCTCTGATGCAAATGAAACTGAAGATCACTTGGAATCTTTAATATGCAAAGTAGGAGAAAAGGTATGATCAAAATAGGTACAGATTGTGATGGGCTTAGAGTGTTAATTGACTGTGCTTGATTAATTTCTGCATCTGAAAACTTGATGTTCTAACTTATGGTCAAAGTTTGTATGGCCATGCATCTACATCCCAAAGTAGAGGCATATTAAAAGCTTTGGAATGCAGATAGTTGAGAGTTACATGTTTTTAGTAATTTTCATAGAATTTAAGTCTTAGAGGAGACCTTAGAAAGCAGTCTGCTCAATTTGCAAATGAAGACCAAGTAAGTTCTGGATACTTGAGGTAGTTTGCCCAGTCATATAATGAGTGAATTCATTAGAAAAGTATCAGTAGACAGAGCCTGGGATGTTCTCCCACATCTAATACTTGCTACGCTGCTTTTTAAATTTCATTTGTTTTCTTTATGGGGTTTTCTAAAGAATAATAACAACCAGAATTTATTTACACTAAACTGTCAGAGTGCCTTGTGTGTAACTTTTTTATCATCACCTGGAAAATTTTAATGCACTAATTGCTGGTTACCTGACAGGTATTTAATATGCTATCCTATCCTCTACAGAGTGCCTGCTCTTTGGAGAGCAACCTAGAAGGCTTGGCTGGTGTTTTGGAAGCTGATCTTCCTAACTACAAGAGCAAGATCTTAAGGCTTCTTTGTACAGTGTATGTATACAAAAGATTTATGAATCCAGGTGATAATGTATTATCTACTCTTAAATGCTTGGGAATGTTCAGAAGATGTGTTTATGTTCCATATGTCATCTAGTTTCATTCCATGGGGAATTTGTCAAATTAAATGAACTTTGGCCCTTTGGTGAACTCTGAGAGATAAATAGCATGAAAATTGAGCATTTTTTTTTGTTTCTTAGATCCTTAGACTCATTTGAGTTGACTGCTTTTAAGTGAGAAAGCAGACAACTTCACGTTTAGCAATCTTCTTTTAAGCACATACAATTAAATGTATATGATAGAGTTTAATTTATATTTTTAATCAGTAATATCAAACAAATTTGAGAACTAGTCAGTCACTAAAGTAATAGCCCTTCTAGAAGGCTGAAGATGCTTTTGGAGCTGTGACATAATAGGCATAATCTTTCTCTGAGTTAGGTTAGCTAGAATGAGTTTCAGCACTTAATTTGTAAGGCCATTAGTGTGGGAAAGTCTCATGTGAGATCATGAAACAGTCTCTCGCAACAGTGGAATTAGCAATCCAGACTTCTTATCACTCAAGTAGACAGTGGTTACTCTAAACTGTCTGCTTTGCAGAGAAGTAGCTATGGTTTCTGGATAAAAGAGTCTTCATTATGAAAGTGACTTCATTGTTATTTCAGTTATTTTAAAACATTGTTTTTGTCTTAAATTGCCTACAACTCAGTTTTTAAATTTACAAATATACACACAGATTGAAACTATAGGTCGATTTTTAACTTCTCATAAACTATAAATAAATTCAGATACAGTTTTTTGAAGGAATCCAATTAATATTCAGGAAGACATGTCCTCACACTAGGAAACTACTAAGAAAACTAACTTGGCTATAGTTATCCATAGATTCTTTCGGTTCTGAAAGCGTTTATTGGAATGGAGTAGATTCATGTTTAAACTCTGGAAGCCATGACTTTGAGGTGAGAATGGGTTGAGGAGAATGGTTACTATCAGTGCAAGTATTTTTTTTAAGCCTGAATTGTCCCTAACACTGCTAGGAACCTTGGGAAAATGCAAAAAATGTTAAGAGAATCTGAATGATCATGAGTTCCCATTTGCTTTTCTTTTTTAGCTAATTGCTAAAGGCTGCCTAAATTAGGGATCAACATTTGCTTTTTTTCAAAATTTATTACTGTGATCCTCTACTTTTCAAATATTTTAATGAAAATTAACACACTTGAGTAAGCAAATTGAGATGTAAAGAAATTTTACTATATTAGAGTACTGTGTTAAAAATTCAGCATTTTAATAGGACCTGGCATTAGTTCTGAACTTTTTATAAGAAACTAGAATAGTGTTTCTCAAAGTGGAATTCTGATCCCATGGCATTTGGTCAGCTGAGTTTAGAAATGTTGATTGCTCTGTCTCCCCCTTAATGATTCTGTATTAAAAAAAAACTTGTTTCATTCAACAATTCTCAGGTATTTTACCACAGAAACCATTTTCTGTAAATCTACCATTTGATTCTACTAAGCATATTGGAAGAAAAGCTAGTCTAGAGTTTTGTCTATTTTAGTTTGATGACTTCACAGTTAGAGTGTTTTATTTTGTTAACCCTAGGATTAACTGATAGAATCAAAGTGAAAAAATTGAGGTAGCTCTGTCTACAACTCTTTTCAATATTTATGCCTTTTTCAAAGTAGTTTTAAAATAATAGTTAAATGTATTGCTTTTCTAAAGTTAATAAAATGATTAAAAAATTGTATAAAATTCAGCAACTTAATGTTGTGTTTGGATCTTATTGTCATACTGGCTTCTGAAATCAGTGCACGTCTGTTACCTGAGAAGTTGACCATTTATACAACATTAGTTGGACTACTGAATGCCAGGAATTACAACTTTGGTGGAGAATTTGTAGAAGCCATGATTCGCCAACTGAAAGAATCATTGAAATCAAACAATTATAATGAAGCTGTATATTTGGTAAGTTTTTGGCTTTTTGACTTTTGAGAAGTTTTTGGTATGTTATGAACTTAGTGTCGGAATGGAGTAGAGAGGTAAGCTACAACCAAATAATTTATCTTTTCTCTTGAAATACAGTTCTCCACTCACCCATAACAGCTGCCCTTTTGAAACCATTCTTCTTAAAGATACAGAGCTCATTACCAATCCAGTGATACGGCTTCTTTTAACTCTAAATCCAGGTTGACCTCCTTATAATAAATGATGCTTTACACTTCTTAGCTCTTGGTTGCTGCTGCACCACTTTTTTCAGGACCTCCTGCTGCCACCTGTGTTTCATTTCTCAGGCTCCTTTTTCTGGGTCAGCTTCCTCTGCCCCTTTTAAATTTCTGTGTTTCTCAGAATTCTGTCCTCACTTCACTTTTTTTCAAATATTCTCTTTTAAAGCATTCCCATTCTCTCTCATAGGTTTGTAAACTATTTATTTTGATGACTGCCCCCTCCCCACTATAGTTTTAACTCCTGCTTCAACATTTCCCCTGAGCTCCAGACCTATGTTCCAGATACTTCCTAGATAGCCCTAAGGTATCTTGCCTGAAAGTTAATCCCTAAATTAATACATTATTCATACCTCCTTTTCTCAGTCCTCACCCCAACCCACACAAGTGGCTGGTATTTACTGGATAGCTGCCCAAAAACCTGAGCATTGATTTTTGTCTTCCCTTTGCCCTGTCATACTCTAAGCAGTCCCCAAGCCCTGTCGGTTCTACCTCATAAATTTCTCTCCAGTCTGTCCCTTCTCCTCTGTCTCCAGGGCCTCTAGTGTAGTTCATGCCTTCCTAAATGGATATGGAATTAAGCTTTATTAATATGTAACATATAGACTGACAGCCTTATTAATATGTATAGACAGTGGGCCTCAGTATATTAGGAATAAATATATGTGCATGTTGAAGGTACGTGATCAAATTCTTTTCTACTGAATATACAATCAAAAGAGTTGTACACTGATTAGACTATAAGATTAAGTTCAAACTTCATTAAGCTTGACCTGTCATGGTTGCCCCTGTCTGTTTCTCTTTGCCTTCCATATATTCCCAGCTCTATCAGAATTGCTTGTGGGTCCCTGAACACACCTTGTGTTTGAACCTCTCTGTTTAGAAGCCTCTCCAGTTGAGGATACTTTACTGATTTTTCATGACCTAGTTTGATTGTTACCTGCTTTATGATGTTTTCCCCTACTCCCTTTATCCCTGTTTCTAGAGCACTCTTTTCTTTATCTTCTAGTATACGAGTCATCCTTTTGGGTCAAGATTTGCACGTCCCACTAGTCTGTGAGCTCCCATTTGACAGAGACTTTAATAGTGCTTAGCAGTGGCACACAGAGTACACCCAATAAATTTTTGTTCGTTTCCATTTCTGTGGTCCAGTGAAGAATTTTCACAACCAAACAAAAAAGATTATTGGTTGTAGTAGCTAGAATATTACAGTTTAGGTTCCTAGTCTAGTGGACTTCCCTTGTAGCTCAGCTGGTAAAGAATCTGCCTGCAATGCGGGAGACCTGAGTTCAATCCCTGGGTTGGGAAGATCCCCTGGAGAAGGGAAAGGCTACCCACTCCAGTATTCTGGCCTAAAGAATTCCATGGACTGTGTATAGTCCATGGGGTTGCAAAGAGTCAGACACAACTGAGCGACTTTCACTTTGACTTCCTAGGCTAGTATAAATGTAAAGCTGTACATGTGGATTCCTGTCCTTCATATAGTCTCTTTTAACAACTTCTCAGCTCTGCTGTTAGAGCACAAAAGCAGCCAAAGACTACATGTAAACAAATGAGTGTGGCTCTGTAACAATTGATTTGTGGACACTGAAATTTAATTTCATATAATTTGTAGGAATCAAAATATTATTTTGGTTTATTCCAAGCCTTTAAATATCTAAAACACCATTCTTAATTTACAGGTTCCTTAAAAAACAGGTAGTGGTCTAGATTTGGTCCTTGGGCAAAATGCTTGTGTTATAAATATTATAAAGGACATTTAGATTTAATAGAAATTGCTTTCCCCAATAGGTCCGTTTTCTATCTGATCTTGTGAATTGTCATGTCATTGCTGCCCCATCAATGGTTGCTATGTTTGAAAATTTTGTAAGTGTAACTCAGGAAGAAGATGTGCCTCAGGTAAGAAAACCCCTTGTGCTGAATTTCATTCATATGCTATGAGGAATTTTTCACTAATAGCCCTTTAGCAAAAAACAAAAACAGATTAATAGATATTACATTATGAATTTTTAATACCTGAAAGTTAAGCCAACTGGCATAATGGTCAATCCTCATGACATATGTATATTAGTTAAATGATTCTGCCTAATAAGATTAAAACTAATATATCTGAAAATGCTCTGAATGAGCCGTCTTCATTAGCCCTATTAAATAGTGTCCATAGGATTTCATTCAGGAATAAATATGACGTGAATGAAACTTCACTAGCACCTATCTTAAAGGCACCTTTTAAAAACTTCCTCAGGTGCGGCGGGATTGGTACGTGTATGCGTTTCTGTCGTCCTTGCCCTGGGTTGGAAAGGAATTGTATGAAAAGAAAGATGCAGAGATGGACCGAATCTTTGCCAGCACTGAAAGCTATCTTAAGTAAGGGCACAGCAGCATGGTAATGGTTTTGTGTCCCCTTAAGGTTTTGCCCAGGGAATTCTGTTTTAAGTTTGGTTTTCTATTAGTAGGTACCTCTTTGGATATTGTTAATATCTACATAGTTACAAATAAAGCTGAAGAAGTCTAAAGATAAAAATTTGCTTTCTCATTATACTAAGCTACCTTCTATATTTTTTAAATGTTTTATATTTTTCAAAAGTTGTAGTTTTATATTTAATAATATATACATGTTTGCAAAAGAAGAATGAAAATAAGTGTGAATGTTCTAACATTTGAATATATCCTTCTCTCCTTTATACAAGTGATGGTCCAGTATACAGATTGTTCTTCT
>NW_011494815.1:2732192-2771916 GCF_000754665.1 Bison bison bison | reverse complement strand
TCTATACACACTTCCTTTTCCCCCCTTAATACAGTTTGGATTTGTTGTGTAAAATATTTAGCTCTACGTCATTCTTTTAACAGCTGTATGGTATTCAACTCTTTGAATGTACCATAATTTCTTTAATTCGTTTCCTGTTGGTAGACATTGAGCCTATTGCAAGTCTTTGGCTATTTTAAATTGCGTTTCAGTGAATATCTTTGTACGTATGTCTTTGTGTACATGTGCAAATGTGTTTGCGGGTTATGTGAATTTTTAGAAATGGCATTACTAGGTTCAAGTGTCTTTTAACAGTTTTAATTTTGATAGATTGTTTAGTCAGATTGCCTTTGAAAGAGATTTTACCCTTGCACATCTCTTCTAAAGTGATTATTTATCAGTTAGCCTTCTGCCAGCAGTGTTTTCAAAACTGTGTATTTGCCTACATTTTGGCAATACATTATCAACGATTCTGATATCTGATAATTTGACAGGTTAAAATGTTTTACTCCCATAATTTTCATTTTCTTAGTTATGAAAGCAACTGAACATCTTTTCATGTTTTTAAAAACCTAAATGTAGATTTTCATTCTAACTTCTAGAAGACGCCAAAAGACTCATGTGCCCATGTTACAAGTATGGACTGCAGAGAAACCACATCCGCAAGAAGAGGTAAATTGACTTCAGTCTCTTGTGATAGATACAAGCACAGTCAGAGTAGGTTCTTAATCTCTGACATACTCAGTCATCACATTTGTATACTATAGCTGTGTTTTCACACTTCATTTCAGGGGTTCAGCTCCTTATAGCCCTAGGCATATAGTGTATTTTTAATACATATTAGAATGTCCTTAGAACGTTACCTATTCTGTGGGATTCCAGATATCATAGAGTTGATGTATTTTTTACTTAAATGCCCAATTTGAAAAAATAAGATATAACAGCCCCAGACAGACTCTGTAAAGTAATTAAAACATGTGCAGAAACATAGCACTATTCTTTTGTATTGTGTTTAATAAGTTAGCTTACTTTTGTATCCTGTATTTTAGAAGGTAGTAGATTTTTGGTTTTGTCTGGTCAAAATGTTATTTCACCTAGCCTCCAAATATCTATTAATTGTTAAACATTAATCTGTCTTTAGTATTTAGATTGCCTCTGGGCCCAGATTCAGAAATTGAAAAAGGATCGCTGGCAGGAGCGGCACATCCTAAGACCTTATCTTGCCTTTGACAGCATCCTGTGTGAAGCCCTGCAGCACAACCTGCCTCCATTCACACCGCCGCCTCACACTGAAGACTCGGTGTACCCGATGCCGAGGGTCATCTTCAGAATGTTTGATTACACAGATGATCCTGAGGTACGTGCATGGTCAGCAAAGGTTTCTTTCAAAGGGCCTGGGTTATGTTGTACTTACGGTTTCATCTTGTTGGAATTATGCCTGCAGGACATTTCAATTTTGAGTCGTTCATTGTCTCAGAGGGTCAGTGGCAGTGAGGTTAACGTCTAATTCAGTGAATGGAATCACCTCATTATGTGAGAAATCGTATTTAGCTTGTATAAATGAAGAGACAGCATGGTGTACAATTGAAAAGTATAGGTTCAAGAGCCAGGTTGGTTTGGGTTTTAATCCCGATTTAGGCATATCCCAGCTGTGCGTTCTTGAGTGAGTTATTTACCTTAGTTTCCTAAATAGAATAATAATTAGTATATAGCTCACAAAGTTGTAATGAGGATTAAATTATTAATATACACACATAAGGTATACAGAATGATATATGACACATGGTAAGTGCTCAGTAGTGTTTAAAAATCCCAAAGATGTGTATAAGCTGACTTTATAGTTCTTAAATATATATATTTTTTATTATGAGATCAAGTTGTTGATAGCCTTTATATTTTGCTATGCTAGGCTATGCTAAGTCACTTTAGTCGTGTCCGACTCTGTGTGACCCCATAGACGGCAGCCCACCAGGCTCCCCCATCCCTGGGATTCTCCAGGCAAGAACACCGGAGTGAGCTGCCATTTCCTTCTCCAATGCATTAAAGTGAAAAGTAAAAGTGAAGTCGCTCAGTCGTGTCCGACTCTTAGCGATCCCATTTATGCAAATAATTGTATTAACCTTAATACCCAAGCAGCAAGCATAGTGGTCACTGGATTGGTGCTGAATAGAAACTCGCCTAACTAAAGTGCCGTGTGGTAGTGGTGGTGTAGTCATGCCTGACTCTTCATAACCTCGTGGACTGTAGCCCACAAGGCGCTCTGTCACACCTGTTGCTTGTACGTTCCAGTCAGCATGGAGCAGAGTTCCTCAACCTCAGCACAATTGATGTTTTGGGCTGGGGAATCCTTAGTTATGAGGCTGTCTTATGAATTGTAGGATGCCTAAAATTCTCCCTGGCCTCTACCTTCTAGGTGCCAGTAGCATGTCAGTTGTGACAACCAAAAATGTCTCCCGAGGTTGCCAGATGTTCCCTTAGGGGCAAAATTGCCCCCAGTTGAGAACCACTGGCATAAGAACCCGTATTACCACCTAAGGTCAAGTTTGAGTTTTCTTCCCCCGCCTTCTCTCTTCTATTCTATGGAAAGTTGCTTTTGATCAGTGAAATTTTAGTATATGTGTACCCTATCTTAGATTAAATAGTTGTTGGGTAATGGGTTAGTTAGTGTTAGTTGCTCAAGTCATGTCTGACTCATGGACTGTAGCCCTGCCAGGCTCACCTGTCCATGGAATTCTTCAGGCAAGAATACTGGAGTGGGTTGCCATTTCCAGGGGATCTTCCCGACCCAGGGTAATTGGTTATAAATACAGAATTATCAACTTGCTACCCACTTGCAGTATTCCATATATAATAAAATGCTTTTAGTCAACTTTATGTAATGGTCTAATTAGGTATATGTAATTGGAAGTCTACTTTACAATAAGACTATTAGAATCTTTGTGATTAGGCATTTATTTGTGCAAAGGGAACATTAGAATAGGACCTCAAAATCTGCCTCTCCTGTACTGTTTGTAATTGGTATTGCCTCTGTGATGTGCCCATCATGCTTTGCCAGAAGAGCATAAATATACAAGATATCTTAAGAGGATTTGGTTGTTTAGTTCTGGTCTTTCAAAAAAAGTTTGTTTTTCTTTTTTAATTAGAAATTATAAAGTAAAAGTCACCATTAAGAGTCTACAGTGGTGACTAAAAAAGTAAATAAAAATAAATGCATTGAACCTGTTTGCTATGCATATTTTTAAAAATTAAACAATACATAGATAATGTTCTTTAACCTTTTCAAAAACAACACAGTGTGGATATCTTTCAACATATATGTGATTTTTTATGTCTACATAGTGTTTTAAATAAAATCTCCCCCTCTCCATGTGTTTGGGTTTTTTTTCCAGTTTTATTTTTTAATTTATTTTATTTTGGCTGTGCTTGATCTTGTTGCTGTGCAAGCTTTTCTCTAGTTGCTGTAAGTGGGGGCTCCTCTGTGTTGCAGTGCTCGGGCTTCTCATTGCAGTGGCTTCTCTGGTTGCGGAACACAGATTCTAGGGCATGCAGGGTTCAGTAGTCAGCACATAGACTCAGTAGTTGCCGCTCCTGGGCTCTAGAGCTTGGGCTCAGTAGTGGTGGTGCACAACAGTAGTTGCGGTCGTAGTTGCTCTGCAGCACGTGGGATCTTCCCGAATCAGGGCTCAAATGCATGTCCCATGCGTTAGCAGGTGGATTCTTTACCACCAAGCCACCATGGAAGCACCCTCTCCATGTTTTTTATGGAAGTAATCCAGTCTCATTGTGTAAAAAAATAAATCAAGGGCCAATAATATACAAAAAATTATTTAGTTTGCATTTAAGTTAATGATTTAGTTAATTATTTAAGACTTGAGGTGGGCAGAGATAGTAGTGTCAGGTAGAAGAAAAACTATAACTGATATTCTAGTTCTCTTGTAGGTAGGTGAACACAAAATTTGTTGAAATACAGAGCTTTCACGTTTGTGAACTTTTATCCTCAGCATCCAATATAAAAAGTATCTGGAACATAATAAGCTCTTATATATTTTGTTAAATGAAAAATATTTGTCTGGGTCTGTAGTATATAGCTGTTGTTTTGGTTCCAGGGTCCTGTAATGCCAGGGAGTCATTCAGTGGAAAGATTTGTAATAGAAGAGAATCTTCACTGCATCATTAAGTCCCATTGGAAGGAAAGGAAGACTTGGTAAGATGCTTTTCGTGGTACTTTTACTAGTGTGGCGAAAAAGTAGCAATCTTGATGATTTTCAAAGAGCAAAATGTATGTTAAGAGTAAGAAAGTCTTCCTCTTCTGGTTTCCGTCTCACTAAGACCAATTTCGAAAACACTTGACTTGCTTTCTGGCGGCACTTCACCTTCAAATAGTACTTTCTGGATGCTGAGTAGTACTGTAGTGCTTTACAGTGTTATGCATATGATGCCTGCTCTTTTATGTGGATATTTGCCATATGTTCTGGATAAATTAATTTGAGTGACAAGCTATTTTGGGGATGAATGTTGCAGGAATAAATGAATACTAATGGTTTTGCTCTGTTTCGTAGCAGTTAGACATCAAGCTTTGGAAAAGTTTATTTTTAATGTTTTCTAAAACCTTGGAAAGTTTCAGTTTGGATTTTAAGACGGAAAGGAATATAGCATTTTGGGGATAGTCTACCATATAAAACTTTTTAAGTTCGTAGACCTGAATGTACTTCCTTACTATTATTTACATTCTTTCTGATCTTTCAAGGAGTTTTGGATATACATTAAAGAGTTTCCCTTAGGGTAGAAAAAATAATTTGTGCTGTAGTTAGGTGAAGTAACTGAAATCTAGAACATTTCAGAAAATATTTCCTTTATATCTACACACTCTGTTTTTGAAACTGCTTATTTAGTTTTTCATATATCTGTGTATACTCACTAAACTTAAATTACACTTTTTACAGTGCTGCACAGCTAGTGAGTTATCCTGGGAAGAACAAGATCCCCTTGAACTACCACATAGTTGAGGTATGCATTCCAAGATGGAGCTTGTTTCAAAGTCTCAGAATCTTTCTGTTGACTGTAAAGTGTAATCTACTTTTGGCCTTTTGTTATTGTTCTTGCTGCTTGTCAGACAATGAAAATTAACAGAGAAAAGAGGAAATTGCTTTCAGTTTTGGAGCTCTTTTAACCATGTTAGTCAAGAGAAAAGAGGAGGTTAAGCCCAGTAACCAAACAAAATTTTGAGTTGCATATAATTTATTTATATAGTATGTCTTCATTCAAGGATAGTTATCATGGATAATGTAAGTTACCTGTAACTCTAGCAGTACATTGTCCACTTAACAGATGTGTGTGTGTGTGTGCACATGTCTGTTCTCAGCTTTGTCCAACTCTTAGTGACCCCATGGACTGTAGCCTTCCAGGCCGCCTCTGTGCGTGAAATTTTCCAAGCAAGAATACTAGAGTGGGTTACTATTTCCTTTTCCAGGGAACATATGTATAAGTGGCTTAAATACTTTATAATATTCTTTAGGCAGATAACCCATTTTTTAACTGTATTTACCTGGTTTCTTACTACTATTGTAGTCTGGACTAGTATATTATTTCCTGTATCACAAGGGTAGGGAAATACGAATCCTTATTTATTCTTAGAAATCAAAAGAGCCAATTGTTTTGGAAGTGAAAAGAATAGATAATGCTTTTGATTTCATATTAACTCATATAGAGGAGGATATTAGTACAGTTGAACACCTTATAGAAATTTATTTCCCAAAAAACAGTATTTTCACTTGATATATGAGTCAAACTGTCAATTATATTATTCCTTTATGTTAAAATGCTCAGCGTGAACATAATTACAGTGTATTCTTTACTTCACTTTTTATTCATACTCTACCCATGTGAACAGTGGTGTAGTGCATCTGGGCACTGTAGACAGACAGTGCATCTGCTCTGTCTTTACAAAACTTGAGAGCGTGCTTAGGGTAATGGGTTTCACTCACTGACATGTCAATTGAAGTGCAAAACGTAAGTCACATTTTAAAATCTGCAAAATGTATAGAAATTCATACAAAAGTGTGGGAGATGGGAGTGAGGAGGAGGAATGTGAACTAGGCTTTAGAAGTCTAGGTATGTGGCCCACAAATTATATATGGAGGATGAAAACAAGTTTCTGAACAAGAGCATGGCCAAAATGTCTGGGACTACCAAAAAGGTACTAACTGTGCAGAATGACTTAACTATCTCCTGATCCCATCCTCAGAGTCTACAGAGGGCTTTTATTTCTTATAGAGCTGAAATTCTGATGGTTCTATGAGTCCTTAGTAAACTACCTCCCTGAACTAACTCTGATACTTTCACAGTTGAAATTTAATTCTCTGGAAATATCAGCTAAGCATTAATTTTTGCATATTCTTATTGATTGAGTTACAGAGATAAGGAATCTTCATTATGGTATTCAATCATAGGTCTTTGTGTTTTAGAGAGCATAGTTTTTAAGGTTAGAAAGTTACTTTTTAAAATTATGAATATCACAAAATTTAGAACACTGAGGTCTTTCTAAATAGTAGAAATGCATGGATAGCTGTCGAATTGAGTGCTGACTTGTGATTCCCTTGTAGGTGATCTTTGCAGAGCTGTTTCAACTTCCGGCACCGCCTCATATCGATGTGATGTACACGACACTTCTCATTGAACTGTGCAAACTTCAGCCTGGCTCTCTACCCCAAGTTGTATCCTTTCCTTTGTTTTTAAACATACTCTATTTGGCCTGGCTTTACAAGATTATTAAATATTTCTGCTGGTAGGTTTAAATCACTTCATGAAAACAGTTTGGCATTTCTTTAAAAGTTAAAGATCACATATACCATATAGTCAGCCACTCTACTCTTTGACTGTTGGCCTAAGAATATTAATGTTTATAACTTTATGTGTAACAACCCCAAACTGGAAACCGTCCAAATATCCATCAATACATGAATGGATAAGCAAATTTTGTTACAATTATACAATGGAATACTACTCAGGTTAAAAAAAAACAAACAGATTTTCAATGCAGGCATCAACATGAGTGAATTGCAAAATATATGTTGAATAAAAGATGCTAAACAAATATGAATTTATAGTATATGATACCATTTACACAGAATCCTAGAAAATGCAAATAATGTAATGACAACAGACCAATATTTGCTTGGGGGCATAAATGGGAAGAAGGGAGGATGGATTATAAGAAGAATGTGGCAATTCTGGAGGTGATGTAAATGTTTATTATCTTGATTTCATAGGTGTATAAGGTCAGGTGTTACTGTATATCATTGATACCTCAAAGATCAGTTACTTGAAAAGAATTACTAGTCATTTCATAGACTTCTAGGAAATGTTACTCGTTTTTTCTATCACAGATTTATTTTCAAAGAGGGTATAGTTTCCTTATCCTGAAATTCACAGCTTGCACAGGCAACTGAAATGTTATATATGCGTTTGGACACAATGAATACTACATGTGTAGACAGGTATAGTATTGCCCCCCTCCCCCCGCCTTTTTTTTTTTAGTATTTGGCTGCGGAGGGTTTTAGCTGCTGCATGTGAGATCCAGTTCCCTGACCAAGAATCGAACCCACGTCCCCTAAATTGGGAGCGTGGAGTCTCAGCCACTGTATTACCAGGGAAGTCCCTGCCTTATTTCTATAGAGTGTTAGCAGCTTCTACTCCCTATACTTTATAAAAGTATTTGATCAGAAAAATATTTGCCCTTTTAAGAATTTCCAAGTTGGTTTTTCTTTCTTGCCTCCTCCAAATAATCCTATATATAATAAAGCTCATACTTGTTGTAATATAGCATTTCACTTTCTAGTCTTAATTTTCAATATGAAATGATACCCTTGCTGAAGTTTTCTTTAATTTCATTGCTTATTTGGTGCTTTGGTATGGTTACACTTTCCCTTTGTATTAGGTAGGTAAGCTTTTAAAATAGACTTTATGCTAATTCATATGTAGAAGCAGAGTCTAATCCTGTATATTTATTATGTTTATATATTATGTATTTGTTTATAGATAGTGTCTGTTTCTAAAATAATTAACTTCTCTATGACTACAACTTCAAGACTTGGTTTATACAAAAGACCATATTGGATTTTTACAGCCGTGTTAATTGGCATGCCCACTGTTGTCTTTTGGGTGAGATCTTACTGCCTCTGTTAGCTAATATGCTCTCTTACTCTGTCACTTTCCCAAATTAGCTCAGAACAGATAGTGCATATTTTCCATAATCTGTCATGTCCATTGTTCAAATGCAGTATTTGAAAACTATCAGAAAAGGCTACCCTGAGTGTTGACCTATTATCTTGAGTAGTTTTAATGATTGAAATTATAGGGACATAGGGATATGCTTTAAGGTGTCTGCTGAGGTTTTATCCAGTCTAATTAATAAACTACCAGTTGCTCTGGGCATTCCAACTATGCCATTCATTCAGCAAGTATTTACTGGGCTCTTACAAATTTCACAGCATTATATAGTATACTAAAGTGATCCTTATCTAGTTAGATCAGGGGTGTCTTTAAGAGAAAAAGGGCCTTTGATGGTATGTTTTGTTGTTTGTGGTAAAAAGGGCATGGTATGATAATGAAAGACTGTGCTTTGGCTCTTGCATTTATAAAATGTTTTTAATCTTTTTTTGCACCTCACAGCTCGGTTTCATTGTCAATTAAATGGAATAATATATCCCTCAGCAGTTACTGTGAGAATTAAGTTATATAATATAAACATATATAAGGTTCTTGATATAAAACAGGCACTTGAGTCGTATCTGTTATTCTCTTGAAAAGGATAGCACTGTTAGGAGGAGTGAGATGGGGACTGTTACTTTTTTGAAGTAGATGATGAGTTGCAGGATTTGCACAGAGAAGGGTAGGTGGCAGGAGAAAGTAACAGCTATAGGTAGGGTGAAAATAGGGTCTTATTTGTCTGAAGAATTATGTGAATTCCTATTATAAACTGCAACCATTCATCCTTTTCCACCTCCCCCCCTTCTTTGTGTAGGTTTATTAATTGGTTTTCCCATCATCTAAGTAACTTCCAATTCCGTTGGAGCTGGGAAGATTGGTAAGTAGTGTTATATCTGTCTTTTCTCTACAGTTTACCATTTTAAAAAGTAATATTTAAAACTATAATATAAAAGCAATCTTTTTTGTGATCTGAAAGATTTAGTTTTATATATATATATAAATGAAATAATCTAGGTAGAAGGGAACTATTTGCAGCTAAATACAAGGTAGATATAGATGCGGATTATTTGTAAGAACTTGTAAAACTGTATTTTGTCATTAGGTCAGATTGTCTTACTCAAGATCCAGAAAGTCCCAAACCAAAGTTTGTAAGAGAAGTTCTAGAAAAATGTATGAGGTAAGTTCTTTGTGTTTTCTCCTTAGCTTAGGTTGTCTCATTTCTGTGGGGGAGGTTTCCCTTCTCTGAATGTATGTCCAGATTAAAATCCAAGTACCTGTCTTTCTTCCCTTTCAGATTTAGGCTGAAAAATTAGGGCAGCCGTGCCATCTGGATTCTATGTGAATTAAGTCAAAAAGTTTATTTTTGTCAAATATACTTTGAAATAATTTCAAATTTTAGGAAAGTTGCCAAAATAGAACTCTGTATCATTTTCGTCTAGATCCCCTAGTTAACATTTTACTACATTTGTTCTAATGCCTAGTCCTTTTTCCCTCTGTATAATATCTACCCTTTATATTGGTCTTTTTCTGAACTTCTTGAAAACAAGTTGTAGATATGATGTCTGATCACCCTTTAATAGTTGGTTGTATATTTCCCCCAAACAAAAAAACACCTCTCCATGACCAGCACACAGCTCTCCAGATGAGGATGTGAGCTGACACAGTCACACCAGTGTGCAGTCCACAGATGCTGCTGAAATGTTGCCAACCACCCCAACAATATTTTTTTCCTTTCTGGTCCAGAATTCTATCCAGGAGCATGTATAGCATTTAATTGTAATTTTCTTCTGATTCCTTCACCTTGAACTGCTATTATTCTTTCTCGTTCACGTCATTGTCAGTTTTAAAGAATGCGGCCCTTACTTCGTTGTGTTGCCTTGGTGCATCCTCAGGACTCAAGTCTTGCATTGTCCAGCACTAAAGATGTTAATCTTGATTATATGGCCATGTCAGGCTTCTCAACCTCAAGCTCCCCATTTTTCCCTTTGTAGTTGATTAATATTTTGTGGGAAATATCCTGAGGTAACACTCCCGTCTTACATCAGATCTCCACTGCAACTCGTACTTTTATTTGCCACCACTATGATGATCCTCAGATGATTCCCTTTTTCCACTATTCTTTCTACATTCATTAGTTTGCTTTCTACTGTAAGAGCGAGCTTTCCTTTTTCACCTGTTTATTAATTCCTGTGTTTATGTCAGTAGAGACTATTTCATTCAGTGGATTATAGTTCATTGCTGTCATTACTAATTTGATGCTCAGATTGCCCCTGATCTGTCCACTGGGAGTCCTTTGTGCCTTCTGTGTCTTTTTTTCCTTTCTTTAATGTTCCCCCTCCATTCACTGAGCATTTCCTTATTTCTGGCACAGACATTCCAGGCTCTTCTTACGTTTCCTTGCCCCTTTCCTGGAATCATCTACTCATTCAAAGAGGCGGAGTTTCTTTTAGTGGAGCGTGGTATTTAAGTAGCAAGGTCTGGACACTTGATGTGTTTATTGCTATTGGGTGTTACTGGGTTTCTGCCCTCTAGATGGACAAGCATAGTGAATATATTTATGCACACATATACTCATACATACATAAATCTGTTTTTATATCCACCTAGATATGTGTATCTTTCCAGTTCCAACCCACCATATCATTTTTCTTCCTAGCCTTCCCCTTTGCCATGATTTCTAAATACCTTGGCAGACATTAAGAAACTTGTCTCCCACAGTCTTGATAAGTATTTATCTATTACAATATAACCAATCTCCCAACCATACAAACTGTTTCCTTCACCTCATCCCACCCTACCATTACCAGCTCACATCCTTGGCCACCCGGCTTGTGGACCCACTGGCCCACATCTCGGTACAAACCAGAAAGTTCTGAAGAAGACGTGAGTTCTGGTGTGCTGGCCAGACAGGAGTTAAAACGACTTGTTGCCCCTTTACTTCTTGGTTGTCAACTGAGTGCAGGGTGTTATCTTCTGAGTAAAGTTGGATATTACCAAAGAATGAAACTGGTGAATGGTATTTTCTGAGGCTTTTATTTGTGTTGTAGGTTGTCTTACCATCAGCGTATATTAGATTTTGTCCCTCCTACCTTCTCAGCTCTATGTCCTGCAAACCCAACCTGCATTTACAAATATGGAGATGAAAGTAGCAGTAAGTAATGAATCCTGTTTTTCAAAGGTACTAATGCAAGTATTAAGTCAGTTATCTAAGGTGGAGAAAGTGAATTATTTCTCTTCTTGGGTTTATATTCTCTCTGTTTGCAAGGTGATTTCTCACCAGCCTCTTGTTTTATTTGCCCTGTCATAATGTTAAACATTTACTGTGATTTACTTAGTTATTACTGTCTTGTAACTATTTTTAATATTGTTCATAATGTTTTATTCATGACATTTTAAGTGTTTTTAAGTATAGCAAGATGAATTTATAGCCAGAACTTACTAAAATGAACGTATGTGTTTGTCATGGCAATTTTGATTACATGAATTGATTTATCGTCTGCTAACAGTACAGGTGTGGAACATAGGCGCACATAGAGACTATGTTTTACCTGCAGTGTGCCCCTAGTCTAGAAGTAAATTCTTAAACATACTTTTCTTTTTGGTCACGTCACTTCTGAGATTTGGACTGTAAATCAAAGGGACTGTTTAATTTGATACGCCATATTGTGCTTTACACTTCCTGGAGGGAAGGTTGTGCGCCGGTGAGCAGTGGTAGAGAGGTAGGTGTGGAGTTACCAAGTTAGTCTTTTTACATGGCACTGAACTCAGCTCCTCTGTGAGCCTTCCACTTCATGTTGGGTAGCAGTTCTTTGTATCTTAAAACTCACTCCTCTCCCTTGCTTTGTCATGTTGCATCCCTGCTTCTCCACCTGCACTTCAGACTACACCTGTTTTCCTTGAAACAAAACTCGGTTCCAGTGCTGAGTATTCCATTTCCTATGTTACTGTGTCACTTATTCCTTAAAACAACTCTTGAGAAATAGGTATGTTTTTAACACCAGTTTACAATGAGGGAATGGCTTCAAAGAGGTAAAGCCCAGACTTAAATACTGAGCAGCCTTGTTCTTGATCACTGTGTTTTCTGCTAAGAGCAAAGCTTGATGTAGTTACAAGTGCCACGTTTTGATTTCTGCTTTGTGCTGGCTCAGAGAACCATAAGATACATCTTTGATATCAAAGAGTTCAGACTTCTGTTGAACACTGAGCTTTCTTTTTTCCCCACAGAAATAACTCAGCCTTCAGCCTAGCATTTAAGGCCCGCCTAACTGTTGTTTCTACTTTATGATTTGTCACTTCTTCTCAAATGAATCTCCACTCCAGCCAAGCCCACTTCCTTTGTTTTTTCCATGCTTCTCATTCTTGGTTTTACCTTTGTTTGTACCATTATCCCTTTCTGTTCTCAGATTCCTGTTCTCTCTCCAGGATCTAGCCCAAGCTCCACTCTTGTAAATATTTTCTTAACCTTTAGCAAGCCAGTTTCATGTTACTCTCTGGCTACTTTTTATGTGAGTATCTTGGTTCCTTACCTAGAATGTAGACTTGTCGATGGTGGAGGAATTTTCTTCCCTTTCTCTCCCACTTTCAAGAAAAGTAGAGTACATGTGAATTGTTGGAACTGACTTTATTCATTCCAAGTGCTTAGTAACTCATATTCTGTGTCAGAACTGCCTTTTTTGCTATCTCTTTGTCTATCTTACATTAAAAGTAGATTTCCAGTTGCTCTGGTGATGCCATACAATATGTATTAGCACAGATAGTATACAGTAAGGACCTGACAGATACTAACCAACAGTTAACATGGAGTCACAGCACACGAGCATCTGGCTTTTGTAGATTCATGTATGTGGATTCAGCAAAAGAGAAAAGCAAAGAGTCTGTCTTAAGTTGGCAGCCTTCACCTTGTTCAAACCCAAACTTAGTTTCCACTGTATTAGGGAAAAGGAGGCGCACTGACCAAAATGAAAGAGAAATACATTGATTCTCAGCCTTTCAGCTTACAGAGGCCTAGGGATTTGAGACCATCAAAGGAGAGTTGCAGCTGTGTTTCCTGAGGAAGATCCATACCTGCCTCACACTCTGAATTTCACTTAGCTCCGTGTTCTTAAGGAAATATTGAGGCAAGAAACCTATTACGCCTTATTTTAGGTGAAAAGCCATTGACATATTGAATGAAACTTTCATATGTGGTTATCTTTACACAGAGTAAATATTGACCTTAGGATAGAGAGTACTCTGTTTTAAAAGAAAGTGATTTTTTTTTTTCAGTTATTTAACTCTTTGCATTCTGTGCTTAGACTCTCTTCCTGGACATTCAGTTGCCCTCTGTTTAGCTGTTGCCTTTAAAAGTAAAGCAACCAATGATGAAATCTTCAGCATTCTGAAAGACGTCCCTAATCCTAATCAGGATGATGATGATGGTAAGGGAGTTAAATATTTGTTGAATGGAATTATGTATGGGCTAGGTTTAAGTAGAAACATAATTCTCATACAGTATATTTGTTTAGCCTGACAGCCTGTCAGTTATTCCCCAGAACACAGGTATCTGTTCCCTTAAACATTGCCTGCTTTCACTTTAGAGAGGTTCCTGCACAGGAAGACTTGGTGTATTATAAAGTTGGATGTTATCTCCAAATTGAACTATAAGTTTATCATCAACAAAATATAAGACAAAAAGCCATGAGAGGGACTTGCTTTGTCATCTATTAAAACATCTTGGAAACTACAATAACTCAAACAAAAAAAGACAAATTAGTGAAACAGATAAAGTCTACTGGGACAATGGTGTAACCATTTAGGAGGGAAATTTTGTTAGATCTGTACATAATGAGGTGCAGAGAAAAATGACTTAAAATATTAATGGTGTTTAGAGTATTACTCAGATTTTGTTTATATTTTTCTAAGAAATTTGTATTATGTTAGAATATATTTAGAAAGTATAATTCAGAGTGTTAAAATCTAGACATTGTCAGACATCTTAGGACATGGACCTACAGTGTAAAGGGCTTACTGTATTTTTTTCTTTTACTATATTATCTTGCCACCATGTAGAGAGATAAGAACAAAGAAATCTATGTGGTATTTGTAAAAAGAAATGGATCATATAGAAGAATTTGGGAAACAATCCCCAAAAACTTCAGAATTAAGGTCATGCTTAGTTTTATATTTTGAGGATATGCGATTAATCAGTGATGGTCTTTTATTGTCTGTTAGTTCTCTGAGACATTGCTTGAACGTGGGACTTAGTATTTGGATATGAGTGTGCCATCTGTTTAGCAATACAGGTTAGGGGCCAAAGAATTGCTATACTTAATCTTCTTAACTCTCTTTACTGTGGACTGTTGTTCAGATGAAGGATTCAGCTTTAACCCACTGAAAATAGAAGTCTTTGTACAGACTCTGCTACACTTAGCAGCCAAGTCATTCAGCCACTCCTTCAGTGCTCTTGCGAAGTAAGTACAACCAGAACACACATGCTGTCTTGAGGGTTTAAAACTTTGCTGGATGAATACCAGTGGTGTAGTAGTTTTTACCTTAAGATTATTGAATATAAAGATCTTAATAGTATCATATAATTTGATACAATGGGTTTTGGTTTATGGTAGCTAAAATTCCCATCCTATGGCTCCTGTCTGTGGTTTGCATGTATATATAAAGTGTACATTTTTTCACATAAACCTTTAGAGAAACAAAAACCTGGGTCCATAGGACAGTCAAAAAGTTCCCAGCTTGTCCAAGGATCTTCTTAAAAAGAGGGTGAGCAGAATTGAAAGCCAGCTGCATTTTTGGGAGCCACCCAAAGGTTGGCATCTAAAGACAGAACTTTTTAACTCATCATACAGTCTAAATGAAGAAGGAACATATATTCTTCCCAATCAGGCAGAGAAACTAGACTCCTCACCCCGTCTCAACTTCCAAGTCTATGAGACTTGCAGGGCTACCACAGATGCAGGCAAAATACTATACTTGTGTTAGGAGATTATTCCTTAGCCCTCATCTATCCTTAAATACACAGTAAACTAGAGTCCTTGGCTAATGATAGTATTTTGTAATTCTCCTAAGATTTTGAGACAAATGCCATTCAAATTGAATTCCTAATCATACCTTTTATATTCTTTAACGGTTAACGATGTTTGGTTATTTTGTATCTATATACTGCACTGGAAGTTGAGTAACGTTGTAAAGCTTTGAAAATATTAAGATGCTCAATAAGTTTATATGTGCTGTTTCTGCCCCCACCCCCGCCAACCATGAAAAGGTTTCATGAAGTCTTCAAAACCCTGGCTGAAAGTGATGAAGGAAAATTACATGTTCTAAGAGTCATGTTTGAGGTCTGGCGGAACCATCCACAGGTAAAAACTAATTAGACATGTTGAGATGCTGATTGTTTAGCTATAAAAAGAAGGCACTTGATATCATTGTTTTAGTTGTAGAACATGAAATTTGACTGTGCCCTTCAAACAGTTTTTAAATCTATAATTTTAGTGCTGTGAAAGTAATGATGTTTGAGTCATTCTTTAAAGAGCAAGTGTTACGATTTGGTTTGATATTATAATATCTCAACACATTTTAAGTAAGAATGCTTATTTCTTGGAAGGTTCTCCAATTGGGTAGGAAATAGTTCTTTAATCTCTCCAGTTTTATTTTTAAACAGGCCCCAGATTTCTCAAATCTCAGTGTACTATTTTAATACCATGTGTTATAAAGAGGCATTAAAATAAACTTTGGAGTATATTTAAGACATTTTTCACGATAAAACTTTAGGGTTAACTTTGACACATTATTAACCAGGATATTTTTGCACTAACTAATGCTTGTGGCCAGCAGTTTATTACATAAATGAATACTGAAACATCTGCAGTCAATAACATCCAGGTAACAAAAGATGTATTACTAAATATCTGGTCAGTATGTCTTAAGTGTTAACATTCACAGTTTCTTTTTGCTCAGTCTTTGTGTTATTGTATTCTTACAAAAAGTACCAGAGCCAAGCAGAAGGGAAAACAAATCTTGAGACCTAATGGTCAAATTGTTCAGTTCCATAGCTACTGAATGTTCACAGCGATCCTATTTTAACTTTTGTAGCAGTGGGATTATTGTGGCCTACATATAACTGTGACTTACCTGAATAACTTCTTTCCTCTGACTGTAGATGATTGCTGTACTAGTAGATAAGATGATTCGTACACAGATTGTTGACTGTGCTGCAGTAGCAAATTGGATCTTCTCTTCAGAATTATCTCGTGACTTTACTAGGTAAAATGGGTAATTTTACAAAGTTCCTATTCTCTAAGAATTCTTATACATGAGCTCCAAGTTCTGGTTCAGACCAGGTTAATACTCGTATCACAGTGGTGCAGTCTGGACGTGGCAGAGAGTCCTGCACAGTGGAAACACACACACCAGTCTGGCTGCAGCGTCTCTCAGGGACGCACACAAGGTGAAGTAGGACTTAGAAGTGGAAATGCTTACAGAGGATCCAGACTGTGGGTGGGGAGATCAGGCTGTATGGCAGGAGCTCACATTAGGAACTGGCAGGAATCAGTCCATTGTAGGTTAAGTGCACATTATGAGGGATTGAGGAAAGCCTGTGGGCACCTGAATGCCACTGGGGGAAGGAGGTCTCAGTCATAAAAATCCTAGATGTAATACACAGAAAATTCTCTCTTGACTCATTCCTCCTAAAGGAAAGAGACTTTCATTAAGTTTGGTTCTTATACATGAAGCAGGGTCCACAGGGTTTATACCTGATCAGGACTAGGACAACAGGAGATGACACAAAATAGGAAACCCATTACTTGCAAAGACATAAATATCCATCACAACCTTTATCCTCTTCACTGTATTTGTTATTGGCTTAGGACTCAGCTGAATCTTTAGGGTGAAGGAGTGTGGTCTAAGATTATCATACCAGCCAAGTTGGCACTCAGAAATGAGAGCAACAGAAGGATATTCTCAGATGTGTGGCATCCCAGAAAACTGACCACTCAAGTATGTGTTAGCCATCATCTTTAGTGGTTTACAACTAGTTAGTTGTAAACAGTTAGTTAGTCTGCAACTCTAATTCTGCAAAGCCTTTCCTGACCAGCTGACTGATGCAGAGTTAAAGTACTCTGCTCCTTTACCCTGTTTGCTAACATTCTAGACCTTGTTTTATTATATTCCACTTAAACTGTCATCATCCAGATTAAAACTTGTAGAAGGAAGTACTCTTCTGTGCTGTATATCCTGGAGTTAGGGGACATAATGTTGTAGACATAAAAAGGAGTTAAGCTACTTAACACACTCATATTTATGCAATGAACATTTAAAGCACCTACAGGTGATCCTGGTACTTGAGTAGTTTGAAAAATTGACCTAAGTATCTCATTCCTAAAGGCCCAGCAGTTGATAGCTATTATCAACTAATGAGGTTCTTACATGTTCCAAGAGAATTGGCTGAGTTTGTGCTAGTATAAAGCATGTGAATGAGCCTCAGATTAGGTTTCCATTTCAAAAAAACCACAATACATAGTGTTTACACTCAAAAGAGAGAAAAATGTATTTTTGTTTCTACGGTGTTTTTTCTGGTTTGCCATTTCATTGACTGTGTACACATACGTTCTATGTGTGTCTAGTAGGGGATGGAAGTATAAAACGTAAGAAAAATGACAAGGACCCAGTATTGCCTTCAGGAAGCTCATCTGAATCTAATGGGTAGAGCTAGATTGTGTGCATGATTGATAGTACAGGAAAAATTATCTTGCTGGAGAAATATACCTTATTCTGCCTAAAGAATAGAAGGCTATATAAGACCTTAAGTATGTGTAGATTACAAAAGTTGAGAGGTCTTATTTTCTTGATGGTTTAACATACAGTAACCAAATGCCTTATTACTTTAAGATTGTTTGTTTGGGAAATCTTGCACTCCACAATTCGCAAGATGAACAAACACGTTCTGAAGATCCAGAAAGAGCTAGAAGAGGCTAAAGAAAAACTCGCAAGACAACACAAACGGGTAAGTCTTGTGTCGACTGTAAATGGTCAAAGAAAATAAGAAACCATTGAGAATATTACTGCCTTGATGGGAGCTTTTTTTTTGAGACCAAATCATGCAGAGCTGTTTGTAGAAATGGAGGAAAGGGAAGGACTGGTGTCTGCTGCTCTCGTTTTCCTGCATGGTGAACCTGTTTAGCAAGCCACAAAGCTTGCTTTTTCCATACTTTACCATCCTATTGCCTTCCTGAAGGAGAAGGAAGGAGGACACTTGTGTTTCTATAAAAGTTTGTGATGCAAGAGGGAAAGAGAGAGAAGACTGATGGTGTTCACCCCTTCCCTGGTACAGGGGTGGGGAGGGAGCAGGGCAAGAGGAGACAGTCTTTCCCGGACCCATAAAATACTCCTCGTATTATTAGTATGTTTAGTGTTGTAGTCATGTGGGGCAGAAGCAGTGAGCTGGAGGTATCCTGAGATTTAGCAGATAGTACTGGTGTTCTTCATGACAGTTTTCCAGTGGTACGCACATTTACCAGAAAAAGGTAAAAGCAAGTTTAATGACTTACACAAACCTAAGACACTGTTAAGGTAAATGGCATCATCCCCATTTTATACGTGTACCTACTCCAGAGACTTGACTTCACACCACCCTGTTCTCTAGATATGTGGTGTCCATGTAATAACCACTAGCCACATGTAACTTTAATAAAATTTGAATACAATGTACAATTCAGTTCCTTAGTCACACTAACCACATTTTAAGTGCTCAGTAGTCACGTGTGGCTATTGTGCGGGCAGTGCAGATTTATGTTAACAAAAAAGTTTTGTGATGAGAGGTTCCCAAGACCCTAGCCCTGTATTTCTCCTAGGAGCAACAGTTCACTGTTCAGAGTTCACAGCAATTTCATAAAACAACCATTGTGAATAACAAGAATCAACTGTACATTTTCCAAAGCTGTTTTCATTTTGAATGAAGACTGTGACATACATTTCCTCCTTGAGTGGACTATCCTGTAAAAGGCATAATTCATTCTGCTATATAGGAAACCCAATGCCATTACCCAGGACAAGTGCCACTGAATTTCCCTGGCCTAGATAAGCACTTACAAGATGTTGGATGTTTGCCTGTATGTTTGGTTCTTTTCTTATGGAATGCAAGTCTTCAGATAGTATTTGATCATGCACAGTAAAATCCTCAGGTCTGCTTGTTGCGGTTTAAATACACTGGAATTCTAAACGGTTGTTTCCTTTTGTTCCTTTGCATTCTGTAGCGAAGTGATGATGATGACAGAAGCAGTGACAGGAAAGATGGGGCTCTTGAAGAACAAATAGAAAGACTGCAGGAAAAAGTGGAATCTGCTCAGAGTGAACAAAAGAATCTCTTCCTTGTCATATTTCAGGTATCGTGACTTGGGACATTGATAGGTTCAAAAAAACCAGTATATTTCTTTAATTTTAAAAAATGTTTTTAATCATTAGAAGTAATACATGCTTATCTGTAAGGTCTTAAATGTATAAAAATTTATACAGGAAATAAAAGTTCACTAATTGGAGGTAATTCTGTTATTAGCATGTATATTTCTTCTTGCTTAAAAAAAAATGGGGGATGCTATTATTAAGTACTTGTAGATCCGTTTAGATGATTGCTTTCCGTCCTGAAGATTTTTGTGTATACATTCCTGTTAACATTTCTGATTATGTCCTTAAAACACATTCTAAGAAGAATTACTAGCATTAGTAATCTAAATATTAATGGTTAGATTACTTTTGTATTGCCAAAATGATGTGCTGCTCACCTCATCAGGCTTCCCAGGTGTCTCGGTGGTAAAGAAGTCTTCCTGCCAATGCAGGAGATGTGGGTTTAACCCCTTGGAAAGGGAAGATCCCCTGGAGAAGAAAAGGGCAACCCACTGCAGTGTTCTTACCCAGGAAATCCCGTTGACAAAGGAGCCTGGTGGGCTACAGTCCATGAGGTTGCAAAAAGTCAAAAACAACTTAGGGACTAAAGACTAAACAACTCATGTTATCACTGGTCTGCCTTTCTACACTTCAGTATTTACTGAATCATGAAAGGGATACACACCACAAAGATAGGGTGAAACAAGCAATACCTTTGAGGTCTCTTGGTCAAAAGTGTGATTGTTTCTGAAGTATAAGACTTTTTACTAACACCTCTGGAACTTTGTACCCTATTTCCAGCGTTTTATCATGATCCTGACTGAGCACTTAGTACGCTGTGAAACTGACGGGACCAGTGTGTTAACACCATGGTATAAGAACTGTATAGAGAGGCTCCAGCAGATCTTCCTACAGGTTTGTGGAAAACTTTGATTAGGATAATAAACCACTATTCTCAGCCATGGGAATACTCTCCTAGCTCAGTTAGAATGCAATCTGTAAGTAATAGAGCTTCAAAATGACATGACTTAAGCAGTGGTTGCTCAGTCGGTAAAGAATCTGCCTGCATTGCAGGAGACCCAGGTTTGATCCCTGGAGAAGGAAATAGCAACCCACTCCAGTATTCTTGCCTGAGAAATCCCATGGACAGAGGGGCCTGGTGGGGTTGCAAAGAGTCGGACACGACTGAGCCACTAAACACAGCACATTCTCAGCCACAGGGATTCTCCATTTTAAAAAAAGCATAAAGTTTGTTAGGTTATATAGTACCTGTAAAGCCCTTTAGTTAGTGTCCATTTGTTCCTACCATTGCTCATCAGAATATTTAGGCTTAAAATCGGCTCTATATCACTCAGACTCCTAATTGCCATTCTCTTTGTTGGAGAGCCTGGCTGTAACATAAAATAGAAAAATGCTAAGGGAAGAGTAATAAGATTTTAAGAACCTCTATAAATCCAAAGTTCAAATGGTAACAGTGCTTCTGGAGGCGCTATTAATAGTTCCCTGAGGTTCTTACAGAAAGCAGACTGCAACACATCCTCTGTTAGATTTAAGTTAAAGATTTGAAGTAGAGTGGTATCTTCAGACACCAACACCCCAAGCAAGTCCTTATCTGTTCCAGACAAGAGTGATTAAAGCAGAAGGCTTAAAGGGGGAAAAAAGTTCCTTGAAAAATCTAGAGTAAAGCCTGATCCTATAGGAATCTGAGTATATTAAAGTTTATATATGTACATGTAGAAGAAACTTTGATTTTCTGACAATTTTTTCCAGTTAGGCTCAATAAGTCACTGATTTTCAGTAAAACAGATGACCTCTATTTTAAAAGATAAAAAAACAGTGAGTTTTGGGTTTCCTGTTTTGTGGAATACTTAACAGATCACTGGGTAATTCTGAAATATAAATAGGTTAAATATTTTCTTCTTAACACATCTCTTTGCTTAATGTCCTAACCAAAAAAGGAAATGATTTCCAAAATTTCTTTTTCATAGTTCATTCCTTGTCTGGGCAACTTTAAAAAAGTCATACTATATAGTCTGTCCTAATTAGGGGAAGGGCTTCCCTAGTAGCTCAGATGGTAAAGTATCTGCCTGCAGTGCAGGAGACCCAGGTTTGATCCCTGGGTTGGGAAGATCCCCTGGAGAAGGAAATGGCAACCCACTCCAGTACTCTTGCCTGGAAAATTCCATGGACTGAGGAGCCTGGTAGACTACAGTCCATGGGGTCACAAAGAGTCAGACACGACTGAGCGACTTCACTTTCAATTAGGGCAAAGAACCAGCTGAAGTCATCTAGAATAGTAGCAGGTGCTGCTGCCACTGCTTTGAATTATGAGTTGCATAGAAACAGACCAGAACTGAATTTTTAAATTATTGACCATCATTTTTTTCTTTTTCGTTTCCCCCTACATTTTCTCAATATTCGGGCTTTCCAGGGTTGTTATTCCTACCAGCTAAACCACTTTTTTCTCTGCTCTTTTGCATCACTCCACAATGTGGGTGGGCTTTAGGGGAATCTTCTCTGAGATTGCTTATGTGCTACTTTTCCTAACCTAAACATTTACGCCCTTTTCTGTGTCTACAGCATCACCAAATAATCCAGCAGTACATGGTGACCCTGGAGAACCTGCTCTTCACTGCTGAATTAGACCCTCACATCCTGGCTGTGTTCCAGCAGTTCTGTGCCCTGCAGGCCTAAGGGTCATTTTTTTTTTTTCCCTTTCAAGATTTTTTTAAAAGATCTCAAAATAATCTGTCTTATTTTTGATTGTTTGAATGCTTGCTTTCTTGTAGCATCCTGTCACTTTCTGAAAGAGAGAGAGGAGGACAGTGAAGAAATATGGTATTGATTACCCTTAGTTTCCCCTAAAAAGCAGATATTCCCTAATGACAATAATGTGATAATACATAGGATGTATCATATATGTGACAAATACAACTTTTCTGATTTTTTTTTCTCCTTAAGGCACAAAAGATAACTAATTTGAGGTATGTGAAACACTAGAGGGTCAAGCTTATTTACCAAGTAGTATATAGAACTGATGAATTTATTATCAAGTAGCATAGCTTTTCACAGCTCATGGGTAATAACCTAACATGGCTGAAATAAAACTAAAAATGTTTTTTAAACTTTGGTATTTCATGATTTATCATCTCAGTCTACTTTAGTGGTTTCTTTGTAAAATACCTCCATCTGAAATTTTCTTTTCAAAATACTTTTAATTACTGTAGTATTTTTATTTAAAAAGTTACCAGAGTAGCAATTCCTAAATCTGAAAATAAATCACCTGGGGCTCTCTAAAGTTATTTTTAAATTAATAATTAAACCA
Source organism: Bison bison bison (assembly GCF_000754665.1). NCBI lineage: Eukaryota > Metazoa > Chordata > Mammalia > Artiodactyla > Bovidae > Bison > Bison bison. Next base: position 2,749,034 of record NW_011494815.1, on the reverse strand, counting down.
CAGTCTTTCAAACACAGACATATCTGGTAGTTCTTAAGGCTCCCAGGTAATTGCAATATGCAGACAAGTTTGGAATTATCATCTTAGAATATCTGGTGATCTCAAATCTGAAACAGATCTGTCCCAGCTCATATAGTGAATTTCGTGTTAAATTGTGACTTAGAAGTAGCTAGACTGACTAATGCCTAGTGTTAGATGTAGGTTTGGATTTTATTTCTGTGGAATCTGGTCCAAGTAACTACTAATTCCTAAACCTGTTTCCTATATGGTGTTGAGGCTTAACTAAGATAAGAAAAGTACATTGTAAAATAACAAGGGGTTATCTGACATTCCAGATTTCTAGCATTTTTAGTTTTTATTTAATTGAACCTTTGAAAAAATTTAGCAATAATCCCACAACTGAAGTAGCTTTGTTCATTTATATAATATAGGTGTTTTTTTTAAACTCTGTACATCATAAGTTTATGGTGCATAATATATGGGGTCTCTTTGGTTTATCATATACTTAATGGCTACAGAATATAGTCTACTCAGTAGATGGAAATTCCTAGGATTTTAAAACACCATACCATTTAAGACAAATAATCACAAGATTAAAGGTGCATGGCAAGTTACTGGCAGGGAACTAAAAGCCAAGCGCTTAGCTAATGTTCTTTTGTTTATCCTGTTCCTCCTTCCCACAAACTATGTAATGAGTTAGAAATAGCTCCTGTCCTCAAGAAGCTAAAGGATAACCATTTAAGGCTTTGGTAACTTTGACCCTGAAGCTGCTTTGTGATCCTTTCATAATGTATTGCAAAGTGTGGCTACTTACACTTTTACTTGATCCACCTCCTTTCTCTTAGAAGCAGCCATTACATGTGAAGAGAGGGTCTAACAACTGCTCACTGATGTGACCCTGCTCTGATCCAGTCTGGCAAACTAGGTGTATGGAAAAACCAAACCAGAGATTGAATTCTGAAGAAACAAACATTCAACAATTGCTCTCCCCAAAAATGAAGCTCCCAGAGACAAAAGAATGGCACGTCACACTGTACATCGCACCTTGCAATAAATCAATATTAAACTACACTGATGCCATTTAACATGCTTTTGTCCAAGTAAACATAATTTTTGTTTTCCTTGACTCTAAATCTCACAGGAATTACTCAGCACTTCAAATGAAGATAAAGTTTGCTTGCTTTTCCTGAAAAGTACTTAGCAGTGATTTCTATAACTTACTAATAATCTACAGTTATATCCGAAAATGAATGATGAGGACAGAACTTGGCGACCTGAGTAGAGCATATCTGGCTGTCAATGATATCTGGACACCAGGACTGTCTTAAATTGATGAAGGTAAAGAGCGACTGACTGGAAGCCCACCTCAAGGAGAAAAGTCTTAGCTATACTGGTCTCGATAATACATGCTCATTAATAACTTACGTGTCATTTGCTATAGATTTGCCATATTTAATCATCATGACAGTCATTAGATTATTATGCCTATATGACAGATAAAAACAGGCCCACTGAATAACTTACCCAAGGTCCACAGCTAGTAAATGGAATCTGAAACTATGTCCATGTGGTGGTTCAAGGGTTCCTTATCTCCCAATGCAGTGGTCAGCAGCCTGAACCCCTAATTACTTGCTGGAAGCTTTTTGTTTAGTCCAAAGAAGGTCTTGCTGCCCATTCAGAATTGATTTTTACTGAGCTGTAATATTCAGCATAGCACATGAAAAAAATCAACATTCGAAAAACATATTAGACATTTCTGTATTGAATACTTATATAGGGAACAATTAGTAATTACATTTTCAAGTCTTTGGCTTTGACTTGTTTTGACTTTTGCCCTTCTTCAAGCATAATCTCCAAGAGCTGATCTGAAGAAAAACATGAAAATGTATAAAAACTTCCTATTTGTAGCAGTAAGATAAAAAGTCCTGTCAAAGAACAACTTGAAATTATCTATCTTGAATTTGTTTTTATAAAAAAAAAAAAAAATGCATACACCCGTTAATCAAGCACTTGGGATCAATTGCTCTTACCAGGTAACTACCCTGTAACCCATTTGACAAGATGGGGTAATATTCGACTATTGAAACTTGATCCAAATGTCTGGGGTGATGTCAGGTTGTAGGTTACCATTCCTTTAGAAGTGCTACATAAACATAGAAGCAAGCGGTCTCCCCTCCCAGGGTTACATGAGAATACCTGTAAGGCACTTTGCATAGTGTTTGTTTGCATGACACATGGAACATGCTCAGTAAATGTTAACAAGTTATCATTACCTTTGATCAACAAACAGTTTAGATGTTTTTCTACTTTACCCAGATTTGAAAAGGGATATCCAGACACTGATATTAAGATCTATCATAAACCCTAAGGATACAGAAAACTTGTCCCAGCAAAGCTCCCTCGTACCCTGACTTAGAGACAGACATGGTCTAGAAGACCTGGCCCAGGGTCTGGGGTGCAGTGGTCTACCACCATCCCTGCTGGTTCCTGGGATATGAATCCAGCTCGGCCAGCTTTTGCCTTTACTGCTAAAAGCTCTTCCTCTTAACCTCAATCGAGGGTTTGCCTTGGTCATTATTTCTCAGTTTTAGCTCTAAGCTAACACTTTTAAACCCATTCTATTGCTCAGCTCCCAGCCTTATTATAGAAAAAATGGTCACACACTCAGTGTATTGCCCACCAGACCTGCTGGACCTTAACTGAAACTTGCTGTTAAGCCATAACATACATAATTATTGGAGCATTATTTATACAAGTGTTTCATTCATTTGTGAAGACTTTACATTTTGGTGAATTTTGAACAGGACCAATCTAAATTTCCACACTGTAGAACAGATCACTTAACATCACATTTTCTCATATGTCAGTTCATGGCCACACACAGTACAAGTCTTCCGGTACATGTCATCCTCTAGCTTTTCTTCAGCCCCATACTCATGTTGATGAGCAGCTGTTTCCTTTTTCCATACACTGCTTCTTACTGCTCGCCGTAATTCTAAGGAAAAAATAAAAGCCAATTGTTCAGTGGTGCTATTCAGCTGAATTAAAAATCCATTGCTTTTCAGCTATGTTTAACCAAATATGGTTTATGCCTTAATGTTATAACAAGTCAAAACTAATGATACAGTTTTGGCAAGCCTACTTTCCTAGCTCACTAGTTTGGTCTGTGGAATCTTTCAAGTCACTGTTGGTTTTAGTTTGAAACAGGAGGTTCAGAAATGGAGTATGTGGATTAGAAGAACAGCAACAAACTAGATTCAGAAGACAGGCAAAGAATAGTTTAAGCAGCTGACTATGGAAAACAGGATGCCAAAGAATGAGGGGAATCAGCTGGGACAACTGAGGATAAGGATTTAAGTTCCTCATAGTCAGGAGCCACTTCTCTAAGAGGCAAGTCAAACTGCAAGAAAACTAGAAAGCCAAGAACCCAGCCACTCTGCTGATGTTTCATCTTAGAAAAGCTGCTTCTGCAACTGACCTTATATCTACTGAATTCTTTATTTTATGGAATGACAGCAGTATTTTAGGAGACAAATTGTAATTGTTACAGTAATTGTTACAAAGTACAACAAAGAAAAGAATCACTGGCTATTAAGAGCTGGAAAGAACTATAGAGTTGTTTTACTTCATTCTATTTTGCAAGTAGGAAAACTGAACAATGAATAGCAGGGGAACCCAGGTCATGTATTTCAATTGTTGAGAACTTTTCCTACTACATCATACAAAACAGCATTTTCACAAAGAACTGAATTGTGTTGGATGCTCTGAAAAGCAACCAGGACATTCTAAAGTTCACACTGCATGTTACCAAATGCTTTGTGTTAATTAGAAAATAAGCTAATAACATCTCAGTTTCTGGTTTAATGAATAAAAAAAGCAAATTTTTTCTACTCTGACCAATGATCCAGCATTGTCTTTGATGGCTGCCCTACCTAAGGGAGAGTATGATCATTACCTTCTATAATCTCAACCTTAAAAATCAAAGTACACCAAGTAATCACACATTTTCTTTAATCCATTTTACTGCAAGTAGTATCAAAATACCACTTGAATCTTTTTATGTTTAGCCTTTACTATATCATATGGATAAGCAAACAAACAAGGCTATGTATCAAGTACAACTATCTTCCCAATTTTACAGATGAGAAAACTAGCGCACAGAGAGGTTACATAAGTTGTGCCTAAGGTCAAGCAGGCAGAGGCACAGTCCAGCTCAGTCCATGTTCTTCACCGCTAAGATGCGCTGCCTTTTCATACACTTCCAGTATGAAAAGCGCTCTACTTCAGGCTGCTTTCAAGCTTCAGTGCGTACACTTCATGATAGTTTATCATGGTCTAAACTCTAATCTTTACTCCTGTATCCTCCCATATTCTGAAGAACCTTATTTTATTTTAAAAGTGGGATATTTTTAAAATAGTATGCTAACCAGAACTGCACAGATGCCTCATGGTTTCAGATAATGACAAGAAGATGTTTCTGTTCAAGTTCCAATACCTACTTTCAACTTTGTTCTGATGTAAAGTATTCCAGCCACTTTTCCTTTACTACCCAATGAAGAAAATCCCTCAAAATGTGACTGCATGCCAATCACTAAGCTAACCTCTGCCCCATTTGAGCATTCTGTGAAATTGAGAGAGAAGAAAATTGTTTTCTTAACACTAAAAGAATACTTAACAAAAATCTACCTTACTATCCATAATTGTCACAACTGAACATAATGTTTTACTCTGACTTTATGGCTTTTCTTCCCATTCTTCAACTAACCTATCAAGGTCTATAACGACAAGAACAAAGCCTGTCTTTAATATTCACTGGACATTCCTGAAAAAACTTGTGCTAGAAAGGAAGTAATAAAAAAATTTAATAAAAACCTGCTGTCTCCTTTTTTGCCACTTCTTTCTCCACCTGAAAAATCTAGACCTAAAGCCATGAGGAGTAACAGGTAAAGTGAGCATCTGTGGTAGGGTGGGCAGAGCCCAAGACAAATAAGGAGGGTCTCCTAGAGAGGAGGCAGACATGAAGGGGAATTAGTTACATTCAGGAGCACCAATCAAATAACTACACATATTATAAAGGATAAAGGAAATCAGGATTCTGACTGTCAGAGAAAGGAGTTACAAATAAGGAAAGGGAGAAAACCAGAATAAACCCTAAATTTTGGATTAGAACTGGGTGTGAACTCATACATTATAGATATATAATGTATATATATTGGCCACCTGATGTGAAGAGCTGACTCATTGGAGAAGACCCTGATGCTGGGAAAGATTGAAGGCAGGAGGGAAAGATTGAAGGCAGGAGGAAAAGGGGATGACAGAGGATGAGATGGTTGGATGGCATCACTGACTCGATGGACACTGCAAAGACTCAGACACAACGGAGTGACTCAACTGAACTGATACATATATGTGTATTTTGAGCTAGAAAGATGTGCTCAAAGAATGATGAAGACATGCCAAAAGGACACAAGAGCTAGTCTGGAGATATTTCTGTTGGCCCAAATCTGAGGCAATTTGACCACCAAAATAATTGAGGACAGAAATTAACCAAAAGCCAATGAGAAGAACAGGAATTAATGAATCCATACCAGTAAAAAATAAGTAGGGGAGAGGATGCTATCAGGGCTGACTTCCAACTTGTTAAATGTGGAATGAGTGCTGAAGTTAGAAAACAGTTTTTGCAACCATCATCCTAGGTTCAGGCAAAAACCACCCATGGATGGATGCTAAACTTAAGGGGAGTGTTGAACAGAAGCAGGCACTTACATGGTCTTACAGGACTTTTGCCTATCTAATAAAAAATAAATACATCACCACTAAGGGCAGATGGATATCACATGCCTCCAGACATGATACCCTGGAAAAGTCACATCAGTTGTGAACTATCCAACCTGAAATGAATAACCTGAATCTGACCATCAGGAAACATCAGAAAAACCCCACATGGAAAATACTACTGTAAAAAAGATAGAGGAAGGGGAAAGACTTCTTCAAAAATGCCAGTGTCATAAACGATAAGGCTATGAAAATACTCCAGAATAAAGAAATTTAGAAAGACTTGGTACCTAAAGCCAATACCTGGTCCTAGCCTAGATTTTATACTAAACTGATTAAACTACACAGGACATAATTGGATGACTAAATAAAAATATAGATACTATACTTTCATAAGACAATCTTCCTATTCTTAGGAAATTCGCATTTGTAGTATTTAGGGATAAAAAAGGCTGGCAATGTACACAACCTACTCAAACGGTTCAGAAAAAGAAATGTGCAGAGAGAATGCAAATGGCATGAAGTGTCAACAATAGGTAAATCTAGGTGAAGAATATATGGGTGTCCCTTGTACCATTCTTATCCTTGCAATTTTATGTAAGTTTGAAATCATTTCCAAATAAAAACATTTTTTAAAAGACAGGAGCTACATTGAAGGGACGTCCACTGGCCAAATTTGGGCATTAAGATGAATAATGGAAAGGAGTACAACAAGGCCATATACTGTCACCCTGCTTGTTTAATTTATATGCAGAGTACATCATGTGAAATGCCAGGCTGGATGAATCACCAGCTGGAATCAAGATTGCCAGGAGAAATAACGACCTCAGATAGGCAGATGATACCACTCTAATTGCAGAATGTGAAGAGGAACTAAACAGCCTCTTGAGGGTGAAAGAGTGAAAAAGCTGGCTTGAAACACGTTAAACAAAGATCATGGCATCCAGTCCCATCAGTTCTTGGCAAACAGAAGGGAGAACAGTGGAAGAAATGACAGATTTTGTTTCTTGGGTTCCAAAATCACTGTGGGTGGAGACAAACCTATACAGCATATTAAAAAGCAGCGACATCATTTTGCCAACAAAGGTTCGTATAGTCAAAGCCATGGTTTTTTCAGTAATTGCGTACAGGTGTGAGAGTGAACCATAAAGAAGGCTGAGCACCAAAGAACTGATGCTTTCAAATTGTGGTGCTGGAGAAGACTCTTGAGAGTCCCTTGGATGGTAAAGAGATCAAATCAATCAATCCTAAAGGATATCAACCCTGAATATTCACTGGAAGGATTACTGCTGAAGCTGCAATACTTTGGCCACCCGACATGAAGAGCCAGCTCATTGCAAAAGACCCTAATACTGGGAAAGACTGAAGGCAAAAGGAGAAGGGGCTGGCAGAGGATAAGATGGTTAGATAGCACCACTGGCTGAATGGACACGAACTTGAGCAAACTCCTGGAGATCGTGGAGGACAGAGGAGCCTGGCGTGCTGCGGTCCCTGATGTTGCAGTCAGACACAACGTAAGTGACTAAACAACAAGGAGTGGACACACTGTACCACTGACTTGAGAATAAGAATCCTGGTTCCAACTGCTACTAAAAAAAGCTCTTCTTTCCAAAAGAAACCAAATAAGAACTGTAGAAATAACAGAAATAGAAAGTCACCATTTATATTTACCCTAATAATAACTGACTCAGACAAGATTCAACCTGTGTGCTAAAACCACTGAATGAAACTTAAGGAATGAGAAATTCACATAGTGTTAAGAGTCACCCCACAGATTTCCTATTAATTATAAAGGGGAAAGGGTACCTTTATAATGGGGAAATCTGGCAGATACTGCAGTGATACCACGCGTCTCCTGAGGTGACTGATCCAAATATAATCACGAGGAAACAAGCTGCTAATAAAATGGAGGGACATTTCGGAAAATGGGTAGCCTGGACTCTTCAAAAATTGTAAAAGAAAAAGGCTGAGGAAAAAAAGAGACTCTGGATATGCATCATCCTTGACAGGCCCCTGGATCCAACAACTGAAAAGCTATAAAGGACATTGGAACACTTGGGGAAAGACAATGTAGATTATATACTGGGTAACAGTGTTGTATTAATGTACAGTTTGAGTGTGGTATTTTCTAGTCAGTAGGAAAATGTCCTCATTTATAGTAGATAAATGCTGAAGTATTAAGAATCACAATGTTTCCAAATAACTCTTAAATGGTTCAGCAAAATATGTGTGTGAACGAAAGAGAAAAAAGCAAGTGGAAAAATGTCAACATCTGGTGAAATAAAACATTTGTTTGATTACAGATTAGTAATAGCTTTTCACATTACTTCATTTAAGCAACTTAAAACTTTGGAAAGTAGAGGTCAACTACTACTGCTGAGATTGAAAAGAGGGTAGTAAGGTCAGAGACTTCAGAAGAGTGAGAAAAGGTCTGCTAGGCCTCAGGAGAGCTAGGGAAACCCTGGGGGTGGAAAGGGATGTGCCAAGCAGGCCTGAAAGCCTGAGACTGGCGAACAGAACAGCAGTTTGCCATGTTGCCACCTCCTGGTCCTGCTGGCCTAGAATTTCACAACACAGCAAACTGTGGACTACTTCTCTTGGAAGGTTACAAAAATGTTCATGGTAACCATCAGTCTTGCTACTACTGATTAGCTTCAGAGACCGCTTCTATTTTTTACCCAAAGGCATTTTCCCCTAAATGCTTGTTTCAGTGAAAAATATATTTTATACCACTCTAAAATTTGTATTTCATCCAGCTTAATATCTTAATTTTGCAAAAGAGGCAGCCTGTATTCAAAGAAGCCCAGAGCTGCTTAGGAGGTAGACTTACAATAAAATAATTAGTGGAGGGAGACCACGTACAGCTAAATACCTGATGGGAGGGCAGGAAGTTTTGACACAGGGTGCCCACCAGTAACTAGAGGGGGAAAAATCGCCAAGAAATAACAAAACTTAAGAAGCTTTGATCTTTGTCCTCCAGAAACCAAGGATAGGAAACTCTGTCTTTCACACTCTTCCGAGAAGCCCCAAAATATCCATAAATATAACCACAGGCCCAGAACGTAAAATGTTCACAAACTGAGAAAGTGAGAAAGTGAAAAAAGTGGAAGTGAAGTCGCTCAGTCGTGTCCGACTCTTTGCGACCCCATGGACTGGAGCCCACCAGGCTCCTCTGTCCATGAGATTTTCCAGGCAAAAGTACTGGAGTGGGATGCCATTTCCTCCTCCGGGGGATCTTCCCGACCCAGGGATCGAACCCTGGTCTCCCGCATTGCAGGCAGATGCTTTACCGTCTGAGCCACCAGGTATTTTTCACAAACTGAGAAGGAGCCCTACATGGGATTTTCTTACCCACTTCTTTTGGGGAAAAAAAGTGCACACTAACAAACAATGAAAATTAATCCTTTTTTTTTTTTTTTTTTTTAAGAAGACTCAATGGACCTGAGTCTGAGTGAACTCCGGGAGTTGGTGATAGACAGGGAAGCCTGGCGTGCTGCAATTCATGGGATTGCAAAGAGTCGGACACGACTGAGCGACTGAACTGAACCTCTACCAGTATTAAGAGAAAGCTGAGTATAACTTTAAAAAAAAACTTTACAGCCACCTTATCTGTGGAAAGGAGCCATCCAAACCCAGAATGTTCTGTGTATTTGCACCAGTCAAAGTTTCCATCCAATATCAAGGCCAACACACATTGCCTTTATAAAAATCTAGTTAAACTAAGCACCAGTAATGCCATCATTTCTACTTCTGCCTTCTCAGATCTAAGAGAGTCAATGCGAATTTGAACAATTTGAATTTGCCAACGAGAAAATTCTCTTTCACTTTATCTAAATTTATACAGACACACACACACACACACACACACCCCTTATATACCATCTATAATTTTCTTCTCTAGTTAAGATCAATTCTTTCTCAAATTGCTAAAGTAGAAGACCATATTCTAAAGCAGGTAAATGTAATCTCTTACCTTTCTATAAAGAAGTAAACTTTGTGTCAGCTTCTTTGTGGATCAAAATCAGAAGATCAAGAGGAACCAGGTTCCAATTCTTTCAACTAAGAAAACTTTTAGACTTGCTTTTATTCCTCTCTGTCCTGAGCCTTCTGAGCAAACTGCATAGTAAGCTCCTTGTTTCTAATCTCTACAGTGTCTACTCCACTCTCAGCCCTCTGTGGCCTAGTCAGGAGGACAGGAACATATCCACCAACTTCTAAAGCAAATCAACAAGAAGAAGCCATAATTAAAGAAGGCACAGCATTGACCTCTGCACATTAAACACCAGAAGACAATGGAGCAATGCTTATACAACTCAGAGGGAACTCAGGTTTTCAAATGCAAGAGAAACAGAAAAACATTCTTAGATTTGTTAACAGGGTCTTGGAAAATATACCCCTCTAGTAACCACTTGGAAAAATTTCCTCAAAAAACACGCTTCATCCAAACAAGGAATAAACTAAAGAAACCAGTCTTAAGAGCTCCAGGAAAAACTTCAGGGAAAATCCAAACTCTTCAAGGATGAGGAAAATGCACAGTACTTCATCTGGTGGTTAATAGCAGAAATTTAACATAGTGAGAAATATAGCCAATTATATTTGAGTTTATACTTTTTTAAAAAATTATCTAGGCTAATTGTGTAAACCTTGAAAGAAATCTTCTAATCATGGTATTTAGTAGGTGTGAATATCTTAATAGAACTGTTTTATTAAAAAAATAAATTAAACAGATGCCTTTTGTTGTCAAATTATCAGAATTCAGCCGCCTTTAGTGAACATCTTGACCAAACTACAGAAACAGTATCTAAGTAAAATTACAGACAGACCCTTTTCAAAAAGTATTTTACTCTGAAGGTACAAGTTCCTAATTCCTTTATCTGTATATTATTGTCTATGCCAAAAGACCATGGGGAAGTGGTTTAAAGAGGCAGCTGAAAGAGAAGAGCTGAAAAGATTCAAGGAGCTGGAGTTAACAAAAGCCTTAGGCTGATATATGATTAGTCTATAAATATGCCCTCCTCTTTCACACCCCTTAAGGTACCTTCTGTTACCTTACCCCTCCCATCAAGGGATTCCCTGATGCTGGAAGAGAGGAAGGCTTGGGGTAAAACATGGAAGAGATTAAAGAAAAGGACCAAATTCAAAAGAAGCCTTTCCAAATCCTCTCAATTGGCCCCACAGGTATTTTGGAAGATGGTGGTACAGCAGTGGCCAATGTGGGGATGATCCTTCAATGAAATCCTCTTACATGGCACAGTATGCTATAGGAAAGCTCTCTACAAAGAAAGAAAAATGTGCTTACTCTCTGATTTAGGAAGTATGTTAAGTAACTATAATTTATATAAAGATGTATTTATCATGAGATTATGTCTTAACTTCTTTTAAATTCAACTTTGATTTTTATTCTTCACTGTTAAGTCAATCAATTTATATATCAAAATTTTCATTTGTAATCAAAATTAAGAATGTCAAATTGGAAACCTGAAACACACCTAACTCTTCTTCCCATCCCATAATCAAAGAATAAAGTAATAACTGATAAATATATGAACAAGTCCAAGGATAGATAAGTGAATTTTTTACCTGCCTCCATTATAGCGTATCTATCGGGGAAGAAATGAAACTTTTCTCTAAAGAGTGCTCTCTAAAGCAGCACATGCAGAGCTGCCACGCTCTTACAACAGGTATAATATCGCACAGTAATATTACCTACGGGCTATCACTCTGCCCTAGTTCTTGTCTAAGCAACTTACATACAATGTCTCATTGATTCCTTACAAAAACTTTTATATGGTGGGTGGTATTATCGTCATTTTTATAGTTGAAGAAACTGAGATACAGAGATAAAGGATCGATAAACTTGATGAATTTCATAAATGTCCAATGGTGCTTCCATTTTTATAAAAAAAAAATTTAAGGGCCTATGCATAAAAAAGAACTGGAAAAACAGACATTAAACTGTTACTGATGACTGTCTCTGGGTAGTATAATTATGGGCTATAAGTTCTTTGTAGTTTTCTAACTTCTCTGTACTGCACATGAATTACTCTTATACTGAAAAGGTGGAAAGCAGTCCCTCACAATAAGAAGAAACAAAGTAGGCTGACATTCAATTTTTTTTTGGCTCTTTTGTTTTTAAGACATCTCAGCTATCTTCATTCACCCTCCAAAACCTCTTCTAAATCCTAAAAAATAAGCAAAATTACTTATGATGGCTAAGATACTCATTTTAAATGGATCGATTTAGTATATGTATAACCCTGTATATACACAGAATACATGCTATCTATATAAACTAGACACCAGAGTGGGACTCTGGTTACTGAAGAACATTTATGCCTACTTATTTAAGACTCTCTTTGGGGCTTCCGTGCTACAGCAACAAGTGCTCTTTCCTCTAACAGCTTATGCTCATCACTGTCACAGTATTTATCACATGATGATGACTTTACCAGTTTTTCTCCTCTGATAAACTGTGATTTCAGCATTTGTATCAGCACAGTGCTTGGGACATAGTAACTGTTGGATACACTGGCGGACAGATGGATAGACAGACTTCTGCACATATGCATGGATGGATGGACAAATAAATACAGAGGCAGATGGACAAAGCAATGGAGAGTAACACAGATAGACAGATGTATGGTCAGAGGAATGAATGCAGACTCTCAGTCATGACATCGTGGCTCCAGTCCCAACTTTCCAGAAACTATGTAACAAGTCACTCTACCTTTCCAGAACTTTTTTTCATATAAAAATAAAAATGATTAGACAGACTATCTGACATTAGAAGGCACCTTCTAGTTGTGAAGTTAGATGACTAAGACTTAAAGACATTGCTCCTTCACGTTAAGCAATTAGAGAGGTTTCCTGGTAGAAATCTCACTTTGGATAACCCTGTGGGTCATATTCAAGACTGAACTAATGCCAAATCCTTAACCAGAGGCACATCCCTGACCCTACTACCATTCCTATACAAAACTATGATTCACTTTAAGATGAGGGCTTACATGCTTTTTTAGAATCGCAGTATTGTGAAGTTTGGACTTAAGACTCTCAAACACCAACCTACCCAAACTTTAAGCCTTTTGTTCTTAAATTTATGGGGAAAAAAATAAAATCCAATTATATCTTTAAACTGGAAGAACTTAGCTAAAGGCTTTTTGCAAAGCAGTAGAGCACAGTCCTTCATGATGTAAATGCAGCCACTTACCTTTTACTTTTTTATCAAACTTCTTCTGTTTCATTTTTTCTCGATTTTTCTGTCGAACTTCTTTCGCTTCTTCTAATGCTTCCTGACTACCCCAAACTTCAAGAGACCTCTTCACAATCTGAAATACAGAATCCATATTTAAATTAGTTGTGATTCATTGCTGTAAAATAGTTATAATTATTAAATCCATAGGTCTCAAAGAATAATCAAGTGAAACTTTATATTTATTTGAAATTTAAAAGATTTTAAATACTGATAAGAAAACTCTAATAATATCTATATCTAAACTTATCAAACCCTCAGTAAATAAATGATGAATCAGATTACATATTTGTGAAGCACAATAGAACCAGGGATGCCTGTGTATATATAAATAAAGCTGTCCTCTGAGTGCAATTGCTTTTTTGTATTCACATGAATCAAAAATTTGATGAATTTTGGCAGGATCACCAAAAAAAACAATTGCTAACCAATTAGCCATAGCAGATCTAAATATGAGGTCATCTCTAAAAATCTCCCATCATAGGAAATCAATCAATGCTACCCTACTTCTGAATCAATAACAGTTTACATCCATTCAACTAATTTTTGATCTTCAAAATATGAATTTTTTTAAACTTTTGTAGCTGAATGATCTAAAAAGTCTTTATTCTAGTTTAAAACCTTTGAATTTTATATATCTATAATACATAATATATTAAATATTATAAAGAGTATATACATAGAAATACTCTTTGCAAACATTTATTTACATTTAGGGAAATAATATACACACTGAGAACTTGCTCAAGGTATCTCTCTCAATATGTTAAGGGGACCAAAATGTCCATCAATAAAGCCAAACTGAAATTTCTTAACAAAGTGATATATACTGTTATTTCATAAATTCTAATATCACATTTTCCACAATTTAACATCCCTGAAAATGCTGCATCACTAATGTACTTAATGGTATTTTAACAACTGAGTCAAAAAGTGGTTCAGAAGAATTGGACTCTGAATGTAAGGAAGTTTAGGAATACCTTAATAAATCTGTGATAGCTGCATTTTCCTTTTTAAGTACACACAAGCATGACTTATAGCAAAAGGGAAAAAAAAAAACTACAGTATAATGACATTAGTTCAGTAAAATAAAAGCACCAAGTGATAAGAGAGGACTGCTGCTAAGTCACTTCAGTCGTGTCCAACTCTGTGCGACCCCAGAGACGACAGCCCACCAGGCTCCCCCGTCCCTGGGATTCTCCAGGCAAGAACACTGGGGTGGGTTGCCATTTCCTTCTCCACTGGGTTTGTCTAAATACCAGTACTTTTTTTTCATTTTCAGTGGTACCTAACAGTGAATCTTTTAATCAACAGTGTCTAACACTTAGTGAAAATTCAGTATACGTTTGGTTTTACACGTGGCTTCGTTATTAGAACACACAGGATTTTCTAGTATATTCCAATCAAACCGTGCTCTAAAGCAAGGCCTCCCGGTATTTTTCACATAACGGCATGAAAAAGAGGATTATGATATCTGTGCCATTCTGAGATAGATGAAGAAAACTGGAGTTAGATTCTAGGCATTTGGGAAATTCCTGAATTTTTTTTTATGATTTTATTTGGGGGGTGGGGGGGCAAGGGAAACACGGGCTGACTTCTCTACTTCAAGCTTTCTTTAGTTTCCAAACTGTACTTCTAACATGACCCAACAGTAATATATTTGCTCCAAAGTGCTACATCAAAAAACATAATAATACTAACGCATATATATGGAATTTAGAAAGATGGTAACAATAACCCTGTGTACGAGACAGCAAAAGAGACACTGATGTATAGAACAGTCTTATGGACTCTGTGGGAGAGGGGGAGGGTGGGAAGATTTGGGAGAATGGCATTGAAACATGTAAAATATCATGTATGAAACGAGATGCCAGTCCAGGTTCAATGCATGATACTGGATGCTTGGGGCTGGTGCACTGGGACGACCCAGAAGGATGGTATGGGGAGGGAGGAGGGAGGAGGGTTCAGGATGGGGAACACATGTATACCTGTGGCAGATTGATTTTGATATTTGGCAAAACTAATACAATTATGTAAAGTTTAAAAATAAAATTAAAAAAAAAAACACAATAAGTAAACATGTTATTTAACGTCATTATGTATGACTATGACTCACGCAAAACAATAAAACAACAGGATCTTTTTAAGTCGGTAAGTAAAAACTAAACTAATTATAACTAGTTCATTGTTAAAACATCACCTAAACCAAGGTTTAAAATGACTGAATATAACTTCTTAGAGACCTGTAATCTTAAGTACAGTTTCATATCACCCCACTGTGAATGATGAGGATTCTTCTTCACAATAAATTTAAGCGCTGGTTCTCTTTTTTCTAAATCACAATCTTTCAGAAGGTATTCTTGTTTTGCTTCTGTTTTAGTTATAAGCTTGTGTTTATCATCAGCATCTCTGAAAACAGATTAAGTCCATTACATAAAGTAAATAAATTTTCAAGTAGCCCCAAAACCTAGGGGCATACATGCCAAAAGAAACATATAAATGCTTTTTCCTAAAACTCTCATGGTCAAATTAGCAGCATAAGAATTCCAACAGGAAAATATTAATTCTGAGAAGCTGTGTCAGCAACAGATCCATGTTATTTAACCTTTTAAGAATTTCTTTTTACTTAAGTTCCTCTTTTCCACAAGGAATTTGAAAAGACATGAGTACAGCAAATATAAATGATAACTAAGAAAATATAAAGCTTAAAGTCAGGATGTAAGGAATATAAATACACAAGGTCCAACTGCACCAAGCATAGATGAGTTTCCAGTTGGCTCTTTCTGAAAGCCCAGGGAAAAATGGGGACACAGACAATTGCATAGCTCTTCACATTCACTTGTTCTCCATCTATATGCTGGGTACTGTTTAAGGCACTCAGAATAAAGGAAATAAAATAAACCTTGTCTTCATGAAACTTACATTCTATTTAGGAAAAGACAATCAATAAGCAAACATGACGACAGATAAAAGTACTATAACACAAAGCACGGTAAAGGAATAGAAATTTCCAGAGACTGGGTAATCAGAGAAGGCCATTGGTGAGGGAACATTTGAGCAGGGCCTTTAAGAAGTCAGAGAACATTCCGAATAGCTAGAGAAAAAATATTTCTAGCAGAGAGAAGAGTAAATGCAAAAGCTCTAGGATAGGAGTACGTTTTGGAAATAGAGTTCACAGCAAGAGGGCCAGTGTGATCAGAATGCTTGAAGTTAAGTGATGATGAGGAGTGATGGGAGATAAAGTCAGAGATAGGCAGGGGTCTCGTAAGCGATGGTGAAGACAATTTTATTCTGAATGGATTCAGTGCAGTTCAGTTCAGTCGCTCAGTCATGTCTGACTCTTTGTGACCCCGTGGACTGCAGCACGCCAGGCTTCCCTGTCCATCACCAACTCCCAGAGCTTGCTCAAACTCATGTCCATCGAGTCAGTGATGCCATCCAACCATCTCATCCTCTGTCGTTCCCTTCTCCTTCTGCCTTCAATATTTCCCAGCATCAGGATCTTTTCAAATGAGTCAGCTCTTCGCATCAGGGGACTAAAGTATTGGAATTTCAGCTTCAGCATCAGTCCTTCCAATGAATATCCAGGACTGATCTCCTTTAGGATGGACTGGTTGGATCTCCTTGAGTCCAAGGGACTCTCAAGAGTCTTCTCCAACACCACAGTTCAAAAGCATCAATTCTTCAATGCTCAGCTTTCTTTATAGTCCAACTCTCATAGCCATACATGACTACTGGAAAAACCATAGCTTTGACTAGATGGACCTTTGCTGGCAAAGTAATATCTCTGCTTTTTAATATGCTGTCTAGGTTGG
>NW_011494815.1:2730642-2732092 GCF_000754665.1 Bison bison bison | reverse complement strand
GACTAGATGGACCTTTGCTGGCAAAGTAATATCTCTGCTTTTTAATATGCTGTCTAGGTTGGTCATAGTTTTTCTTCCAAGGAGCAAGTGTCTTTTGATTTCATGGCTGCAGTCACCATCTGCAGTGATTTTGGAACCCCAAAAAATAAAGTCTGTCACTGTTTCCATTGATTCCCCATCTGTTTGCCATGAAATGATGGGACCAGATGCCATGATCTTAGCTTTCTGAATGTTGAGTTTTAAACCAACTTTCTCACTCTCCTCTTTCACTTTCATCAAGAGGCTCTTTAGTTCTTCTTCACTTTCTGCCGTAAGGGTGGTGTCATCTGTGTATCTGAGGTTATTGATATTTCTCCCAGCAATCCTGATTCCAGCTTGTGCTTCATTCAGCCCAGCATTTCACATGATGTACTCTGCATATAAGTTAAATAAGCAAGATTACAATATACAGCCTTGCCATACTCCTTTCCCGATTTGGAACCAGTCTGTTGTTCCATGTCTAGTTCTAACTTGCTTCTTGACCAGCATACAGATTCCTCTGCTTTTTCTAAATCCAGCTTGAACATCTGCAAGTTCACGATTCATGTACTGTTGAATCTGAATGAATTAGAAAATGTTAAAAAGCCTTGAGTAAAAGGCTATAGGAGAAGAGACTAATGGTGCAAAAGTGGGAGAAGGGGCCAGTTAGAAGACTACCACTGCGGTGATCCAGGTAAGAGCTGGTAGGGGACCAGTCTAAGGCATAACTGTATAGAGAATGAGAAATGAACAGATTCAGGATATGGTTTAAGACCTTAAATACAGAAACAAATAGATCTGGAATTAAACATGGAATACAGAAACAACCAATGAGTGAAGCTGCCCTTTACTGCAACAGTGAATCCTGAAGAGGCAGGTATAGGACAGGAGAGGGGAGGGGGAGGACAGTTAATAATCAAGAATAACTTTAAGATGACCAAACAATTTGGAAGTATAAACCAAAGGAAGGAAAACTATCATTGTATGAATTCTATAATTGTCAAAGATGTTGGAAAAAAACAGAATGGATGGCTATATCCCTAATTATGTTTAAACTTTTCAAATATTTTTCCAGACTACTACATGTGCTGTGCTCAGTCACTCAGTCATATCCAACCCTTTGCAACCCCATGGAACACACCAAGCTCCTCTGTCCGTGGAATTTTCCAGGCAAGAATACTGGAGTGGGTTGCCGTTTCCTGCTCCAGCAGACTACTACATAACTCAGTTGATAATCACTGGCTTCCACTTTCTCATGGAAAAAGGTTATATGTGGTAACTCCCTGGTGGCTCAGAGGTTAAAGCGTCTGCCTGGAATGCGGGAGACCCGAGTTCGATCCCTGGGTTGGGAAAATCCCCTGGAGAAGGAAATGGCAACCCACTCCAGTACTCTTGCCTGGAGAATCCCATGGATGGAGCAGCCTGGTGGGCT
>NW_011494815.1:2707134-2730542 GCF_000754665.1 Bison bison bison | reverse complement strand
GGAAATGGCAACCCACTCCAGTACTCTTGCCTGGAGAATCCCATGGATGGAGCAGCCTGGTGGGCTGCAGTCCATGGGGTCACAAAGAGTTGGACAGGACTGAGTGACTTCATTTTCACTTTCTTCCTAGTTCCTGAATGCTATCTACTTTAAAGAGATAACACTGTGGACCTTAACCACTGTATGCATCGATGACATTGTTATGCATAAACACTGGGAACAGAGTTTATGATTCATAATTCCAAGGGATACCAGAACATTTCCCATCACTGATCATGAGATCAGAAATAGCTCTCATTCTATCTTCTAAGGATTCTACTTGGCAACAAGTCAATGGTGCCAGCTCTCAATGTCTGCAGCAGGGACTCTGAAAGGGCAGGTCCACCAGGCATGTGAGCAGCTGATCTGGGGCAGAACATATAAGTGGGGACAGGGAGCAGATAAGAGGCTGAGTGAGAATCCAAGGTGGGATCTTCAGGTGTGAAAGACACCAACGCAGGACTTGGCGGAGGTAAGCAGTAGGGACAGAACCATGTAGAGTAGTGAGGGATAATCCGTGGTGATATAAAAAAAGAAATAAAGGCTAGGAGAAAAAAAGGAATGACAGAGGAATCTGATTTTTCCTCATCTATTCTCTTCCCTGCCAATTCAGAAGAACAGAAAATGAACGGAAAGAGGTGTTCTACGTACCAGGAGAGTGGTTATACTTTCCTCCTCTCAGTGAAGGTGCCAGTCCTCTGACCAAGGTGGTTACACGGTGGTCAAAGAAAGAAAAAAACAAATGGATCCTTAGGGGTGGGGTAAGAGAAGGATTAGGAACCTGCTACTAGGAGATGGTTAAAGAAAAAAGCAAAAGGACGTATCCACGGCAGACCCAGGGCCATCCTTCCTATTGATATGGCATGACTGCTAAGCATAGGTTTCCTGTATTTTTTTGGCAAAATGAAAAACACAGAAATTTTAGGAAACTTCCAAAACGAAAAACAAAATTATTATGAAAATGCTGAATCCAAATGGAGCAAATCATTATTTTGCCCTAAACCTACATGCAAATGTTAAACTTTAGTAATTTAGAACATGCTCTGAAATAAAAATAAGTACCTGCAATTATCACAAGTTGCCAAATCAAAGTGGTTCATAAGGTAAGAATCCATGAACTCTTTACCACATTCTTCACATATAACATAATCAAATTCCATAACAGGTCCTAAAGAATGGAAAATTCATTCTTAAGTTTCCTTTTTTTGTGTAATTAGAATACATTTTCCTTTATTTGTATTAGCTTACAAATGTATTTTATGACTGATACAAATATTTACATAAGACAACATAAAACTTTAAGTAATCTCCCATTTATTAAAAAAAATTTTAAAGGAAAAAAGAAATGAGAAAGGAAATAATATAAAGGAAAAAATTATCAACTCATTCAGTATTGTTGAACACAAACCACATGTAAAGTACTTGTATTATTAATACTTCTGTATTGCTGCTATAACAAATTACTACAAATTTAGTGGCTAAAATAACACAAACTTATTTTATCCCAGTCTGTAGTTTATACGTTTGACACAGGTCTCAGTGGGCTAGAGGCAAGTTGTTGGCAGAGTTGCACTCCTTTCTGGAGGTTTTGGAGGGACAATCTACCACCCTGCCATTTCCAGTTAGAGGCCACCTGCATTCCTTGACTCATGGCTCCCTTCCTCCATCTTCAAAGCCAGCAACTGTAGCTTCTTATATCACTATGACTTCTTCCATAATCACACCACCCCAGACTCTCTCCTGCCTCTCTCCTACTTTTAAGGATGCTTGTGATTACAGCTGGATAACCCAGAATAAGCTCCTCACCTCAAGGTCTTTAACCTTAATTTTATCTGCAAAGTGCCTTTCACTCTGTAAGGTAGTAAATTCACGGAGTCCAGGGTGATTAGAATGTGGACATTGCTGGGGGCCATTATGCAGCCCACTACAGTACTGCTGAGAGTACAGATTAGTCCCAAGGCGGAAGCAAGATGGGGGAGCTGCTTACACATAAGGGACATAACATACAACACAGAAAAGAACAGTAAAGAGCAAAACAAGAGTAAAAGAGAGACAATACAGAATTCACTTTCAAGTGGGAAACTCCATTCCACCCCCTACCAACAGGGTGAATGGCTTCCTCGTCATCTGTCTCCACTTCTAGATTGAAAATCTCTAAAGGGTAGAGATTGTACTTAGCTATACAACCTCAGCACCCACTACAGAAACTACTCCAGGTAAAGTAAAGCAGAATTTTTTAAACAGATTTCAAATACCTAGCTAAGGATCTTTATCCTATAGAACTGTTTTCTTTTTATCAGCAAATATGAAAGTTTTACTAATAAGTCTTTAGGATGACTGCCACTGCCAAGCCCCAACTCTGAGAACTACCACTAACCCCAGTGGGAAGAAAAATGGAGTTGTCATTTGTTCATAATTCATGCAACATATTCCTATCACTGCCTCTCCTTACCTACTTCCAATACAAGAAGGTCAATTAATATTCTAGCACTTCTTAATCTCACTAATCTCCAAACCCTAACAAAATCCAAGTTATCAGATGTATGATTTGCAAATATTTTCCCTCATTCAGTAGGTGGTCTTTTCGAAGGTTTCCTTTGCTATGTAGAAGCTTTTTAATTTGATGCAGTCCCACTTGTTTAACAGTTCTGGGTTTTTTTCTTAATTTTTAAAAAATATATCAGCTATAATTTATTTAAAGATTTTCAATTATGAAGCTTCTGCCTTTATCACCTCTGCTTTTGGTGTCATATCCAAAAATATCATCAGCAAGAGCAACGTCAAGGGGCTTTTCATGTTTTCTTCTAGGAGTTTTACGGTCTGTCTTACATCTAAATCTTTAATCCATTTTGAGTTATACTGTATGATGTAAGACAGTGGCCTCGTTTCATCCTTTTCCATGTGAATGTCCAGTTTTCCCAACTCCATTTATTAATGTCCTTTCTCTATTGTATATTCTTGGCTCCTTTATCATAAATTAACTGACCATCCGTGTAGGTTTTTTCTGGGCTCTCTCTTCTGTTCCACTGATCTATGTGTCTGTTTTTATGCCAATATCATACTTATTGTCATTATGATGGTTTTGAAATATAATTTGAAATCAGGGAGCATGAGGTCTCCAGTTCTGTCCTTCTTTTTCAAGATTTAATGGCCATTCAGGGTCTTTCATTATTCATATGAATTTAAAATTTTTTCTATTTCTGTGGGAAAATGCTATTGGAATTTTGGCTGGGCCTGCACTGATTCTGTACATTGCTTTAGGTACTATGGACATTTTAAGATTAGTAACTCTTCCAACCCAAGAGTATAGAATGTCTTTCAATTTAGTTGTGTCTTCTTCCATTTCTTTCATTTTTGTCTTACAGTTTTCAGTGTACAAGTATTTCACCTCCTTGGTTAAATTTATTCCTAGGTATTTTATTATTTCTGATAAATAGGCAGTTGTAAATAGGACTGTTTTCCTAATTTCTCTTTCTGATAGTTCACTAGTAATGTACAGAAATGCAACAGATTTCAGTGTATTGATTTTGTTTCCTGAAACTTTACTGAGTACATTTATTAGTTTACACATACAGATAAACATGTTTCAGAAATCATGAGTTCATACCCATGATTTTAATCTATCTAATTTGATCCATTCCCATAGGGTTCTTTCTTGCCTTCTCCCATTCTACGTTTGTATGTCCTTTCTTCCACAATGAGAACCCTGGCTCCAAACATCAAGAAATACATTCGTCTATTTGAGCCAATAATACATCTAAAATAATTTCAAAATTGCTTCCCTCATATCACTCTATGAGTTCAGGAATGTTGTAGTTTTTCCCCTTACCCCACCTATCTCAAACTGAGGATACACTGTCAAATGCTATGCTCATAAATCATTTGGACTAGCTCCTTCTGTCCTCCCCCTCTTCAATATGTGTTAATTCATTTGGAAAAATACATCCATTTGTTTATTTGCTTTTAGGTTGTTTACTGCTTCTATACATGTTAACTTTTTTTTAAATATGTAAACTTTACTGGAAGTATACATATTTTTGGGTCAGTTACCCTACTGCTGTGAATCAGAGAGCTGGACAAAAGTTTATCTCCGAATATATTCGCTGCAGTAATAATTATTAGAATAGAGAAAAGAAACAAAAGACCTGCATTTCAATGAACCATGGTACAGCCATCAAATGGAATACTATGTAGCCGTTAAAAAGAAAGCCCTGAAAGAATATTTGAGAAATGGGGAAACCACTTTTCCTCTAAACATAAGAAAGAATGTGCTAAATTTTATCTCTTGCATTCAAGACCCCCATTTCAACCTATCAAGATAATTTTAAGTATTTATTCTATCAACCTGTCTATTATAAGACCGAGAGCATCAACTCTAAGCATATAAACCACATTTTTAAATGAATCTGCCAAATTTGTTTAATTTTTAATCTACTAGCAAAACTGCCAAATTTCATCATTCTTATAAAGTCAACTTGCTCACTGACTAAATGTGTCATTTTTTAACATCAGTTTGCAAAAAATCACGCATGTTATTCAAAATGACCAATCTAGATATCTGTTTTTTGAAAACCCACTTTACCTGGTTGATGAACAACTTTTCCAACTGTATGTTCTTCCTCCTCCTCCTCTTCCAGGATGAAGCCTCCTCCTGTGTCAATTATCTTTGGGGCTGCTTTTACATTAGCCATGCCTATAAAAGTTAAGAAGTGGTCAAGAAATGAACCAGGTAAGCCCATATGCTCCCTTGTGTATAAACAGGAACTTTCAAAAATGTAATATATATCAAACAAGACGAGGATGTCCACTATTATCACTTCTATTCAACGTTATACTGAGGCCCCAGTCACCGTAATATGGCAAGAGAACAAGACAAGCATAAAGGCTGAAAGGGTAAATCCGCATTTACTCACAGATGATGTGATTGTGTAATAGAGGACATCCACAGGAATCTGCAATTAGAGTCAAAAAATAATACCTAGGAATAGACGTGTAAAACGTCAAAAACACCACTAACAGAAATCAAAGTCACTTCTCCCCAGATTCACCTAAAGATTCAATGTGATCCCACTAGAAACCCTAGTAGGTGCTTGCATGTGTGTGTTGTGGGTGGGGAGGAATAATGGGAGCTGACAAGCTGATCTAATGCTTATATGTAAATACAAAGAACACAGAATAGCCAAGATAATCCTGAACAAAACTAGAGCATTTACACTACCCAGATTTAAAGATTTACTACAAAGCTTCAGTAATTATGACAGCGTAGTACTGAAACAAAGACAAAGAGACCAGTATAATAGAGTCCTGTGATAGGTCTACACGTATTTACAGCAAAGGCTCCAAGGCAATTCAGTGAGAAAAAGATAATATTTTCAATAAATGATGCTAGAATTTATGACTAAGGCACTTCTACAAAACAGTGAGGAAAAGATGGTCATTCCAATAAATGAACTTTGATTCTATCACATACAATAGACACAGAACAATTTTTAAATGGATCACAATCTTGAACATAAAAGGTAAAATAAAGCTTCTAGAAGAAAACATAAAATAACTTTATGAACTTGAGGTAGCCAAAAACTTCTTACACATGACATACACGTATCAACCATAAGAGAAAAACTGTTTAATTGAACTTGACTGAAAATTATTATAACTTCAAATTTTAACAAGATGGTGGAGTAGAAGGATGTGTACTCATCTCCTCCTGCAAAAGCACCGAAATCTCAACTAGCTGTTGAACAACTAGGACAGGAGAACACTAGAACCCACCAAAAAAAATCCCCCATGTCCAAAGACAAAGAAGCCACAAGGAGACGGACGTTTACAGAAGCCTCTTAGCCTCATTCACCAGAAAGTGAAAGTATCAATCAGTCATGTCTGACTCTTTGCAATCCCGTGGACTGTAGCCTGCCAGGCTCCTCTGTTCATTGAATTCTCTAGGCAAGAATTCTGGAGTGGGTTGCTATTTCCTTCTCCAGGGAACACATGTATAAGACCATCAGAAGAAGAAGAACCACAATCCCACAGCGGCTAGAACAAAAATCACATGACAAAAAGTTAATCAGGATGAAAAAGAGTTATGTCCCAGGTGAAGGGACAATATAAAACCCCTGAAAAACAACTAAATGAAGTGGAGACAGGCAAGCTTTCTGAAAAAGCATTCAGAATGATAGTGAAGATGATCCAGGATCTCAGAAAAAGAATGGAGAAGATGCAAGGAAGGTTTACCAAAGAGTCAGAAGTACTAAAAATAAATGAACACAGATGAACGATACACTAGAAGGAATCATCAGCAGAATAACTGAGACAGACGAATGGGTAAGTGACCTGGAAGACAGAATAGTGGAAATCACTGGTGCAGAACAGAATATAGAAAACAGAACGGAAAAAAAAAAAAAAAAAATGAAGACAGCCTAAGAGACCTCTGGGACATTAAACACACCAACATCCGCATTATAGGGGTCCCAGAAGGAGAAGAGAGAGAGAGAGAAAGGACCAGAGAAACTATCTGAAGAGATAATAGTTGAAAACTTCCCTAACATAGGAAACGAAATAGTCAACCAAGTCCAGGAAACAGAGTCCTCGGCGGGATAAACCCAAGGAGGAACACACCAAGACACATAGTAATCAAAATGACAAAAATGAAAGACAAAGATAAAATATTACAAGGAACAAGGGAAAAGTGACCAATAACATACAAGGGAACTCCCATCTGGTTATCAGCTGATTTCTCAACAGAAACTCTACAAACTAGAGGGAACCACACGATATACTTCAAGTGTTGAAAGGGGAGAACCTACAACCAAGAATACTCTACCCACCAAGATTCTCATTCAAATTTGATGGAGAAATCAAAAGCTTTCCAAACAAGCAAAAGTTAAGAGAAATCAGCACCACCAAACCAGCTTTACAACAAATGCTAAAAAAACTTTTCTAGGCAGGAAACACAAGAGAAGGAAAACACCTACAGAAGATAAATCCAAAACAATTAAGAAAATGGTAATAGGATCATGTATATTGATAATTCCCTTAAATGTAAATGGATTAAATGCATCAAGCAAAAGACAGACTGGTTAGGCAGATGAAAATGTTCATGTACACACTTCCACTTACCACATCACTCTGCTTGACCTCCCAAGTTGTATGTAACTATATTGTTAAGTTAACCTTGTTCCCATTATGGCTTGCAACTGTAACTATTTTTTATTTTTTGTCTGGCTATTGACTGTGAAAACTGACAAACATCTCTTACTACTGTGATTATGTAACTATTACTCAATACTGTTGTATCATGATTGGGCAACAGAAAAATAATAGAATTCTATATCACCCTGCTGCTGCTGCTAAGTCACTTCAGTCATGTCCAACTCTGTGCGACCCCATAGACCCCATCCCTGGGATTCTCCAGGCAAGAACGCTGGAGTGGGTTGCCATTTCCTTCTCCAATGCATGAAAGTGAAAAGTGAAAGTGAAGTCACTTAGTCGTGGCCGACTCTTCCTGACCCCATGGACTGCAGCCTACCAGACTCCTCTGTCCATGGGACTTTCCAGGCAAGAGTAATGGAGCGGGTTGCCATTGTCTTCTCCATATATCACCCTAACTACCATTTAATAGAAAAACCTGTAATCACTTTTTGAAATCCAGATATATATCAGAATTATCTTGGAATTTCTTGAAAAATACAAATGCCCAGGTATTGCTATTCTTTGCCAGAGCTCCAGATATGTTTCTAATGAGCAGCCATGTTTAAAAACAACTGGACTAATGATGATCTTTTACTTTTATCGAGTTTGTTTCACACTTCTATTTCATATTCGGTGCTCCCATTTCATTTAATTTTCCAATTTCTCCATCTTTTTTTTATGTTCTTTTTCAAGCCTTTATCAAGTGTAGTAGAAAAGCTTTTATATACAAACATATAAACAGTATGTATAATAATTTTAGAAAACATGAATTTTGCCTAACTAAAAAGTTTATGACAGTTTGAATCCACTTGCTTGTCTTAGTATGAACAGAATGCTAGATTTCTAATTTTAAAAAAAATAGATATTCAACAAGCAACAAAGGTTTACCGTACAGCACAGAGAACTATACTCAATACCTTGTAATAACCTATGATGGAAATAACTTGAAAAATAACACACGGGTATATGTATAACTGAACCACCTCACTGTACACCTGAAACATTCATTGTAAGTCAGCTATACTTCAATAAAATATATAAAGAAAAAAAAAACTATTAGAACCTCTATTCATCAAAAGACACCATTATGAGAGTAAAAAGACAAGATGAAAATTGGCAGAAGCTATTTGCAATATGTATATCTGACAAAAGACTCATATCCAGAATATACAGTGAAATCCTATAAACAGGCTTTCCTGGTGGCTCAGATGGTAAAGAATCCTCCTGCAATGCAGGAGACCCAGGTTTGATCCCTGGGTCAGGAAGATGCCCTGGAGAAGAGGAATGGCAACCCACTCCAGTATTCTTGCCTAGAGAATCCCATGGACAGAGAAGCCTGACAGACTGTTAAGGGATCGCAAAGAGTTGGACACAACTGAGCAACTAACACTTTCACTTCAGTAAAAGAAAAACAGAGCCTTAAAAAGAGGCAAAAGACCTGAAGAGAAACTTCACAAATGAAAACATGCAAATATCCAGTAACCACAAGAAAAATGTCTATCATTAGAAATTAGGAAAATACAAATTAAAACCATAATGAAATACCACCACTCCCACCAGAATACTCAAAATTAAAAAGACTGACAATACCAAATGAAGATGTGGTATTGAGACTGTCATACATTGCTGGTAAGATTCTAAATTGATATAATGAGTGTTTGACAATGCCTCAGTTCAGTTCAGTTCCTCAGTCGTGTCCAACTCTTTGCAACCCCATGACTGCAGCACGCCAGTACTCCCTGTCCGTCACCAACTCCCAGAGTTTACCCAAACTCATGTCCATTGAGTCGGTGATGCCATCCAACCATCTCATCCTCTGTCATCCCCTTCTCCTCCTGCCCTCAATCTTTCCCAACATCAGGGTCTTTTCAAATGAGTCAGCTCTTCGAATCAGGTGACCAAAGTGTTGGAGTTTCAGCTTCAACATCAGTCCTTCCAATGAACACCCAGGACTGATCTCCTTTAGGATGGACTGGTTGGATCTCCTTGCAGTCCAAGGGACTCTCAAGAGTCTTCTCCAACACTACAGTTCAAAAGCATCAATTCTTCAATGCTCAGCTTTCTTTACAGTCCAACTCTCACATCCATACATGACTACTGGAAAAACCACAGCCTTGACTAGACAGACCTTTGTTGACAAAGTAATGTCTCTGCTTTTTAATATACTGCCTAGGTTGGCCATAACTTTCCTTCCAAGGAGTAAGCGTCTTTTAATTTCATGGCTGCAATCACCATCTGCAGTGATTTTGGAGCCCCAAAAAATAAAGTCAGCCACTGTTTCCACTGTTTCCCCATCTATTTGCCACAAAGTCATGGGACCGGATGCCATGATCTTAATTTTCTGAATGTTGAGCTTTAAGCCAACTTTTTTACTTTCCTCTTTCACTTTCATCAAGAGGCTCTTTAGTTCTTCTTCACCTTCTGCCATAAGGGTGGTGTCATCTGCATATCTGAGGTTATTGATATTTCTCCCGGCAATCTTGATTCCAGCTTATACTTCTTCCAGCTCAGCGTTTCTCATGATATATTCTGCGTATACTAAAGCTAAATATACATTTCCCCTAGAAGCCAGGATTACATTTCTAGGTATATACGCAATAGAAATGTGTGCATATGTCCATCATAAAACATATATCAAAATGCTCACAAATGTTTTCCTTTTAATAGCTCCAAACTGGAAAGAACCCAAATTTCCATCAAAAGGAAGTGGAAAACTACAATGTAACAACATAAAAGAGTACTATAGAACATACAAATGAACAAACTACCAACACATGCAACAGCAGGGATGAAGCTCTCAGGTATTACTTTGAGCAAAAGAAGCCAGATACTGTATGATTCCATTTATATAATGTTCAAAAACAGACGGTACTAATCAAATCGTCAGAAGAGTAGTCACTTCTGAGGGTGAGTAACTGACTAGGAAGTGACAGTGGGGAAACGCCTAAGGTTCTGGAAGTGTCAGTACACTACACTGATGCCGTGGTATTAGACATGAGCACTCACATAGGTAAAATTCAGATAAGTGCATTTTACATTAATGTATGGTGTAACTAATTCTTTAAGACAAAGAGGTATTATTTTGCTTAAATCACGCACCTTCCCTGGCCTCAATTTCTTTTTCTATTATATAAAGGGATTAGAGTATAATAAGCCTGTTTCTACAGTTAACAGCAATTTTCATACTTTACTATATTGCCCATTTATCTCCTTATATCCCTGCATCAGCCTGAGCACTTTTATCTCTGTCATTCTGAAAAATAGTTTAGCATTCCATGAATATTTACTGACTGGATAGAAAATGTACCAGAATATGATTTTGATTTCATGAATGTTATAAGAAGAAGGGAAGCTGTAGTTATTAAGACTATAATTAGAGCAGGATCCTGAGCGATGCTAAATCATGCCAAAAACAAAGCCCCATTTCTCTCTACTGCTATGCCTTGTATTTCCCCAGGACCTTAGCACTACTCTTAGCAACACATTCTAAGCAAGTTCTCGGTCTTTTTCAAGGCATATGTCATAGCGCACACAGAGTATGAAAACTATACATATGGAAATACAAGTATTACAAAGAACAAAAATCTCAGCACCTAACTAACTCGAAGCACAGGTTGTCTACAATGCAACAACACAATTCAGTTCTTTGGTAAATGCCCAAGACATCTTACAAGATATTCATGCCGCCTTGCTTTCCATTATCAGACATTTAATACCACTTTATGCTCTACTTTGCACCCCTGTTCCATAGCCATTTTACACATTTTAGAAATCTATATGGAATCATGAACATGAATTAATCCATGCAGATGAAGAACATTTTGTCCTGACCCTAGAATGCTTAAAAGTGGTCAAAATGTGCAGATTCAGTGTCAGTATGAATGAATATAGACATGCAGCTAGCTGTTTTCACTCTGCCTTTCTTCTGGCTGATGAGAAGGGGGAGTAGATGACACAGTTCTGACCGAGCTCAACTGCTCAAGTAGGTTTAGACACAGGTTTACCAACACAGGTGCTTCACATTACAGAGGCAGTGCTGAAGAACCACATGTCAACCAAACTGTATTTCTCTGGGGAAAATGATTAGTTGACCCCCCACTGGAGAATTACATGATAGGCAAAGAAATAGGCAGCCAAGTGCTGCTGTAAGAAAAAAGATGAAATCCAAGCAAGAATAACAGCCCTTCATCCTAAGAGTGAGAGAAATGCCTAGTATAGCAGAGGCAACTAGTGAGCAAGGAAAGGCCCTGAATCCAGGGTCAGATTAGACCCGAGTTCTAGTCCTGATTAGCCTTTGCACTTACTGGGATGAACCTGAGCAAACCCCCTTTCCTTTACTGATCCTCAATTATCATCTCAGTACAATACGGATAACAAGCCCTGCCCTAAATAATTCCAGGTTAGCTGTTTGAATCAAATTAGCCAAGCTGAAAAACGTGAAGCACAACAGGTGCCACTCTGTTCCCCCCAGGAAGGCAGGAGCTAGTGTCTGTCTGCCCCCAGCACGTAGCAAGCACTGCGTATCAGCCCGTGTTATACGGAGGCATGAAGGAGCTGGTGCAGGACTACTACTCAAATGTGCTATAAGGTCTAAAAGCTCTACACAAAGACCACCCCCTGGGACCCGTGGCAATTGCAGGAAGAGAGCAGAGAGGGAGAGCTAAGACACTGGCTGGCACCTCCAGACGGCGAGGGAGGCTGTATCCCCAAACTAAGGACGGTAGCTTGACCACCCAAGGCAGGGAGGAAAGGCCAGGGCTGGGAGTCAGGGTCGCCTTGTGGTCTTGGGCAGTCCGCAGTGACAATCTCCGACGAGCGGATTCCCTACCCCCTCCGCTACTCCCTCCACCCGCCCCTACCCGGGACTGCACAAGCGTCTGCGCTCAGACGCGAGAGGGACGCCCCATCCAGGATGCGGCCCCCGGCCCCCCAGAAGAGAGAAGAGGCAGGCGCCGCCAAGGGCCCAAACCTCCAGTAGTTGCAGCTGCCGTTGCCGGGTAAGGCCGGGCCGCCAGCCGGGCTTGGCGCAGCATCAGCGCCCGCTGCCGCTTCCGCTCGATGCTCGCCCGCACTGAGGCAGACAGCTCCGTTGGTTGTTCTGAAGCCGCCGGCTCCGACGAAGCTTCCCCGGCGGCGGCCATCTCCGCCGGTGACGGTCGGTGGCTCTAGCCCCGCGCACGCGCACTGCTGGCCCAAAGCGTGCCCAAGGCTCCCCTTCGCGGAGTCGCCAGCACCGCCTCCTATCGGGAGCGCACCTGCGCAATTAGAGAAGGAAGTGGGGAAGGAAAGGGCGGAGGGTGAAGTCTGCGCACGCGTTGGCGCGGAAGCTACCTGCTGGTTTATAATACAGCGCAAGAGCCAGTGAGACATCAATGATCAGAACCTGGTCATCTCTAAAATAATAGTTTCGCTTGGTAGTTCAGTCAGTTCAGTTCAGTCGCTCAGTCGTGTCCGGCTCTTTGTGACCCCATGGACTGCAGCACTCCAGGCCTCCCTGTCCATCACCAACGCCCAGAGCTTGCTCAAACTCATGTCCATCGAGTCGGTGATGCCATCCAACCATCTCATCCTCTGTCGTTCCCTTCTCCTCCTGCTTTCAATATTTCCCAGCATCAGGGTCTTTTCGGATGAGTCGGTTCTTCGCATTAGATCACCAAAGTATTGGAGTTTCAATTTCAGCATCAGTCCTTCCAATGATATTCGGGACTAATTTCCTTCAGCATCGACTTGTTTGATCTCCTTGCAGTCCAAGGGACTCTCAAGAGTCTTCTCCAACACCACAGTTCAAAAGCATCAATTCTTCAGCACTCAGCCTTTACAGTCCAACTCTCATATCCATACATGACTATTGGAAAAACCATAGCTTTGACTAGACGGACTTTGTTGGCAAAATAATGTCTCTGCTTTTTAATATGCTATCTAGGTTGGTCATAGCTTTTCTTCCAAGCAGCAAGACAAGAGTCTTTTGATTTCATGGCTGCAGTCACCATTTGCAGTGATTTTGGAGCCCAAGAAAATAGAGTCTGTCACTGTTTCCATTGTTTCCCCCATCTATTTGCCATGATGTGATGGGACCAGATGCCATGATCTTAGTTTTCTGAATGTTGAGTTTTAAGCCAGCTTTTTCACTCTCCTCTTTCACTTTCATCAAGAAACTCTTTAGTTCCTCTTTGCTTTCTGCCATAAGGGTGGTGTCATCTGTGTATCTGAGGTTATTGATATTAATCCCTGCAATCTTGATTCCAGTCTGTGCTTCATCAAGCCCAGCATTTTGCATGATGCACTCTGCATATAAGTTAAATAAGCAAGGTGACAATATACAGCCTTGACATAATCCTTTCCCAATTTGGAACCAGCCCACTGTTCCATGCCCGGTTCTAACTATTGCTCCTTGACCTGCATACAGATTTCTCAGGAGGCAGGTCAGGTGGTCTGGTGTTCCCATCTTTTTATGAATGTTCCACAGTTTGTTGTGATCCACACAAAGGCTTTAGCATAATCGATAAAATAGAAGTAGATGTTTTTCTGGAACTCTCTTGCTTTTTCTGTGATCCAGTGGATGTTGGCAATTTGATCTCTGGTTCCTCTGCCTTTTCTAAATCCAGCTTGAACATCTGTAAGTTCTCAGTTCACGTACTGTTGGAGTCTGGCTTGGAGAAGTTTGAGCATTACTTTGCTAGCATGTGAGATGAGTGCAATTTCGCTGTAGTTTGAACATTCTTTGGCATTGCCTTTCTTTGGAACTGGAGTCAGACTTGGGTTAAACCCTATCCCTGACACTTGCCGTCTGCATGACTTCAGCAAGTTATTTAACCTGAATTCAGTTTCTCCAGTAGTAAAATGAGGATAATTACAGAACCACTTCCACGGTTGTTGGGAGGATTAGATGTAGCCTTTTAGCACAATCCCTGGCACACAGAAAGTTTCCAAAATGATGGCAGCTAGTAGTAACAGTAGTGCCAATTCAAGAGAGATCAATAGATGATTGGTCTGAATACATTAAATGCCTGGCCTAGGGGGACGGGGTCTTTTTAGATTTTGGTTTAAACAGCCAAGAACACCTGGGTTTTCGCTTGCTGTATGACGTCATGCAGATCACCAGGTACCCAACGCTGGTAAGCATGAGCTCGGCTATCTTTTCCTAGAATATTTCTTCAGTGTGGATGAGCCGCCACCAAGCAGACAGAGGGTTTGGAATTTGAGCCAAATCCTAACTTCCCAAATGTGTGGAAAATTTAGCAAAAGAAGCATTGCATGATTTTCTTAAAATGTATGCTCTTTCTTTATTACAATTAAAACTTAACTAAAGCCAGCAAACATTAAGTTCTAAATACTATATATACCATTTGGGATTAGGTTTTAGAGCAAGCTGGCACACTGCAGTTTCCCTTAATATTCAATGATTAAAGTTTGAGAAACGTTAAGTTAGTGATTCTATCAATTACATGTATATTCAAGCTGAAAGACCTTATATAAAGCATATAAATGCTGAGATTTTCTGGTTGAACTGGAGACAGAAACCTCAAGCCATCACTACTGCCTTTCCCTCAGATTGTTCCCTATCCATTGATTTTGTCCAGGTGATAAAATCTCAAATTCTATTTGACACCAAAAGCATGAACAGCAAAAGAAAAATCAGTTAAATCTAACTTCATCAAAATTAAAAATCTTTGTTCATCAGAGGACACTGTCAAGACAGTGAAAAGACAACTCACAGAATGGGAGAAGATACTTGGAAAATCATATACAGGTTTCCATGTCCCCTATCCAAAAGTAGAGCATTCCTAAGAAATCTGTTGTAAACCAAAATGCCACAAAGCAAAGAAGCAATTAGCTTAGAACATATCTTGCTAATGAATGCGTATGCACAAAATAAGTGAAGATAAAGCACATATGCGCAGAGACAGTTCACAGCTACGGTGACTGGATGCCAAGGTGCTCAGGGTAGATCCAGGGGAAGGAGCTGCTTGGTGTCACTCTCTCAAAGTGTGCTGCCTCTATAATGGCTCGTTGCAAAACAAACATGACACATGTAGAGAACAAAGGTATGGATACCAAGGGGGGAGAGGGGGGGATGAACTGAGAGATTGCTATTGACAAATATAGACTACTGTGTGTAAAATAGATAACTTACGATAACTAACGAGCTACTGTACAGTACAGGGAACTCCACTCTATGCCTGCTGTGACCTAAATGGGAAGGAAACCCAAAAAAGATGGGATACATGTATATGGATAGCTGATTCATTTTGCAGAAACTAACATTGTAAAGCAATTATACTCAAATACAAGTTAATTTTTTTTAATGCAAAAATGGGTACTAGTGAAGGTCTTTCATAAGTGCAAAATGACATAAAGCAAACTTGAAAAGCAAGTGATATACCTGTATCTAAAAAGGGAATTCTTACAACTAAGTAACAAAAAGACAATGGTTTGTAAATGAGCAAAGGACTTAAATAGATATTTTTCTACAAATGGCCAAACAAGCACAATGAAAAGATATTCAATTAGTGAAATGGAAACGGAAGCATCAGGTCAAAAGTGAAGTGAGAGACCATTTCACATCAATTACATGACTAGAATTAAGAGAAAGAAGAAAACAAAATAACAAGTGTTAGCAAGGATATAGAAAAATTGGCATCCTCCTAGTGGGAATGTAAAACAATGTTGCTGGTGGCAAAGGGTTTGGCTATCCTTCAAAAAGTTAAACACAGAGAATTACCACGGAAGTCAGCAATTTCACTCCTAGATAGAAAGAACTGAAGTCCTCAAAGACTGAAAACAGGTGTTCACACAAAATCTTGCAAACAAGTGCTCATAGCAGCACTATTCACAATACCAAAAGACTGAAACTACCCAAATGTCCGTAAAATGATAAACAGATAAACAAAACGTGGCATATCCATACAAGGAAAATAATTCGGCCATAGAAAGGAAGTACTGACACATGCTACAACACGAATGAACCTTGAAAATATTATGCATTTCTTTTATATGAAACATTTGGAATAAGCAAACCCATAGTAACATAAAAAGCATTAGTGGTTGGCAGGGACTGAGGGGAGGAGATGAGAAGTGACTGCTTAAGTAGTGTGGGGTTTCCTTTGGAGGTAATGAAAATGTTCTGTTGTGACAGTTTCACAACATTGTGAATGTACTACATGTTACTAATGGTAAATTTTATAACAAGTTTTTTAAAAATTCAAATTCTGACTGGGCCCAGGCAGGTCATGGAAGTTAATGAATCCATCCAGGTGTTGCACTCTGTAAAGTGGAATGTGAGGGCCCCTCTAAGGGAAAAGCTACTGCATAGCTCCAGTGAGTAGACAGAATTTGGGCCCCTTATTGCCAACTGCCCAATGTTTGAAGAGAGGTAACTGCTTCTCAAATTGTAAAGCACATACAAGTCACCTGGTGATCCACTTAAAATGCGGATTCTGATTCAGTAGGTCCATGGTGGGACTTGAGCTATGCATTTCTAATGAGCTCCCTAATTGAGTTGCAGTTCCACCAACCATAGGTCTAATAGTAAGGGTCAGGTCCACAGGTTTTCAAACTTGGCTGCACCCTGGAAACACCTGGGGAATTTGAAAAACACAGTCTGATGTCATTGGTCAAGGGTGGGATCTGGGTATTAGGATTTTATAAAGCACCCTCTCCCCCACCCCTATGATTCTAATGGGCAGCACATTTTGAGAGTCAGCACCCTAATGACCCCCCCTAGACTCTATGCCGGAGAAGGCAATGGCACCCCACTCCAGTACTCTTGCCTGGAAAATCCCATGGACGGAGGAGCCTAGTGGGCTGCAGTCCATGGGGTCGCGAAGAGTTGGACACGACTGAGCGACTTCCCTTTCACTTTTCACTTTCATGCATTGGAGAAGGAAATGGCAACCCACTCCAGTGTTCTTGCCTGGAGAATCCCAGGGACGGGGGAGCCTGGTGGGCTGCCGTCTATGGGGTTACACAGAGTCAGACACGACTAAAATGACTTAGCAGCAGCAGCAGCAGACTATGCAGCTGTAAGAGCCTCAGTAGACATGAGTTTGAGCAAACTCCGGGAGACGGTAAAGGACAGGGAAGCCTGGCGAGGTGCAGTCCATGGGGTCACAAACAGTCAGACACAACTGAGCGACTAAACAAAAGAGACAAAGAGCTTTTGAGACTGCGATATTTCTGTGTGGGACAAGATAACTGTTCTCTCCCAAGGTAACCTTTTGAGAATAATTAGCCCCTAGAGCCTCCTCCCCAAGAAAGCACTCCAAGCTTGAATGCTGAAGGACATGGACCATAGCTCAGATGCCGTACCGGTCCTGGTATTTCGTTAACTCTTGACAACCTTTTGGGTTTCCTTTTACTGGTAGCTCCCTCTCCTTGGGCTTCCTGACCTTTGTTAGCAAGTTTAGTGTAACTGGGTCTGAATTGTTAGCTGAAGCCTCAACCAAGCTAAACCAAGGCTCCTCCTTTAGAGAAAAGAGGAGTACATGCCCCAATCTGCACATCCCACACAGTGACAAAGGCTGCAGGGCCTGCCCAGAGCACAACAGTGTGAGTCATCTTGGTGGGGGCACAAAAGGAAAGCAAGCAGGAGAATAGAGTAAATATGTTCTTGCCTCACCCCATTCAGTGTCAGGAGAAATCTATGACTACATCTGTATTCCTGCTTGTGCCTCTCACCTCCCAGACCAACTGTGATCCTGGCTGAAAGAGGAGTTATGAACAAAGCACAGGAAGAACTGAAAGCCCTAACAGAGCTTGATAAGCAGCAGGCAGGTAAGAATGGAAGCCAGCAAGGGGGATGAAAACCTTGGCAGCACTTCCTGGTAGACCTCCTCTCTGAGAGCATTACTGGGGTTATTCATGCCTGAGAGGACAGGATGTGAACATATTTGTGTGTATCATCTAGTAAATAGTACATGTGTGTGGCTTTCTTTCTTACTTTCATTTTTACCCCTGATTGCTGGGCTTTACCTCTTAATGTGGTCACTTTGAACATCACTGGCATAAATTTACAATAGGAGAACATCGTGGTAAGGAGCACACCAAGTTGGGCAACTGTCTGGGATGAGCACACAGGAACACAGAAATTAGCCTGATCCTACAGACCTAAGCTGTATTGCTTTAGTAACCCAGGAAACGCGGTCTCCTTTGTCTGTAACTGACACCCTTCTGGAAAAACTTAAGATTTCAACCTCCCTGAACCAAAAGATAAAGCGATTGAGGCAAAACCATCATATTGAAACCTTGATCAATAAAATGTATGTGCAAAGGGATTTAGAAAACATCTTAAAGACTAACAACAATATTCTTTCCAGAAGCAATAAGAAGTAGGAGGGTCCAAACAATTCAACTAAAGACAGGAACTAGGAAAGATGATTATCAGTGCTGAAAGCCAAAATCTAGTCACCCACTGACCAGCAAGGGCAGATCTTTTCCCACTCTGCATTCCCCAGGTCCTGAATGTGGGCCAAGGGACCTTGCTTCTTACTGCCTTTTCCAGGAAACTTGCCCTGTCTCCTTCCTTGGGCTCCTGTCAGCCTCACATGTGCTGGTATTGTGGCTCCTCCACATAAGAAGTGATACCTACCTGCCTCCTTAACTAAATTATCAGGTCCTTGAGAGTTGGGACCCTCTGGTTCAGCCCAGTATCGCCAGCACAGCATCTGCAGAGTAGCTGTTCATTAAATGTTTGTGGAATTAAATAAACAGAATGAATAATGCTGAATAAACCTACTCAGAGGTTTATTCACCTCACCAGCACTGAAAACTCAATGTCCAAAGCAGAACCCAACAACCAACTCAGCCCTGGTGTTTATACACCTGTGGAAACAGGGAACACTCCACTTCAGAACAGCCCACTCCACTGTTGCCTGGTTTTGGCCATTATTTTTTGCAATAATAATAATAACAGTTAACACTTCTATGGTGCTTAGTATATAGTAGGTGTTTCTAAGCATTTAAAATTTATTAATTAATTTTTGTAGCTACTCAATGATTGTATTCACTAATCCCAGTTTATAGATGAGATTATAAGGTACAGAGATGTTAAATAATTTATTCAAGGTCATAATCTAGTGACAGAGCTGAGTTCAACCAGGCACAGCCCAGCCCTGATATCAATAATCTCAACCACTAAACTCTAAGTCTCAACATTATTAACAGAATGTCTTCCTCTTCTCCACTAGTACTCATTCACAGCTGGGATCAGAAACCAGATCCTTGCAATACTCTACATGGCTAATACCCTAATACATAGTCCCTGCAATGCCCTTCATGGCTTGAAACAGACAGGGCTGTCTCTGTTTGAAGCCTGGTTTGAGAGTTATTGTTGCCAGTCTTAAATAGGGCCAAAGGAGGATGAATGTGACCCAGGGCTCATTCATTGTGTGGATGAACTCCAATCCACATAATAGGGTGATAGTCTTATGGTTCCCTGTTTTCTTACTACCCTCAATTGGAGTTTTTGTTTTCCTTTCAATTACCCTTATAAAAAGTGTGGTTGCAACTTCAGACCACAAACCACTTAAATTTTATTGGCAAGTACTTCCTCTAATAGTTGGAGTCCCATTGAACAGTGAACTATTTGTCACGAGACACACTTGTTTTTACAGTTTTTATAATGTTTGGAAATTGGATGAGTGTCTCTGGCTTCCATCCTTTCTCTGGTCCGACTGTAGGCCTAGTTCAGCTCCCATTGCCTTTTGCCTGAACAGCGTCCTGGCTGGCTCCCAGTCTCTCCTTCTGACCCATCTTATACTTGGTCTTACAGTTTCATTTTTCTAAAGTACAGCTTTAGGGAATTCCCTGGTGGTCCAGTGCTTAGGACTCCATATGCTTTCACTGCTAAGGGCCTGGGTTCAATCCCTGGTCAGGCAACTAAGACCCCACAAGCTGCACAGTGTGGCACTTCCCCAAGAAAAGAGTACATCTTTAACCGTTTGCTCAAAAATAATTTGACCTCAGTTCAGTTCAGTTGCTCAGTCATGTCTGACTCTTTGCAACCCCATGGACTGCAGCATCTGACACCAAGCCTGCAGTTAATCCCCATCACCTGTTCCAGCTGCCTTTGGGGGTACTTACCCTCCATGAATTTTCACTGAACTTTATGCTCTGTCTTCCTATCTTCTAGGCTGGTCCTGCATTCCTCTTGCCTCTGGACTATTTCCCTCCCTGCAATTCTTTTGTTCATACACTCACTCATTCTTGCATTTGTTCATACATTCAATCAGCAAATTTAAGACCCCATGCTCCAAGCGAGGTCTTATGCTGAGGACCAGGAATACAGCAATAAATTAATGATGCTCCTCTCAAGAAACTGATTTCCATTTCCTTAAAGATTAATTATGTGGAGTATCTTTTCATGTGCATACTGGCTATTTGCATATCTTATTGGGAGAAATGTCTATTCAAGATCTTTGCCCATTTTAAAGTTGAATTATTTGTCTTTTTATTATTGAATTGTAAGTTTTTATATCATAGATATCCCAGTTTTCTAATTGTTTCCCTTATGCTTTTGTATTTTCTAAGTTTTCTACAATGATGAGTGACTCTAATAAGCAGAATATCTAAAATGTGATACTAACCTGCATGAAAATGTAGAAATCATACTAATCAAACTTATGAATGATACTAAATTAGGAAGAATGTTAATGTACTTGGGGTTTTTTGTTTTACAAAATCAAGATCCATTCTTGGAGGAGCAGAACTATGGGTAAAATATTCAGTGTGTTAGTGTGAACTTCCTCATTTCAACAATTTTCTCAGGATGTTTGATGAAGTGATCTTTTTCTGCATAAGTGGGAGCTGAAATTAGATGATATCCTGCAGGCTCAACCTTCACTGTCTTTGATTTTCGGTTAAGGTAGGGGTAGAATTCTCTTGACAAGGGTTCATGAAAAAGCAATCTGAAAGTCTTGGTGTCTCACAGACTCAGTGGGGATCAGCATGTGATGTGACTGATGAAAAGAGAGGATGTGATCTGAGATGACAAGAATCAAAGCAGCGTGCCTGAACTGAGGGAGAGGTTTGTCCTGCTGATTGAGCTGCTCAGACCAGACCAGAAGCATGTTCCCACTTCTGAACAACACTCCAGGAACCAGAGCACTATCTATGTGGCTGGGTTGGGGAGGGAAGGGCTAGGAGGAAAGTGCTGGGAGGATGGCCACTTCAGAAAAGTTGTGATGAAGCCACTACATCTCTGGAGGGTTTCCCTGGGCAGAGGCATCAATGTGGTCTGCCAGGCCTTTATCATCTCACTTAACTGGAAATTCACAGCAGCTCACTGGGCAGGATTTCTTCTTACCATATACCATGAGACCCAGGAATACACTCATGGCAATTCCAGTGGCCCCTCATCTTGGAAGCTGAAGACCCAAATGGCAATCAGGTGAGAATCTGACCTGAGGTCCACAGAGCAGGAACAAGGAGATGCCAAAGACACTCTAGGGCAGCAAATACAAATTGTCCTGGGGTCCAAGCTGGCAAGGAAAACCAACCTTTTAAATGTAAACCTTTAAAATGAACACCTGCCTTTTAAATGTATACAAGTTTCTTCACTTTCACAGATAAATATATTGGGCTCCATTTTTTTTAAATTTTATTTTATTTTTAAACTTTACAATATTGTATTAGTTTTGCCAAATATCGAAATGGATCCACCACAGGTATACATGTGTTCCCCATCCTGAACCCTCCTCCCTCCTCCCTCCTCCCTCCTCATACCATCCCTCTGGGTTGTCCCAGTGCACCAGCCCCAAGCATCCAGTATCGTGCATCGAACCTGGACTGGCTGACTTGGTCTTTTATTTTTCCTTTTTTTCAGAAAGAACTAAAAAAAAAATATTTTATTTTTATAATTAAAAAAACAGCAATGTACAATGAGAAATGGCATCCCAGTCATCCTCATTTCTGGGGTGACAACAGGGAAATGAGGGGACAGCCGTGAAAGGAGTGCAGCAGGGCCAGTGAAGCCAGGCCTCCCACTCTGTTAAAGAGGAGCTAAAAATTGGGATTTTTATGTGAAATCATCCAATTTCTAAATCTTGATGCTGATGGAGGGGACATATGTACACCTATGGCTGACTCATGTTGATGTTTAACAGAAAACAACAAAATTCTGTAAAGCAATTATCCTTCAATTAAAAAGTAAATTTTAAAATATATAGTTTTTAATTTAAAAAAGAAAATATCATACAGGGGCTGGAAATCCCTACAACATCTCTGCTGGGGTCATCTTAACTCTTCTGCTTGCATATCTGGGAACTGGACCCCAAGCCTACGAATTTAGCCATCTCTGTATGCAGACTGCTGCAACTGATAGGAACAGATTCTTCAAACTAAACTGAAATCAATCTCTTTATAGTGTTCAATACACCGGCCTGACCACCCCTGACCTGCATAGCCTCTGCCACTCAGCCACTCCGTCTATCCATTCACTCACTAGACAGACAGACAGACAGACAGACACACACACACACACACCAGGGGCTCTGGAATCCAGTGGATAGGGTTCCCCACAAGTTGAATATGTGCTTTCTCTATCTTTGAGTCCCTTGGGGCCTGGAATACAGATAGGTTCCCTGGGTGGAAACACGGTCTCCCAACCCCTCTCCTGTATGAAGATTGCCCCGGGAAGAAGTTCCCTTGTGGACCCTGTGTGTGCTTCTCCTGGGCAGCAGCCTGGCAGTGAGTTTACGGGGTCTACTGGACATGAACCCTGGACATGTCATTGATGTTGCAGCCCAGGCCTCCCCACTGTGTAAACAGGCATTAACATGCACATCCTGGCAGATTTTGAGGGATATACAGGTTGTTTTAATGGGAATGTGCTACACACAGTGTCAGGATTGCGACAAATGGTATTGACACAGAGGCATGGAAGGAACTTGGGATCCCACAAGGCTAGGTTTGAATCCAGGTTCAGACACTTTGGGCAGAATATCTGACTTCTAAGAGCCTCTATTTCCTCATCTATAAAATAAGCATAGAACTGCCTAGTGGAGGCCTGTTTTTTGAATTTGAAATTAGCAGTAATGCCACACACTGAATGTCCTGCACAGTAAGCGCCCCGGAAAGGGTAAGCTGTTGGTGGTGGTGTAACTGGTAACCAGTAGAGGGCACCAAACTACTCCGTAAATGAGGTTGGCGGTTGGCCTGCCATACTCACCACAGGTGCAAGCCTT
>NW_011494815.1:2696692-2707034 GCF_000754665.1 Bison bison bison | reverse complement strand
GCTGTCAGGAGATACAGAGGCAGAAATACATGAAGATTCCGAGACAGACTCCAAGACGGCAAGAGGAGATACACACACACACACACACATACACACACACACACACACTCACGCGCACACACACACACTCATGCGCACACACACACACTCATGCACATCTTCGTTGAAAAGTTAGAAATTACACTTTACATGGTACTATTGGGCAGGGTGGGCAGGGGGTTCATTTATTAACAAAAGCAGCTTGGGGTAATGGAAAGAGCACCCCAGAAGGAAGGGAAACCCATCCTAGGACAGGGGTTTTTGTCCTGTGCTCTGTGGCCCTGGGAAAGTCTGGACCCTTTTTTGAAGCCCAAGAGGGTTGAACCAGTTGATCTCTAAGGGACCTTCTAGATGTCTATGACTAAGATTTTGGGACATATATTTCACGAAGCATGCAGGTGGTCGGGATTGCGATGGGGAGAAATGGACTGAACGACCTCTGAATGCCCTCCTACGGCTGCAATTTGACATTTGTACACAGTCACGGGAAGCCTCACACGGGCTAATCCTAGCCTCACAAAGGAGTGCGGTTAGAGTCGCTGGGTGGTGGCGAAGTTTTTCTACAAGCACACATGATGCTTATCATCTTTTGTGCAGGCTGATGATGAAGCCACAGAGACCACCCAGCCTGACAAAGAAAGGAATTCTTGTCTGCACTTGACAGCCTTCAGGTTGATGGTTTTCCATTTGCCCCAGAGGCTGTCACTTGCAGAACAATAGCAAGGAGCAGGGTGGCTCTCACCTGAGACTGGCGCTGCCGAGGAGCTGGGGAAGGGGGGTTACTGCTCTCTCTGCTCCAGGACGTGGAGGGTGTAAGCCAGCAGCTGGCATGCAGTCGCCCTGCCTGGAGAGGCTGTGGAGGATTATTTCCTGTGTAGATGGGGTTGTACTCTACAGGTCAGAAAGCAGTAAGTGCTTAGCACATTACTGTTCATTTAAAAAAATTATAATGAATTATTGATACACACAAAACATGGATTAATCTCAAACCTCAAACAGAGTGAAAGAAGCCAGACACAAAAGATTACATACTGTATAATTCCATTTCTGTGACCTTCTAGAGAAGATAAAACTTGGCTATATGGTACTAGAAATTAGATTAATGACTGATTCCTTAAGAGGGGGAGAAGCTGACTGCAAAGGGACAGAGAGACACTTTCAAGGAGGTGGAAACTCTATGTCTTAATTGAGTGATGATGAGGAGGTGCACCTTTGTAAAACTGAACTGTTTACATAAAATCACTGCGTTTGATTGTCTGCAAATTATATTTCAATAACACTGATTAAAAAACTGAACTGCAAAAACAAGTTTAGGGACTTCCCTGGCAGTCCAGTGATTACAACTCAGCATTTTTTACTGCTATGGGCCTGGGTTCAATTCCTGATCGGGGAACTAAGATCCCACAAGCCACATGGTCCAGTTAAAATACAAACAAAAACAAGTTTAATGACTTTCTTATTATCAAAATAAATACATGTTGAGAGTTCTCTGGTGACCTAGTGGTTAGGATTCCAGGCTTTCATTGTAGGGGAACTGAGATACAAGATGCACAGCACAGCCAAAAAAAAAACCAAAAAACTATGTTCACATTAGAAGACTGAGAAAATACAGATATGTTTAAAAAAAAAATAAAGATAAACCATCCATAATCCCATCACGCAGAGGTAAACATGGTTATCATTTCGATAAGGCTAGTGCCAGACCTTTATTATCACAGAAATGAAATAATAATCTGCATTATTATTAATTTATTTCTGCATTAAATAGCCAACATAGGCACATAATTACAAAAGGGCATAAAGTAAAAAATAAATCTTTCCCAGTCTCCTCTCTAGAAGCAATTACTCCCATCATTCACTTGTATATCCTCCTGGAGATATGTTATGCTTTTACAAAAATATATGTGAGATGATCATGAAGGGAAAGATGGTAGCATACTCTACATATAATTTTCACCTGTATTAATCTATATTTTAATATAATATCCCATGAATATCTTTCCATGTTATTGAAATCTTCTACAGTGTCATTTTTAAGCAACTTTTGATTCAAGTAGAACATAAAAATCTAAAATATGCAAAAATTATAAGTGTAAAGTTCAAAGTGTTTCCATATATTGAATATACTTTTATATCCAGTACCAATGAACCAAGAATTTTCAGATGTTCAAGCTGGATTTAGAAAAGGCAGAGGAACCAGAGATCAAATTGCCAACATCCACTGGATCATAGAAAAAGCAAGAGAATTCCAGAAAAACATCTACTTCTGCTTTATTGACTACACCAAAGCCTTTGACTGTGTGGATCACAACAAACTGTACATTCTTCAAGAGATGGGAATACCAGACCACCATACCTGCCTCCTGAAAAATCTGTATGCAGGTCAAGAAGCGACAGTTAGAACTGGACATGGAACAACAGACTGGTTCCAAATTGGGAAAGGAGTACGTCAAGTCTGTATATTGTCATCTTGCTTATTTAACTTATATGCAGAGTACATCATGCAAAATGCCAGGCTGGATGAAGCACAGGCTGGAATCAAGATTGCAGGGATTAATATCAATAACCTCAGATATACAGATGACACCACCCTATGACAGAAAGCGAAGAGGAACTAAAGAGCCTCTTGATGAAAGTGAAAGAAGAGAGTGAAAAAGCTGGCTTAAAACTCAACATTCAGAAAGCTAAGATCATGGCACCTGGTCCCATCACATCATGGCAAATAGATGGGGAAACAATAGACACAGTGAGAGACTTTATTTTCCTGGGCTCCAAAATCACTGTAGATGGTGACTGCAGCCATGAAATTAAAAGACACTTGCTTCTTGGAGGAAAGCTATGACAAACCCAGATAGCATATTAAAAAGCAGAGACATTACTTTGCCGACAAAGGTCCATCTAGTCAAAGCTATGATTTTTCCAGTAGTCATGTATG
Source organism: Bison bison bison (assembly GCF_000754665.1). Taxonomy (NCBI): domain Eukaryota; kingdom Metazoa; phylum Chordata; class Mammalia; order Artiodactyla; family Bovidae; genus Bison; species Bison bison. The sequence continues at coordinate 2,704,060 of NW_011494815.1, read as the reverse complement.
GATGTGAGAGTTAGACCATAAAGAAAGCTATGCACTGAAGAACTGATACTTTGGAACTGTGGTGTTGGAGAAGACTCTTGAGAGTCCCTTGGACTGCATGGAGATCAAACCAATCCATCCTAAAGGAAGTAAGTCCTGAATATTCATTGGAAGGACTGATGCTGAAGCTGGAGCTCCAATACTTTGGCCACCTGATGTGAAGAACTGACTCCTTAGAAAAGACCCTGATAGTGGGAATGGTTGAGAGCAGGAGGCGAAGGGGACGACAGGATGAGATGGTTGGATGAGATGGTTGGATGGCATCACTGACTTGATGGACATGAGTTTGAGCAAGCTCCAGGAGTTGGTGACGGATAGGGAAGCCTGGCATACTGCAGTCCATGGGGTCACAACAAATCGGACATGACTGAGCCACTGAACTGAACTGAATATAAAGCAACAGGTCACTACCAGCACTCCAAAAACCTTTCACTGTCTCCCAGTGTCTCCTAAACACTGTCTCCTCTCCTGCAAAAGAAGCTGTGATCCTGACTTCTAATTTCTAGTGAGTTTTGCCTGTTTTTTTTTTAATCTTTACACGTTATTTATATACTAATAATAGAATTACACAGTGTTTATTCTTACGTCTGTATTCTTTCACTCCACAGTATATGAATGAGATTAATTCATGTCAGTGCATATAGCAACATTTCATTCACACTTACTGTCATAGAATATTCCTTTGTATAAATACATCACAATTTATCTATCCATTCGGCTGTTGATGGACACAGGGGATGTTTTCAGGTTTTGGCTGTTGTAGCTGTTCATATTCTGTAGAACATGAACATTCTGTAGATGTCTTTTGGTGAATATATGTGTGCATTTCTGATGCATACATGGCTAGGAGTGTAACTGCTAGGTCATAGATATGCACATATTCAGCATTTGAAGAAAAAAAGTCTCCAAAATGGTCACACCAATTTAAACTCTCTCCTGACTTCTGAGAGTTCCAACCCCTCTACATTCCACCTACAAACTCAGTTTTAATGGCCATATAGCATTTCTATTTTATACAAATATGCCATACTTTCTTTTACCTGTTTCCTGTAGTACAGGGATTCCTAACTCTTTTTGGGCCATAGACACACTGATGTTCTGACAAAGCTTGAGGAGCCCTTCTCCGAATATGACATAGTAAAATATGACTTTACTATTAACATGCTAAATGATAACATCTAGCAGCAGGTCTAATAATCACAGTAACATCAAAATTCCAAAATGAGCATAAATATTAAAATGCTTACTGGCCTTTAGTGTTGCTTCTCCTATGAAATGCATATCTTAGTTCTTGCCAATTTTAATGGCCTTTTTATTTTCAAATTTGTATGTAAGCACTCATGTGTTATAGATATTACCCATCTCTGTGAAACGTTACAATTTTTTATTTGTCATTAGCTTTGCCATTATGTTTGTTTTTAAATAATAGCTTTATTGAGGAAAATTCATATACCATAAAATTCACCCTTTTTAAAGTAGAGACTTTGGTGGCGTTTAGTATACATCAGCATGTTTTCAGGGCTTATCCATGTCGTACCAGGTATCACTATTTTATTCCTTTTATGGAAGAATAATACCCCCTTCTATGGTATGGCAGATCAGATTTTTATCAGTTGATAGTCAAGTGGGTTGTTTCCATTTTTTAGCTATTATGAATAATGCTGCTATGAACATTCAAGTAGCAAGTTTTTGTGGGGATGTGTATTTTCATTTATCTTGGGTATATACCTAGGAATGTAATTTCTGGGTCATATGATAATTCTACATTTAAAAACTGCTAGACTATTTTCCAAAATGGCCACATCATTTAAAAATTCCACCAGCCATGTATGAGATGTTATGGTTTTTTAATAAATTAAAAATTTTAATTTTACATAGAAAAATAAGTCAAATCTATGTTTTCTTTTATGCTTTTGCCTTTGAGTTATTCTTAGAAAGACTTTCACCATTCCAAAATTATAGAAATAGCCTCCTAAAAACTCACACACACACATTCTTTTAGTACTTCTGTGTTTCTCCTTTTTGTAAATAGAAACTTTAAACAACCACTTGGAATCTACATTATACAATGCCAGGCCTTCCTACTCTCTCTGCCATTTTTAATAGACTCTTTGTTTTTTTTAATAGATTTCTTCATCCAGTTCTGTCTGCCTTATAATTAACAGCAATTTCCCTCAGGTTTGGAGGTATGGTGAATTGTTACTAGACTCTTTTCTTTTTTTTTTTTTATGTTGTTTCAGATAATTCTAGCCATATGTCTTTTTTCTTTCTGACATAGGATTTTTAAAGTGCTCATCTGAATGCATTTCTCAGCGGTATAAACATTTTATCAGAACTGAGGAGAAAAGGATGTGGATGGTGTTCTAGACACACTTGATTTTGTGTGTCCTGTCTTTTCCTGCTTTCGTCATCTTTAGAGTGAAGGGAAACCCTGTGCTCGGTAGGAAGACAAAGGTTGTTTGGATGAGTGCTGAAGGGATTAGCAAGGGCTAAGAGGAGGGTGGGAGTCTCTGGGAAACATTCAGTTGGTTTTCCAGCCTGTCCTCTGTTTTTTCCTAATTCTACCCACCACCTCAGAAACAGAAAGTAGACTGTTTCCACTTGAAACAGTGTAATGAAGCCTCATACTTCCAAATTTTCACCCCATTTTTATTCTGTTTTATCCTTATTACAATCCTGGGAGGTTAGCCAGGACCAGGGTTTATTAGCCCCATTTCACAGATGAAGAAACAGAATCCCCAAGAGGGGAAATGCTGAAACCATAAGCCTGGGACCTGGTAAAGTGGGATCTTAACAGTCCAGGACTCCTGACTTAAAGCCTCAAAAACCCCCGTTCAGCAGGCAAAGAGGGTCAGAGGTCTAGGGTGTGTACACATACAGCCCTCAAAAGGAATGTGGAGTTTTGTGGTTTGGGTTTTTCTTCCCCTTTCTAAGCACGCTTCGCATGCCAGCAAAGGGTGTGCGTATGTGTGTTGGGGGATGGGAGGGGTGAGTTTCAGAAGTGCATGTCATTCCTGAGCCGTTTTACAAAGGACGTCAAAGCACGTAACATGTGATGAAGCTCACAAGTCCCTTCTGGTCTTCTGGTGTCTTCTCAGCTCCCAGCTTCCACAAGGGAATGACAGAATGAGACTCAACCCGATGTGGGACCTGGGGGACATGACACATTCAGGGGTCTATTGTGACATGCACCTGAGCTTCAGATAGAAGCTCTATGACAACAGAGAGGGATGAACTCTGCTTTGTGGGCCCCAAAGTTAAAGTTGGTAAGTGAGAGCTCAGAATCCCAGCCCTGGACTCTGGCATCCTAATCTCTGGCCCTGCCCCTCGCTGTGCAGACCTGCACCCTGCTTTCAGGCAGGCATAAATGCCATATAAAATGCTACACCAGGGATTTCGCCGGCAATCCAGTGCAGGGGGTGCAGGTTCAACCCCTGGTCTGGGAACTAAGATCCCACATGCCTCATGGCCAAAAGAACCAAAACACAAAACAGAAACAATGTTGTAACAAAGGCAATAAAGACCTTAAGAAAATGGCCCACATTAAAAAAAATTGTTAAACCAAAGTACAGCTGTCTTTGCCTGTGTGCCATTAGAAGATATTTCAACCTGACAAAAAATCACTGGTGGCTCAGGTGGTAAAGCATCTGCCTGTAACGCGGGAGACTGGGGTTCAATCCCTGGATCAGGAAGATCCCCTGGAGAAGGCAATGGCAACCCACTCCAGTATCCTTGCCTGGAAAATTCCATGGACGGAGGAGCCTGGTAGTCTACAGTCCATGGGGTCACAAAGAGTTGGACACGACTGAGCGACTTCACTTTCTTTCTTTTCTTTCTTTCTTTCAACTTGACAGAATGAATGGGTTCTTATTACAAAATCCTTGTAATTCCTCAGTCAGCTTGTCTGAGCCCCAGTGCTGGGCTCTCTGTTGTTGGGTGTCCACCTGTGGCTGACAGATGCTGCACATTCAGAATAAAAAGCATGCAGAACTGGAAGGGGGCTTTGGCTTTCACAATGGCCACAGGTGTTCTGCTCTGCCTCGCTGCGTCTCCCTTTATACGCTTTGCCAAATGACACGGATGATGGTGAAGACTGGTCTACCACTCTGAGGTGTTACCAGCTAGGAGGATGTGCTCTGTGGGGCAGCTTTCATTTGCCTGCCTGTGTTTGCCCTGGGAAAGTGGGACTCTTAAAAAAATAGCTTCAAAACTTTGAGTCAGGGGGAGGGGGCCAGTCCAGGCTCTAAATTTAGTAAGAAAACATTAGGAAAAAATTAGAGTGAAGTATAAAGAAAAGTCTAACCAGGACACGTATAAGACTAGGGTTGAAATTTGCTGGTGATGGCCAGAGAATAGTAAGAAAGAAACCAAATTGTTTGTATTTTTCTTTAAAACAGACAAACCTGACCATGAAATGCATGTTCTTTGCCATCTGACATCATTACAAATAAATAGTTTCCCAAATGGAACCTTTCCATTTTTTATTCTAATCCTTCAAGTTTTCCTGAAAGACTGGGCTAGAACATGTAATTTCCTAGTTTGGGTCTTAGTTCCCCTGTCTATAACATGGAAGGACTTTGAACACACAACCACTCAGGGTCCTTCTAGTATAGTTTCTATTATTTTTACATAAATTCAACTTCACACACACCATTGAACCCTTATCCTAGGTCATTTCTTGTTCCTGGCTCTGATCATGCAGAAGATGCTTGTTTCCTACCCACAAGGAGCCACTGTTCACTGGGGGTGGATGAGACCAGTGGAGAGGCTTGTGATTCAAAGCCAAGCCTGGTATATACACAGTCAAGGGATGCAGAGGGCCAAAGAGTGGTAGAAGGAGGGATCTGGCCTTGAATGCTAAGGCAAGGGGTGTGCAGTTCATTTGGCAGGTACTGAGGAGCCACTGAAGGCCTGAAGGAAGAGATGTACTGTCATCAGAATTGTACTTTAGGAATATGAATCTGGCAAAATGGGCCTGTGGTTTTCCTAAAGGTCCCCCCAGGTGGCAAATGGAGGCACTGGTAGCAGAACCCACCCAGGCTGACTCCCAAGCTTGGGCATATAACTCTCCAGGAAAGCCACAGAAACACGCTAGATAAGCTTCAAATCAACAACTGCTTAGACTGTTTAGACACCAGCATCCTATCCAAAAGGATACACTGGGGGAAAATAACCTCTGCCAGGAAGGGCTAAAGATTTACTTCCTAATTCCTAAGTATTGAAAGCTGACCCCCCAAATATATGTCCACATGCTAATCCCTGGTGCCTCTTGTGTAGCAAGAGACAAGAATAAATTAAGGATCTTGAGAGGTGGAATTTATCCTGGATTATTCAGACAGCCCTACATGCAATCACATGCATCCTTATAAGACAGACACACAGAGAAAAGGAGGAAGAAGCAACGTGACCACAGAGATTGGTGCGATGTGACCACGAGTTAAGGAAGGCCTGGGGCCACCAGAAGCTGGAAGAGGCAAGCCATGGATTCTCCCGAGAACTTCAGAAAAGAGTGTGGCCTTGCAACACCTGACTACAGACTTCCTGCTGTTTTAAGCCACCAAGGCAATGGTAATTTGTTACAGCAGCCACAAGAAACTAACACACAGATCACTTTTTGTTAAATTTAATGAATTCATTTGAATTGGTAATGCATGCATACAGGGTCAACACTGTAAGGGTAAAGGATAAATACTGGAAGGGAAATCTCCCTCTTTTCCATGCCCACCAGTTACCATTTTCCTCATCAGATGAACATTAAATCTTGTGTGTGTGCACCTACAGATTTGCAAATATTCTGTGAAGGTAGCATGTGGTTATGGGGTAACAAAAATAGACCTTATCCTTGCAGACAGACAGACAGATGGACCTGGTTCAGATTCCACCCCAATTCCAACCCATATACAGAGACTCTCTGGACAAGCTCCCCAACTTTGAAGAGACCTTGTCTTCTCCTCTGTAAAGTGGAGACTAGGACTGCGATGAGGATCAAATGAGATGACGTGGGTGAAGCTCACAGCAGAGAGTGGTGTGTGGCTGCACAGTTCCCATCTTGTGAAGTACTGTCGCTGCTGTTTACCTGGCCTGTTGGGGGCGCTTCTGAGTTCAGCACTTAGAATCAGTCAGCACATCTTTTGCCAACAAGCCTAAGAGATGGCTGCATTCTTGTCATTCCAGGGTTATTTCTGACGATCTGTCTGTCTATGGGCCCTTCTTTCAGTGTTGATGGAAAAAAAGGGTTATGTAACATCAATAAGCCAACTCTTAAAACCATAAAGAGAAAGTGAGGAACATGAGGGGTAAGCAGATGTGCCTGGGCTACACAGACAGGATTCTGGGCCTTCACCCACACTGTTCCTTCACTTGCAGGAGCACAGGTGAAGGAGTACAAAAAATTCCAATCACAACTCTGCATTGGGGTCTTCGGCATAATAGAAACAACAGAAGAGTTAGAGAATTCAAACCCGCTTACACTGCAGCTTTGGCCAGGACGCTTCCACTTGGTGCGCCTCAGTCATTTTAATCTATAAAATGGGAATAATGCTCTTTTCCCTATCTACTTAGAGTTGTCAGGTGGGTTACAAAGGAAGAGCCAGGGACCAGCTTAGATATTACCTAGGCCGCCATTTACTTTTACAGATGAGGAAATTGGGACCAAAAAAAGACAAATTACTTGCCCAAGTTTACCCAAGGAGTCCGTAGATGAGGCTGAAACTCGGCCTTCGAGAGACAGCCCTTTTCTCTTTAGCAGACTGATGAGACATAGGTGATAAACCATCATATACTATGTAAATGTCATTTGAGGTCACTGGTGTTAAGGATGGCTAGACCTTGGCCTCCCTGTTTCTTTTTCTAAAGCTCTATTCAAAATGGATGCAAGCCCCAATCTTCTGCTTTTCAGCCTTTTAAGGAGGAGTATGAATTACCCTGACAAGAACCATGAGCCTCTGGTCCTAATTCCCAATGGCTACTCCCCAACCTGTGTGCCCCTGGATCAGGAATGCAGGGAATGAGCCTATGTGCAAGGCCACTTGACCTTCTGCAGCAGGACATGGTGATGCAGACAGGGCACAGGGAATCTTTTCAGTTCAGTTCAGTCACTCAGTCGTGTCCGACTCTTTGCGACCCCATGAACTGCAGCACGCCAGGCCTCCCTGTCCATCATCAACTCCTGGAGTTGACCCAAACCCATGTTCATTGAGTCAGTGATGCCATCCAACCATCTCATCCTCTGTCGTCCCCTTCTCCTCCTACCCTCAATCTTTCCCAGCATCAGGGTCTTTTCAAATGAGTCAGTTCTTCACATCAGGTAGCCAAAGTACTGGAGTTTCA
>NW_011494815.1:2694645-2696592 GCF_000754665.1 Bison bison bison | reverse complement strand
GTTAGGCTTCAACATCAGTCCTTCCAATGAATACTCAGGACTGATCTCCTTTAGGATGGACTGGTTGGATCTCCTTGCTGTCCAAGGGACTCTCAAGAGTCTTCTCCAACACCATGTGTTTAAAAGCATCAATTCTTCGGCACTCAGTTTCTTTATAGTCTAACTGTCACATCCATACATGACCACAGGAAAAACCATAGCCTTGACTAGACGGACCTTTGTTGACAAAGTAATGTCTCTGCTTTTTAATATGCTGTCTAGGTTGGTCATAACTTTCCTTCCAAGGAGCAAGCATCTTTTAATTTCATGGCTGCAATCCCCATCTGCAGTGATTTTGGAGCCCAAGAAAATAAAGTCAGCCACTGTTTCCACTGTTTCCCCATCTATTTCCCATGAAGTGATGGGACTGGATGCCATGATCTTAGTTTTCTGAATGTTGAGCTTTAAGCCAACTTTTTCACTCTCCTCTTTCACTTTCATCACGAGGCTTTTTAGTTCCTCTTCACTTTCTGCCATAAGGGTGGTGTCATCTGCATATCTGAGGTTATTGATATTACTCCCAGCAATCCTGATTCCAGCTTGTGCTTCTTCCAGCCCAGCATTTCCCATGATGTACTCTGCATATAAGTTAAATAAGCAGAGTGACAGTATACAGCCTTGATGTACTCCTTTTCCTATTTGGAACCAGTGTGTTGTTCCATGTCCAGTTCCAACTGTTGCTTCCTGACCTGCATATAGGTTTCTCAAGAGGCAGGTCAGGTGATCTGGTAGTCCCATCTCTTAAAGAATTTTCCACAGTTTATTGTGGAAAAAGGCTTTGGCATAGTCAATAAAGCAGAAATAGATGTTTTTCTGGAACTCTCTTGCTTTTTAGATGATCCAGTGGATGTTGGCAATTTGATCTCTGGTTCCTCTGCCTCTTCTAAATCCAGTTTGAACATCTGGAAGTTCATGGTTCACGTATTGCTGAAGCCTGGCTTGGAGAATTTTGAGCATGACTTTACTAGTGCGTGAGATGAGTGCAATTGTGCAGTAGTTTGAGCATTCTTTGGCATTGCCTTTCTTTGGGATTGGAATGAAAACTGACCTTTTCCAACCCTGTGGCCACTCCTGGGAATCTTTTAGTGTCAAATAATTCTTACTTGGGCTGGGTAAACATTCTTTAAACCCACACACAGCTCTCAAAGCTCTGTCTCCCTGACTTGGACTTTATTCTTTCCAAATTGTATGAAACTTAAAAATAACTTGGGAAGTTTCTAATAAATGTTTACCACCATCCAAAATGAAATATGTTCTCTCTTTTTACCTATTATTCAAAATAAAACAATAGAATATACTATCTGGGAAAACAAGGCTGTTTACATTGATGGGGGTGAGGGGAGTGGTATTTGAATTAGCAGGAATGGGCAGAGAGGAGATTGGCCACCCAACCCTATAGCAACTAGAGAGATCCAACACTGTTTCCCTTATTTTATAGCTAGAGATGCCAGAAATAAATGGATAATTAAACTCAGTAGAATTTAAAAGAGTCCATCAGTTTTCACTCACAACAGATTAGATAAGTCCGGAATGAAGATAACTATAGGGAGGTCTCCTGGGAACTACCAGTGTGTTTTATACTTTCGTTTGTTTTCACGTTACTAAGCAGCATCCTTTCATTTAAGCTTGAAGAACTTGTGTCAGCATGATGATTCTTATTTCAACCAAGCTTGACCATGACGGTTGCAAAACAAAAATCTTCCAACCCTAACATTCTCTTCACATTTACTGGCTGGCATTTTACTGTAAGCGAGAGCCCTTTCCTCTTCTCTGTTTGTTCATCCATTTATTATTGATCATTTATTATCAGTACAGATTCACAGAATCCTATTTTTCAATGGTTTATTGTTCCTTATTTTCTTAATTATTTTGATGCTCAAATTATCCCAGATTGGCTGGGGGGGGCCT
>NW_011494815.1:2668308-2694545 GCF_000754665.1 Bison bison bison | reverse complement strand
ATCTTTTTTTTTTTTTTTTCTTTTGAGCACTGCTTTACTTTCTAGCACTGGATATACCAAGCTCATCTTGTAGAAAAAAAGCATGGAGATTAGGAAAAGAGAAAGGGGCATTTACAGATCAATAAAGATGATTGTGCGTTGGCAAAGTATGGTAGTAACCAAGAATAATTATTCTAAGTTTTTAACACATAAAGAAATAACTATGCATAGAAAAAAGAAAGGAATAGAAAAAAATGCTAGAAAACTAGAAGACACTCTATAGGGATTATGAAAAGTTTTTTCATATTGCTTTTTTTTTTCCATATCCCAGATCTTATGTAGTGAGAACACATTATGTTTTTAATGGGAAAATTTGTTAAAAGGGTTTTTTTCTTAAAAATAATGGGTTGAGCCAACCTCTGGGAACATTACATAAGGATTTATAAGTATGCTAACAAACTCTATTAAAAATCAGGGAAAACAATTCATCCACAATTCTTTGAAAACAAGGCCCTGTGGCACACACACCAGGGCATAGAAAACTTGGGCTGCTACACCTGATTCTGCCCTGTATGTCTGGGTAACTTCAGGCAATTCACTTAATCAGTTTGGGCCTCAATTTCCTCATCTGAGCAAGGAGATATACTAATTTCTTCCTCTATCAGCAATGTAATGAGGCTCAAATGAAACCATGTGTGTGAAAAATCCTTTAAAACGCTACAAAAGTAAATTTTTTAAGAGCTTTAAAAAAAAAGTTTGCTTAATGCTTTATTGAAAGGCTAAACTTTTAGCAGTTTCCTTTTTTGGTATTTGTCTTCCAGCTTTATTGCGATATAATTGATCTACAGCACTATATGAATTTAAGGTATACAGCGTAATGATTTGACATACATATATAATGAAATGATTACCACAATCAGTTTAGTGACTATTCAACATCTCATGGAGAAACAAAATAAAAGAAAAAAATTTTCCTTGTGATGAGAACTCAAGATTTACTCTTTTCACAGCAATATTAATTAATCATGCTGTATATTACATTCCTAGTACTTACTTATAACTGAAAGCTTACACCTTTTCCAATTCCTTCTCCCTTCAAAACCCTAGCAGATTTCTTTTTAAAGTGAGTGACAGAAAAACAGTGGAGTCTCTGTGAGCCTGCTTGAGTTCTATCTTACAGCCAAGACAGCAGCATCTCCACGGCTGCCCCTTAAATCAGGTTCTGTAAAAGCAACCTTGGTGGGAGGAGTCATGTGCAAGTGATTTACTAGGAAGAGATCTGGAGCAAACTGATAAGGACATGCGGAAGAAGGATCAGAGAGGAAAGGGGGCCCAGCAAAGGTAATTATCAAACATCATTGGCTCACCCTTCAAGGGAATTCTGGTGAAAGTCACACCCCAGAGCCATCCTAGTAAAGGGTAAGGAGCTGGAGTGTTTACACCTCTGTATCCCTGGTTACCCCTGGTTATGGGGGAGAGATGGGTGGTGGGCAATCTCCTGGTCACTTCCGGGTCTCCTGGGTGGAGGCAAAACAGGTTGAGAGACTTGCCCAGGGTCACACAGGTGATCACGCAAGATTCCAGTCTTGGGCTGTCTGGGAGAAGTCCCTCTGATGTGACCACAGCCCACATGCCCTACTGTATGCTGTGTCCTCACTACACTGGGACTAATGCCTTTCCTATAGAGGGCTACTTAACAGGGAATCCTTCACGTGCCACAGAAGCTCACAGACCACCCTGCCGTCAGAAATCCCAGAGTCACTATGTGTGTCCCAGGATGCCATTAGTGACTCTTTCCCCATAGTAACCCTTCTCTTCTAGAATTTGTCCAACACAAGGCACCAGGATGGACTGAATCATGACTTTATGAATTCCAAAAAGAGACGCCCATGTCTCAAGTACAGGGTGGCCTGTCTCCTGGCTGCAGAGACATTGTTAGTGATTTGGGGAGAGTCAGTTAGATAAACAGGTACCATCCCAAACAAAAGACCTAGTGAGCTCACCTGCTTGGTTCTCCCTTGTTGTATTAATACTTAAGAGCAATTTCCCCACATCCTGCACTCTGAACATGAGCGAACATGTGAAGGAGCAGACACACAGGAGCTCAAGTCACGCAGACCTTGCATCTAGGTAGGGAGAAAGGGTCTGGAGCCCCAGGTCCATGGCCAACCCCCACAAACTAGCTGAGGGATCTCGGGTAAGTCAGAGAATCTCGTCAGGCCTGAGCATCCTAGTTCATAAAGGGGTTACAGCAATGACTACCCCATACGGGTGCTGTGAGAATCTATGACATGTTTCAAGGGCTTCATTAAGTGTCAAGCTGAATGCACATGTAAACATATTGCTATCCACATTTGTCCTCCCGGTGTGATTTTTTACAAAACCAAACACGGTCACTCCTCTTTCTTGGGATCATTGATCCAACATCGTCAGACTCGCAGACGCCAGCCAGGAGTTAGGATATAAACCTGTAAGGCCTCTGGGCGGCTATACCACATGACAGGCACCTTCTTCACAATGAAGCAACTGGGCTCCAATGCCCAGGGTATTCTCTTCTAGGCAGTTCTAACAAGCGTCCTTATTGTGTCTGGCTTTTTAGAGTAGAAGCAAACAAAGACTCAAGAAGCTGGCCTACTGACCCTAGGAAAAAGCAATATTTAACAGCCTGACAGGAGAAATGTCCAAAAGAGTACAAATGACAGCTGTATTCACTCAGAATCACACTCTGGATTGAAGTCTACACATTCCAGAGCTCCTGGTGTTGGTAATGACACAAGACACTAAGAATCAAGTTGCTTTGTGATCAGTGCTATTTAAGAGTGCAGGATTTTACAATAACTGTTAATGGATTGTAATCTTAAAAATTGTATAAAAATTTAAAAGACAAAAAAGGGGTGCTGGGATAGTTGACAGAAAAATGTCCAACAACACTGGAAACCAAAACAAAAGCACATTAAACAATAATAAAGTCTGTGATGTTTAAATTTGCATGTATTTTATGAAATGAAAACACTCAATGCTGGTGATGATCAGGTAAAACTGGTTCTACACGGAAAACAAAAACTGTATAAATTTCTCAAAGGAAAGGTAAGGTGAATTTTAATTAAATATGATATTATGCATTCACGAATAGCGAAAAATTTGAAAACTATACAGGAATGTGAAAATTGCTTATGATACTACTTGAGAAACCATAAGACACACACAAAAAAATAGCATGCCCAGACCGAATGTATTAATAACAGCCCATAACTATATGCCTAAGAAAAAGAGACTGGAAGGAATATCACTGCGCTTCCTTCTTTCCATCCCCTCTTTACATATAGGGAGACTGAGGCCAAGTGGCTGCCCTGTCATTGAGAACCTGTCCCTACAGTTTCCATGTGGCCTACAGGGACAGCTGAAGGGGCAGAGTGAAGGAGTGCTGACCATGCCCAGGAGAGTCAGGTCATAGAAGGCCTCTGGAGCTGGGGTGGAGAGGACTGGTTCAACATGTGGCCTTGGCACATGCTTCCTCAATACCAAGCCCTGAAGGACAGAGGTAAATCAGACCTGGTGCCCATCCTCAGAGCAACTGGGAGAAAGAGAAGGCTTCTGCCTGAATTAATCAGGGAAGACATCAAGGAGGAGGTGGCGTTTGGACCCAGAATCAGAGTGAGGACACCTGGCATGCCAGAGCCAGTGCATGCCAGCTCGTGAGAGCGGACTGCTAGATTTTCAGGGATATCGAGTGTTGGTGCCTAAACATAGCCATTATTAAAAATAAATTATATGAACCTGTAATTTCATAAATAAGATTTGAAACAAAGGTAATACTCGATACTAATCACTTCCACATTATTTTACTTTATTTCACTGTGACCTATGTCCCTGAGGTTGTTCTCATCTGTTGTTAACCATATGGTCTGCATCCACACATTTGCCCCCAACTCCATGCTGTAGCGACACCATGTCTGCGGCCTGAAACTGGCAGTGGTGGGAGTGTCTACACCACGGAAATGGGCAAGTAATCCAAATCAGGACTTGGTGTAACGCTCTGTTGCTTTCTAGAGTTTAGACTCTGGACTTTAAAAAGTGATGGAGAAAAAATTAATAATGCAGATTAACTTTAAAGACAGTCATGTCTATGGTTTTTTAAACATTATGAATAGCACCAAAATATGAGGAAATACTTCTAATACTCAAACTATTATCTGATTCAGCAAAATATTTGTCATTGATGAATAAGTGAAGTTCTATGAATTATTCTTCATTATTTCATTTTTGTCTTACTCATTAATATAAATGAAAATACCAGCCAACATTTATGAAAGAACTTGACTCTGTGACATGAGTGACTTCTTGGCTGAATCCTATGGTAATCAAGTATTTGTTTATAGTGTGATTTTGTGATACTATTATTGTTCATAGAGTTGTACACACTAATAGTGGATTTCACAAGGAATGAAAGTGAAAGTGTTAGTTATTCAGTCGTGTCTGACTCTTTGCAACCCCACAGACTGCAGCCTGTCAGGCTCCTCTGTCATGGACTTCTCCAGGTAAGAACACTGGAGTGGGTTGCCATTCCCTTCTCCAGGGGATCTTCCTGACCCAGGGATCAAACTCAGGTCTCCCACACTACAGGCAGATTCTTTACCAACTGAGCCACCAAGGAAGAGCAGCACTAAAGTTAAGGTGCATGGAATTCACAAAAAGAGAGTATTTCATATTATTATTTGTAAATTGTATGCCATACATCCTTTATATCGGGAAAATATAAACTTATGCACAGATATCTATGCAGTATCTTTTTTTAAGAGAGTTTTTGTTAAACATTTACTAACATACCACTGGCAAGGCTCAGTCAGGAAGAGACAGGGCGGGCATGGGTAGAGAAGGGCATACAGTAGGGATTGTTCAATGGGTTCTGTAGTAGAGCGAAACTGTGGGAGATGATGTGGCTGCTCTCTCTCAACAGTTGAGGGCCAGAATCCTCACCACCCTAGATTCCTCTGGCCTGGGTCCCTGGCCCAAACAGTTTCCAGGAGGAAGGAGGAGGTCCTGGGTGTGGCGGCTCCCGACCTCCCACTGAGTGAGCCCGACCACCCCGGGAGTAAGCGCCCTGGGGCAGCTGGAGAGAGGGACCTTACATATCCAAAGCATCCTAGAGGTGAAACAGCCAGATCGAGGACAGCCCAGAGATCTCTGCACAGAGTGCCAGCTCTCTTAGGTCAAAGAGGAAACAAGTGCAGGGATGGGAGGTCTGGCTGGCTGAGCTGTCTCCAGGAGGCCCTGCACACCCAGTCTGGGACCTGTGCTTCTGCCCTTCAAGGACACACACTGTAACCCCTGACTGCACTGCTTTTCTTGCCTGATTCTGCCACCATTTTGTTGTGATTTTTTTAATATTGGGGGTGGATAAAGGGAACTTCATCTGATGCAAACCAGTTTGTATTTTGCTTTTTGTTTTTGTATACCTGAAGTATAGTTGACATACAAAATTACATCAGTTTCAAATGTACAACACAGTGGTTAGGCATTTATATCTAAAACAAATTGATTGCCACAGTAAGTCTAGTAATCCTCTGGCACCATACAATGTTACTGACTAAATTCCCTATGTATACTACATTCCCAAGACTTGTTTATTTTATAACTGGAAATTTTCCTCTTAACCCCCTTCACCTATTTCACCCGGCCCCCCATCCCTCTCCTGCAATTATTACTTTGAATCTCAGTGAGACAGGAAACTCCAGGAAGCTCACTGGACATGCCCATCCTTAAGTTCCTTAGTTACCTATGCGGTAACCGTAGTTACCGCACTGCTTGTTTTCTACAGTTTTCAATTTCTATGTCTATAGCCAGATCTTCTTTTAACCCCTGCCCTTATTTTTGTTATTGGTGTTGTTTGTGTTTTTTTTCCCCCTTAGTTATCCCTAAGACCAAACTATTTTATCAGCTTTTCAAAGAACTGGCTTTTGTTTTGTTGATCATTTGTACTGGGTTTTTTGGCTTGATTTAGTTGTTTCTTTTTCAATAATTTCTCCTTTTAACTATATCAGTTTCGTCCTTACACTTCTCTGGGTTTATTTTACTGTTTTTCTAGCCTCTTGGATTGAAAGTTTGGTGATTCCACTCCTTAAAGTTTTCTCTTTTAATAGTGAGGACAGTAAATGGTATAAATTTCCTTCTGAGTATTACCTTGGCAACATCTCACAGATCTGATATCCGATCATTCAACAAATATTTAAGTTCCTTCTATGTACTAGGAACTAAGAAATGGTGCTCCTATCATACAGTTCTAAATAATATAATTTCCACTTGGATTTCTCTTTAACTTAAGAGTTATTTATAAGGGTTTTTTGTTTCCAGGTGTAAACCCACTCCAGTACTCTTGCCTGGAAAATCCCATGGATGGAGGAGCCTGGTAGGCTGCAGTCCATGGGGTCGCTGAGGGTCGGAAACGACTGAGCGACTTCACTTTCACTTTTCACTTCCATGCATTGGAGAAGGAAATGGCAACCCACTCCAGTGTTCTTGCCTGGAGAATCCCAGGGACAGGGGAGCCTGGTGGGCTGCTGTCTATGGGGGTCACACAGAGTTGGACATGACTGAAGCAACTTAGCAGCAGCAGCAGCAGTATGGAATTGCAAGAAGGAGCTATCTGTCAATAACTAAAATTCTAGTTTTGCATTCTGTAAGTGAATACAGTTTGCTTGATGGCAGCATTCTGTAGTTCATTGAGATTTCCACTATTTACTATTTTTTAATGTCAAAAAAATTGATGTATAATACATTCTCAGTAAAGTGCATTACTTGCGTACAGCTTGATGAGTTTTCACAAATATATATACTTGTGTCTATGCCTTATTACCTAGACGACAGAAGACTACTTGCCCCCTTCCAGTTAATACCCCTCAGAGTTCCAAATACTAAAAATAAAACTACCATATGATCTGGCAACTCTACTCCTGGGTATATATCCAAAAAAACCGAAAACACTAACTTGAAAAAATACATGCACCTCAATTTCACAGCAACATTATTTGCAACAGCCAAGATAGGGAAGCAGCATAAGGGCCCATTAACAGATGAATTGATAAAGAAGATATGATATATGTATATAATATATATGTATGATTCTTTTTGCTTCTTGATATTTTTTCTTTTGTATTTATATATCTAGGGTTGACTTGTTTTCTTTTATTTGCCTTTATTCTCTCTAAAAGAGTTGTTGTAAAATTCCTGGTTTACCTGGCTGCTTTAGGATCAGTATGTAAATCAATTAAGCTAGACTATCCCATCACACCATACACAAAAATTAACTAAAAATGACTTAAAGACATAAATATAAGACATAACACCACAAAACTCCTAGAAGAGAACACAGGCAAAACTGTCTCTGACAAATCATACCAATGTTGTTTTTTTTATACCAGTGTTTTCTTAGGTAAGTCCCACAAGACAATAGAAATAAAAGCAAAAATTAACAAATGGGACCTAATCAAACTTACAAGCTTTTGTATAGCAAAAGCAACCATAAACAAAATAAAAAGACAGCCTATAAACTGGGAGAAAATATTTGCAAATGATGCAACCAATAAGGTCTTAACTTCCAAAATATGCAAAGGGCTCATACAACTCAATAACAAAAACAAACAATCTAATCAAAACATGAGCAGAAGACCTACACAGACATTTCTCCAAAGAAGACATACAGATGGCCACTAGACACATGAAAAGATGCTCACTATCACAAATTATTAGATAAATGCAAATTAAAACTACAGTGAGGTGCCATCTCACACTGGTCAGAATGGCCATCAGTAAAGTCTACAAATAATAAATGTTGAAAAGAGTGTGGAGGAAAGGGAACACTTTCACACTGTTGGTAGGAATGTACATTAGAGCCATCATGGAAAACCGTATGGCGGTTCCTCAAAAAACTAAAAACAGAGCTGCCATATGATCCAGCAATTTCACTCCTGGGCATATACCCAGGCAAAACTACAATGTGAAAAGACACATATACCTCTATGTCCACAGCAGCACTATTTACAATAGCCATGACATGCAAACAACCTAAATGTCCATTGACAGACGAGAGGATAAAGAAGAGGCACACCCTCACACACACACAATGGAATACTACTCAGCCATAAAAAGACTGAAATAATGTCATTTGCAATTACTTGGATGAGCCTAGAGATTATCATACAAAGCAAAGTAAGTCAGAGAAAGACAAATACCATATGACATCACTTATATGTGGAATCTAAACTATGACATAAATGGGAGTCTTCCTTAATGGTCTAGTGGTTAAGACTCTGTGCTTTCAGTGCAGGGACTGTGGGTTCGATCCCTAGTTGGGGAACTAAGATCCCACATGCTGCATGGTGTGGCCAAAAATAAACAAATAAACAAGTATCCTTTCTGTGGTAAAAACTTACTGCCATGTTAAAAAATATTTCAAAACTTTAAAAAATAAAATATGGTACAAATGAATATATCTATGAAACAGAAACAGACTCACTGACACAGAAAAAAGACTTATGGTTATCAGCGGGAAGGAGGTAGGGGAGGGGAGGATTGGGCGTTTGGGATTAGCAGATGTAAACTAGCATATACAGGATGGATAAACAAGGTCCTAGGAGAAGGCAATGGCACCCCACTCCAGTACTCTTGCCTGGAAAATCCCATGGATGGAGGAGCCTGGAAAGCTGCAGTCCATGGGGTCGCTGAAGGTCGGACACGACTGAGTGACTTCACTTTCCCTTTTCACTTTCTTGCATTGGAGAAGGAAATGGCAACCCACTCCAGTGTTCTTGCCTGGAGAATCCCAGGGACGGGGGAGCCTGGTGGGCTGCCGTCTATGGGGTCGCACAGAGTTGGACACGACTGAAGCGACTTAGCAGCAGCAGCAGCAAACAAGGTCCTACCATATATAGCACAGGGAACTATATTCAATATCCTGTGATAAACTATAATGGAAAAGAATATGTAAAAGAATATATATGTGTACAACTGAGTACACATATATAGCAGAAATTAACAAATATTGTAAATAACTATACTTCAATAAAATTTTTTTAAAAAAGAAACAGAAATGATCAGGAAAAAAATGCACAATCCTGTTCCTCCTGCCCCAAACCTATCACCCCAATCCTCCAGGAGCAGAACCCAGGAATCCGCATTTTAGCAAGTATCCCTGGTGATTCTGCAGCTCATCAGATGTGCAAGCCTTCCTGGGTTCCAAGTTTCCATGGGCTATGGACCAAAAAGGTGAATTGTCACCATCCCAGGCAGCCTGAGTCCTTCCCCGTCCCCTTCTGAGGACAGCTGTTACCACTGGGTCCTCCCTTTGCCCCACTGCCTCCTTGTCTGTGCTCCTAAAAGTTTGAGTGGTGAAAGTGGATGATCTATCAGAACTGTTGATAAATTTTGGTGGATCTGGTCCCTTTCCTCACTGTACTCATAGGAAAACCGAGGTCAGAGGATGAAGGAGAGCCCATGAAGAGGCAGGGTCCGGGAAGAGCCTCTCCTCCCTACCTCTATAATAAGAAAAAATCCCTGCAGAGGGTGATCTCCTAGTCCCAAGTCTCCTGGGAGCATCAGGAAGACGTCTGTCTTATCACAGAATAAGCATGGCCTTGGGAATCAGATAGACCTGAGGTCCAATCCCACTTCCTCTCCCTGAAGCAAATAAATGGAGGTTTCTGAGCTTCAGGTCTCCATCTTGAAAATGGGATTAGAGCTGATTAAGATTGTTGTTGTTCAGTCACTCAGTCGTGTCTGACTCTTTGCGACCCCATGGACGGCAGCACACCAGGCTTCCCTGTCCTTTATCATCTCCCGGAGCTTGCTCAAAATCATGTCCATTGAGTTGGTGGTGCAACCCAACCAGCTCATCCTCTGTTATCCCCTTCTCCTCCTGCCTTCAATCTTTATTAGAATTAACATATATGAAGTGCCTGGCACATGGTATGTGAAATAGACAGGTGTGATCATTAGTAGGAGACTCTGCCACCTGCTACATAGGCTGGGTGGCAGGAGCTGAGAGGCAAAGGAATGCTGGCTTTCCCAGGGCTTTACATACTATCTTCCTTCCTCCTGTGACCTGCATGCCTCAACTCCAAGTTTACCTGGGATCCCTCCCACTTCCTGAGCAGTGACTGCGGGCTGGGTCCTGTGAGGGGCACTGGAGTTTTGGTTCCTGCTGGGAGGGGCACCCAAGCTGACAGACATTTGGGCGTGTGTATGGAAAGCTGCAGGAAGAGGGCAAACTGAGAGTTGGAGGGAGGAAGTGGAGGCTGGGGCGGACCTGAGGGGCCAGGGAAGGTGGGAGCCAAGAAGAGCAATGAGCATAAGCCTGGCAGTTTACAAATGGGGAAGCCCAGGGTCAGGGTCTTAGGCAAACACTCCTAGTGGCCCTAAAACCCAGCTGCCTTGCCTCTATTTCGGAGTTTATCTTTTAGGGAAAGCTGAATTGATACACTGTCAATAAAAAGCCTGACAGATATGCAAGGGCTTAGTACGAACTTGTAGGCAGAAAGCAGATCAAATATGTTAAGCACAGATTCACAGTCTTTTGTATGCCTATCTGAGCTAATATTTCACAAAGAAAGAGGACCCTCCCCACCTTGGCACAGTACATGCGAATTTGTGTTAATAAATGCTGTTTACAAAGCATTCTGGTCTCAAAATCACATCCACGTGGATGCTCAAATGCAAGAGCAAGAACTCGCCTTAAACAGCACTTTGCTCTTTTCAGGGCTGTGCTTGGTGAGTCAGGAGGCCTGTGTTCTAGCCATCTGTGTCTAATTTGCTCCAGGTCCCTCTCTGGGCTTCAGCAGCTCTGTCTTGAAATGTGAGCATTAGGCTAATTGCCTCCCAGGCTCCTTCTGGTTGAGTTCTCAGACCTGCCTTCTTTTTTTAGATCCTTGTAACAGCCCTGGGAGGCAAACATCATTGTGCCCATTATACAGATGGAGAGACGAGGCTCACAGGTCACCAGAGATTCAGAGGCTGAGTCAGAACCCAGAGTCCCAGACCTTTCCTGAGTACTCGTTCTAGAAAGTCACGTATGTACACATGTGCATGTACACACATATGTGGGTATGTACACACATGTATATACATACATATATACATACATACATAAGTAAATAAGCATGTTCCCACATGTGCCCCTGAGCTCCCTGCAGTCGTTCCTGGATGCTGCGTGTGCAGGCTCATGGGCTGGGCCAGGCCTGTTCCAGGCAGTTCCACCCTGTGAGAAAGAAGTAGGGGAGAAGAGGGGAAGGGAGGAGCGGAAAGGGAGCTACACCCACATTTTTCTCCTGCCCGCTGATTTCAACTGCTGCAGCGCAGGCTCCTAACTGCTGTGTACTTAGCTAAGTCTGAGTGACTCCATACATGGGCAGTGAGCTGGAACGTTTCCCTCCAAGCATCACAGCTATGAGTTCCTCTCACAGCTGGGGTCCTCTGTTATCAGAGGTGCTCCTGCGGGAGCACCCAGGGCCCTTCTTACACGTGTACGCAGGAACAAACACATATATATACACACATGCATGTCACAAATATTTTTCCCCACTCTGGTCTTAGTTTTCTCATCAGTAAAATGGGAGAGAACTCTTTGCCTTGCCAGAGGACCTTCTGAGTTCAGAGATACTGCAGTTAACTTTGCAACCTGTAATGAGCTGGGAAAGACCCTGCTGAGATAATGCTCATCCATTGAATAGCAGAGAATGGGACTTTTTTCCTTTTTCTTACGAAAGAAGCCACACGAGCTTCCTTTGAAGGAGACTACATAAATTTACTCTGGTTTTATCTTAATACAAAATTTGTGATTTCAACCTCAGAATCATACTGTTTGGTGAGTATGACAGAGGGGCCTGGCATGCTGCAGCCCATGGGGTCACAAAGAATCAGATGTGACATAGAGACTAAACAAACACTCTGATTCACAATTCAAAAGGGAGATGAAACAGTGGGGTGGCTAACAGAATGAACTCTGGAATAAGACTTCCTGGCTTCTACTCGCAGTCTGTCACTTGCTAGTTGGGTCGCACTGACTCGGATGTGCTATTGATTGCCTTGTGCCTCAGATTCACTGTCAGGTGGGGTGACTACAGTACCTACTTCATTCAACAGCTGTGAACATCTGCACATTCAAAGCTGCTTGATAAGAGTCGCTATTTTTGATGGACTTAGAGATTCAAGGTCACTGCCAGTGCCAAGGCTAGCCCTGAGCTCTCCTGTATCCCCTCCAGTCTACACTGGCTTCAAGGGAACCCTCTGTTTTTGGACGGAAAGGCAGCTACTCTGCCCCAACTCCCTGTCCACAGGCTTGTCTAAGGTCCCATGGGAGGTTTTAATGCGGGAAACTCAAGCTCTCGCTGGTTAAAAGCAAGGAGGTGGGGCTTTCTGCAGCCCCCTCTACCACTGATAGCATCAGTATCACTGCCACCTGGGTCTGGACACAAGCGTCTTGTGGCAGAGGCTTTGGAAGCCTGAGGGCTGTAAGGACTCAGAAGTTTATTGGAAAAGGAATAAACTAAATGCAGAACTGGGCTCCAATTTCTGCTTTGCCCTGACAAGCTGGGCAACCTTGGCAAGTTATGTCTTTAAGCCTCTGGAGAGAACAACACTGGTTGCAGTTCTTAAGACTAGGATTTCCTAGGATCAGAAATGTCACACTCCCAAGGATGTTGATTAAAAAGCGTTTGCTCAGCTTGGTGAAAGTGTGAGCAGAAATCAAACATGGAGGCTGACTCTAAGCTGCCGAGGGCAATCATAAGACCTCAATACCAAAAGTTTACTTACGGTGCTAATTTTATTTGCAATTCAGTCATACCCAGCAAACCAAGACACAAAATGTCAAGTCAAGGAAACTGTTCTGAAGGCGGCTGCCCAGAGGATGAAAACCAGAGAGGCTTAAGGTTGTGAAAGAGTCTTGTGGCAAAAGGGCTAAGCACACAGCCTTTGGTGTTAGCCAGACCTAGGTCTGAATCCATGCTTGGCCACTTACTAACAGTTGATTGACCTTCAGTAAGTCCCTCAACCCTCTGTATCGCCGCTTCCTCATCTGTGAAATGAGCATTATAATCATGGCCCACGTGGCTGTGTGCAGGATTACCTAAGGGGATGCAGTGAAAAGCTCCTGGCACACAATAAACTCAATAAACGGAAGGTTCTGGTCTCATTTCAGATTCTCTTGCCTAGGGGTGAGAAATAAAGCTCAAGTAAAGTTTTGTTTCTTAACAAAGAAGGCTTAGGTAGAGAAGGCATTTTATTATTTTCAGTAACCAATAAGGGCAAGGGCAGAGCTGGCCTCAGGGAGGTCTGGGACCAGGGACTCAGACACCAAGACACTTTCTTCTCAGCTTCTCATCTCTAACTGTTGGCTTCATTCCATCCTGCCACAGACAGGCTTCACCATGAGTGAGGATATGGCTTCCAAAAGCTCTAATTTCACATCTCCATCATACCAGGAGAGAATTCTTTCCAACCAGCTAAAAGAAACTCCAAGAAAAGGACTCTAATTTGCCTGGTTCGGGTCACATGGTCATCACTGACCCAATCATGGTAGCCAGGAGGTTGGAGTCCTCTGATTGGCTCAGCCTGGATCATGTGCCTAGGGCCTCAAGAGGTGTTTCATCCTAGAAGAAACAGGGGAAGGAGATGCTGTGCAATTTTTTCCTTCGAGAGTCCAACATGTGGGTGGGTGGAGTCAGGGAACAGTTCTCTGCACCAGGTGCTGCGCATGGCATGAAGCCACTTCTTATTAATACAAGTGCTACATCCTCTTAGCGTATCTTTGGTGCCATGTTTATCCTAAAATGTACTCTTTGTAGAAACAGCTCAACTTAATACAGCTTAATGCTGCCCAAATCCACCATCTTTAGCCGCTGTTTGCAGAGCTTACACAGTGCTCATGGCAGATAGAGCCCAGGCGTGATGGCGGTCTCCCTGGAGGGCTCAGAGTGAATCTTTCCCTGCCTCCACCCATCACCTCCAGACACAGAGGGGCCCTGGCCTCTGGTTCCTCCACTGACCCCAAGCTGTAGATCTTGAGAAGACTGGGGGTTTTTTACTTAAAGTAAAAAATGATAGCACTAGAAGGGACTGCAGGAACTGCCTGACCCATTTTACAGGTGGGGAGACTGAAGCCACAGGAGGACAAGGGGCTTGCCCCCTCTACCATGGACACAGAGCTCCTTTGGGAACTGTGTCATCATTGAGCACCCTCAGCCTATGGATATGGTAGGTCTTCAATAAAGGAATATTTCTGGCCTCCTAATTCCATATTATTCTGCTTCCTCTTGAGCTTAAAATCTTAATTTCTAAATCTAAAGTCCTTTCCCTTTCTAAAGAGGATAGATGCTTTCCAAGGGAGAGGAAGGGTAGGAATGACCAAAATGCTCACAATCCCAGTTGAAGTGACTGAGAACTGGTGTGCAGTAATGGGGACAGGCAGATGATGAGAAACACAGGGAGCAAGGTGAATACACGATGGTGGTGGTGTTTGGTCACTCAGTTGTGTCTGACTCTTTGTGACCCCATGGACTATACCTCACCCGGATCCTTTGTCCATGGGATTCTTCAGGCACGAATACTAGAGTGGGTTGCCATTCCCTTCTCCAGGGGATGTTCCTGACCCAGGGATGGAACCCAAGTCTCCTGCACTGGCAGGTAGATTCTTTACTGCTGAGCCAAGTGAAGCTAAGGCCAATATATATGCATCATCTTTTTACAATTTATGATTTGGCCCTGTGTGTGATAGGCAGGGCAGGGGCTCCCTTCTCACCTGCTAGACAAAAAGACTGAAACTCCAAGAGGACAACTGACTTACTCAGCATCCTCCCATCCCCTGTCCCCCAGCAAACTCTGGAGGCTCTTAGCCCCCTTCTCTGGTGTAGGAGTCACAGCTTCGGCCTACCAGTCCTTTGTGTTCCCCGCCCACGTGCCCACAGCTCCTGCCACTCTGCCAGGGGGCTCTTCTCTACTGGCCATTCCCAGCACAGGCCAGATATGCTGGGGAATTGACAGTCCCTCCCTGGCAGCAGTTCTCCATCGGTGGCTGACACGAGTTGGGGGGTACTGTCTCGCCCCTCAGACAGGTCAACCGCGAGGCCATACACACTCATTCCCAGAGCCTGCAGGACAGTCAAGCTCCAGCCGCTCACAGGGGCCACTTGCTGGAGAGCATGTCATTCACTATGTCATTTCCATCCCTGCGTTACTTTCAGGCTCCCTGGCAGCATTTCCTGGGATCCCATCCCAAAGAAACCACTTGCCTTAGAGTCTTAGACAAAGCCTTGACAAAGTCTAAGTCAAATCTTTGTTTTAGAGTCTCCTTCTCAGATAACCTAAACTAAGACAATTGCCTTAGTTTAAAATAAAAGAAGGTGGACCAATTGGCTAAGTGATGACAAATACAGACTATAAGAAGTAAGCTGAGGTCAGGTCTAGAATGCCACAATGCCTGCCTGCCCCTTTCCCGGCCCCACCCTCACCAGTCCTGCAAGTTTCTCCACCACCCATTAAGGAGGTCATTACATGTGAGAGTGCTACAGGTCATGCTCCTGAGAACCAGCATCATGCAGGGCTGACTCCATCCCTGAGCCCTGGGTGACAGTTTCCCATGGCTCTCACAAGCTGTCAGAAGTGAGTCGGCACACTCTGCCTTCTCAGGCAGGCGGCTGGCCTGGCCTGAACTCACATGAATTCAGCCTCATGTCACCCATTCCTGGACTGACTGTCCCCCACAGGATGACCTTTGTGGGCCTGAGACCAGAGTCGTGGAATGGGTCATGGAATGCCGAAGCAGGAGAGAGTCCCAGGGACTGGTAAGGGGAGGGGCTGAGGGGGGGGAGCGGTGGGGGGACAAGGTCTGTCCAAGGTCACACAATGCATCAAGAGTGGAATAGGGTATGAACCTAGGCATTTTTCCTTTCTTTTTTAGTCTGATGTATTTGCTTCTCACTATCAGACTGTAGGGGAAAAGGAGATGGGAGCACAGCAAAAGAGTGGGAGCACTGAATTGAAGGCAGGCGGACCTCGGCTTAAAACCTGCTTTCACTGACTGCTGGCTGTGTGACCTTAAGCAACTAACTTGGTTTCACGTGTCACAGTTTTCACAACCGTAAAGTCGAGATTCTATTACCTTTCTAAAGGCGTTATTGGGAGGCTCAGCAGAGATAAGGGAGGTGGAAGGCACCTGGTTAATAAGAGATGCTCAACACCAGGTGAGTCTCAGTCTAAGAGGCGATCCCTCCCATTGTACAGGCTCCCACATGGGTTAAACTCCAGAGTTTAAATAGAAGTGTCCTCACCATCTTCATCATCACTTCTGGAAAGTCTGTAGCATGGACTAGTGCAGAATTTCCAGATGGTGTGCTTTAGAATAGGTACTACTTCTATGTGAGAAAAGGTGCCACCTGAAAAAAAGAACTGCACTGCCAAGTATATTTGGAAAGGGCGGCATTAACATTGACCTGCAGGACCTGTCATGCCCTCCACTCCTCCATGTACTTGGTCCCCAGGCAGCATCTCCCAGCACATCTGACCATATAAGTCTTTGTCAGGAGCACTAAATGTCTCCCAGTAGTTGCAGATGCTCCAAGAAGCAGCCTAGGAAACAACTGGTGTCCACTGGAAAGGCCACCCGGCTGAAGTCAGCTACTGTCCCTTTCTTGTGTGACCTTAAACATGTCCCTGACCTGTATGGGCCTCAGTTTCCCCATCTCTAAAAGAGAGGGTGGAGTGGAATCCCTAAGGCTGCTTCCAGTTCTGACATGCTAGGGTCCTGAAGCTCCTTTCCTCCACCCTGAGCTCCCTGCTCACCCAGCTCTGGCTAAGGACAGTGCTGGAGAAGGGCAGAGCGCTCTAAGCGGGCTCTGGCAAGCAGCCCGACGGCTGTTCTCACATCTTGCCTTTAAACGTAGGTGGAACTGTGCCGGGCAGGGCTATGCCAGCCTCCTGCCTGGAAAGAAGACAAGAGAGCGGCTGTCCTCCTCTACTTCCTCCTCTACCCCCCTGCCAGCACAGTCAGCCACTGGGGGATTAAGAGTCGGCCCAGCACCCATTCAAGCCATTCAACAAGACAGGAAACCAAGCTGCTCCTGCCTGCCCGCCTCTGCTGGGCAGGTCGGCAGGATTACATGCATTGTGCTGGGGAATGGCACAAAGGGAGGCCCAGCCCATCAGGGAAGGCCTCATCTAGGCAAGAATGCACTGTCCA
The DNA here is from genome assembly GCF_000754665.1 of Bison bison bison. NCBI lineage: Eukaryota > Metazoa > Chordata > Mammalia > Artiodactyla > Bovidae > Bison > Bison bison. Next base: position 2,677,342 of record NW_011494815.1, on the reverse strand, counting down.
ATGGCCGGGGTGCCCAGGGCCGCCCTCCACCTGCAAGTGAGTGGTTCGGGGGTCCCAGGAGCACCACGCGTGCCATCCCTTACAGCGCCTCCTGAGACAAAGTCCCTGCATCCTCACGTGAAGCTCCAGCCTGCGTGTAGCAGTCTTTTCTGAGCACGAGGCAGAGACCGGCACAAAGGGCAGGCGGGTAAGGACAAGTTCACCTCCCTGAGCCAGAGGCTCCTGAAGGCCTCTGGGGAACAGCATGTTCATCGTCACTGCCTTCTTACAGCAGCCATCAAATCCTTAACCAGGAGAAGCCGGATCTGCCTTTGAGGGCGACTTCAGAGATGTCTCTGTGGGTTCCCCTAGGCCGATCGGCCAGAGCTGATTGGACAGCTAGGCTCCATTCAGGTGGGTCCCACAGGGAAATACGGGCATTCACTACATAGCATCCTATGGAGATTAGTGCTCCAGGTGGTGGCAGGTACCCTGAACTTCACTCATGCCTAATTTCAGCCATATCTCTGTGTGTGCGTGCTAAATTGCTTCAGGCATGTCCAACTCTGTGTGACCCTATGGACTGTAGCCTGCCAGGTTCCTCTGTCCATGGGATTCTCTAGGCAAGAATACTGGAGTGGATTGTTGTGGCCTCCTCCAGAGGATCTTCCCAACCCAGGGATTGAACTCATGTCTCTTACGTCTCCTGCAATGACAGGCAGGTTCTTTACTACTGGTGCCACCTTGTAAGTGTGGTGTTACTGACAATATTCTTCCTTTTATAAACTTACTTTTTAAATTGAAATAGCTTCTTTAGCCTTTTGCTAAGCAATAAAACCTATAAAATCATGGGTCTCACAGGCTAGTGTTTACTAATACAATAAAAATAGTCTCCCAAACCATAAGAAATGGTATGTCCATAGCCTACCTACAGTCAGCTTGGGAATTATCAGAGATAAGTGATATAGAATGAGACTAGGTAGTCTCTAGGGCCCCTTCAACTTTTGGGAACTGGGTTTATAGGATACTGAGAATCCTCAATGCCACTCATTCCAAAATTCTCCATAGTCACCTAAGCCAGACCCTCAAGAGTCCTTCCCAGACTCCCTCTCCTTCCTCACTCCTCTGAGGTAGTCCCCAGGCAATCCTGCCTCCTGAACACCTCTCCCAACTGGGGGGCCACTGCCTTGGTTCAGGCTTTCACCCACTTTCACCCAGCAGCAGCTCTGGCTGGTCTGCCTGCACCTCCTGACTGCCTCCAATCCACTGTCCGCCCCGCAGCCAGAGCACTCTTGTGGCCATGCATACCTAAAGCACCTGGAACACAGGAAACACTCCATTAATGATAGCCATGATAGTTTTTAAGAATACAAATCTAATCATGTCTCTTTACTGCTCAAAAGCTTTCCATGGTTCTCCAGAAACCTCAGGATAAATGGAAATTCCATAACCCAGTATATGGGCATGGAGCAGGGTGCAGGATCTTGAAGAATGAACAGAGGAAACACACTTCCCTAGGAACACTGCCCTAGGCTTGCACTTGTCACAAGCTCTTATAAGATAAGCCTAAAGATGGTCTTCAAATATTAATAAGGCCACGAGACAAGAAAACATCCCCCACTTGCAGGTGGCACAAGAGTCCAGAGAAAGATAGGTGGAACAAGGCAGACCCATAACAGATTCAAAAGGAGGCCCTCCCATAGTTAAGTGGTTCTTGATCTTTGGAGACTGGGACATACTCTCAACTACAGGGTTTCTAGAGGCATAGCTGAGGGATTATACTGTATCCCAGGGGTGCAGCATTTACTTTTTGGTCTCTCAGCATCATGACATTGTTTAACAGGACTGATGGCTACCCAGGCTGTATGCCCTTGTGTGCACGTGCACTCAGTCACTAAGTCATGTCTGACTTTTACAACCCCATGGACTATAGCCCACCAGGCTCCTCTGTCCATGGAATTTTCCAGGCAAAAATACTGCAGTGGGTTGCCATTTCCTACTCCAGGGATCAAACCTGCATCTCTTGTGCCTCCTACATTGGCAAGCAGATTTTTTACCACTGCGCCACCCAGGAAGCCCCGTAAGCCCTTACATACCCACAAAGAAGAGCTCTTGTGTGTGACCCTACTTCTTACTCCCAGTGAGCTGTACTCCGGCTACCCTTGATCCTATAATCTCTCCAGCTCAGTATTCCAACCACATCTGGAATTACTGTAGCTGAAATTGAGTTCACACCTTTGTGGTACTCCAGTGTACACCAGTTAGGAATTGCTGTCTTAGCCATACAGTTAAGCCAATGAGACCCTCTGACAAGGAGCTGAAAATTTATGTCAGAGATCACCGATTTGTAGTATACTGCATATACTCTTATGTATGATAAATATGTTAAAATACATGTAATTCTTGCCTAATAATATGCTTCATTCTTTTTTAGTAGTCCATTTATTTAAGGTATTAAATGCATAAAGTACTGCAAATGTCTTTTATCTTGATTTTGGTATATGCTTATATATTCCTATAAACGTTGGAAGAGAGTGTTTGCTATGACCAGTGTGGTCTCAGCAAAACTCTAATAGCCTTTGCCCAGCTCCACATTGTACTCCAAGGCCAAACTTGCCTGTTACTCCAGGTATCTCTTGACTAACTACTTTTACATTCCAGTCCCCTATGATGAAAAGAACATCTTTTTTTTTCTCTAGAAGGTCATGTAAGTCTTCATAGAACTGTTCATAGAAAAAGCAAGAGAATTCCAGAGAAACATCTTCTTCTGCTTCATTGACTATGCTAAAACCTTTGACTGTGTGAATCACAACAAACTTTGGAAAATTCTTATAGAGATGGGAATACCAGACCATCTGACCTGCCTCCTGAGAAACCTGCATGCAGGTCAAGAAGCAACAGTTAGAACCAGACGTGGAACAATGGACTGGTTCCAAATTGGGAAAGAAGTACGTCAAGGCTATACATCGTCACCCTGCTTATTTAACTTATATTCAGAGTACATCATGAGAAATGCTGGGCTGGAGGAAGCACAAGCTGGAATCAAGATTGCCGGGAGAAATATCAATAACCTCAGATATGCAGATGACACCACCCTTATGGCAGAAAATGAAGAGGAACTAAAGAGCCTCTTGATGAAAGTGAAAGAGGAGAGTGAAAAAGTTGGCTTAAAACTCCACATTCAGAAAACTAAGATCATGGCATCTGGTCCCATCACTTCATGGCAAATAGATGGGGGGAAAATGGAAACAGTGAGAGACTTTATTTTCCTGGGCTCCAAAATCACTGTAGATGGTGACTGCAGCCATGAAATTAAAAGACACTTGCTTGCTCCTTGGAAGAAAAGCTATGACCAACCTAGACAGCATATTAAAAAGCAGGGATTACTTTGCCGACAAAGGTCCATCTAGTCATAGCTATGGTTTTTCCAGTCATGTATGGATGTGAGAGTTGGACTATAAAGAAGGCTGAGTGCTGAAGAATTGATGCTTTTGAACTGTGATGCTGGAGAAGACTCTTGAGTCCCGTGGACTGCAAGGAGATCAAACCAGTCCATCCTAAAGGAAATCAATCCTGAAAATTCATTGGAAGGACTGATGCTGAAGCTCCAGTACTTTGGCCACCTGATGCAAAGAGCAGACTCATTAGAAAAGACCGATGCTGGGAAAGATTGAAGGCAGGAGGAGAAGGGGATGACAGGGAATGAGATGGTTGGATGGCATCACTGACTCGATGGACATAAGTTTGAGCAAGCTCTGGGAGTTGGTGATGGACAGGGAAGCCTGGAGGGCTGCGGTCCATGGGGTTGCACAGAGTCAGACATGACTGAGCAACTGAACAACATTCCTCTAAATACGATATATTCCTGGCTTCTCTGTTCAGCATATTTTTGAGATTCATTCACATTATTGTATATACCAGTTGTTTGCTCTCTGCCACTGCTGAGAAACATTCCATGGTGTGAACATACTGAAATTTGTTTATAGACACTAGGACACCTCCAGTTTACAGATATTATGAATAACATTGCTATGAGTCATCTCATCTTTGGGTGAGCTACATTTCTATTTGATTTATATTCAAGAGTAGAATTTATGGATCATGGGATAAGTGTATATTTAGCTCTAGTATGGGATTTTAATAAGTTACTGAGGTTTTTTTCCTTCGCAAAGTCCCTCCGGGTAGTTAGATGCAGATCCCTATACTGACTGGATTCTGCCTGAACTTCAGCCTATATTCTGATATTCCAGCCAGGCCCAACCAGATCAGCAGCCCCCTCTATAGAATGCTGTCTTAAGAAAGCATCTTTCTACCTTGTCTGTGCTACAGACCACACAGGCATTGTCTCACACTCCATTGCAAACATTGTTTTATATTCCATGCCTCCCTCCAATCCCCACTAGACTGAGTGTTCTTTAAAAGCAGATATTCTGCCAACCGTATAATCTCCCTTGCCTGGCATGCAATAGGTAAGTAATGTTTAAAGATTAAATAATAAATAACTAATTTATCAGTTAGCTGCTGCTGTATGACAAATTACCCTAAAGCTCAGTGGCTTAAAACAACATTTGCTATCTCAGAGTTTCTGTGGGTCAGAGAGCCAAGAGCTGGGTAGTCCGCCTCAGAGTCCCTCGTGAGATTGCAATCAAGGTATGGACCAGGGCTGCAGTCATCTGAAAGCTGGGCTGGGATTGGAGGATCCTCTTCTGAAATCACTTACTGTGGGCTGATGTCAGGAGACCTCAGTTCCTTCCCACAAGGTTCTTATGACATAAAAGCTGGCTTCCCCAGAGTGAGTGATTTGAAGGAGAAAGGGCCAAGCCACAGCATCTTTTATGACCTAGGTCTTGAAGTCACATTGTTATTTCTGCTTTATTCTCTTCATTGTCAGTGAGGCACTAGGTCCAGTCAATACTCCAGAGGAGAATTAAGCCTCACCTCTTGAAAGCAGGAATATTAAAGAAGTTATTGCTGCTGCTGCTAAGTCGCTTCAGTCGTATCCGACTCTGTGCAACCCCATAGAAGGCAGCCCACCAGGCTCCCCCATCCCTGGCATATCCTAAAACCATCAACTGTAATAGTAGTTAACATTTATTGAGTGATTACCATGGGCCAGGTGCTATTGCTGTGTGTTTTTACAGAGCATTTTGTTTAATCCTTATAAAAACCCTACAAGAGAGCTACTATCCACAATTTTTCAGGCAAGAAAACTGAGGTGCTGAGAGATCAAGGAATTTTCCCAAAGTCCCACAGCCAATGACAGAGCTATGATGGGAACCCAAAAACCCAGAGCTTTTTCTCCTAAACAATGCGTTACACAATGAATGAGAGGCAGTGGATGAGCCCATGAATCTAGGGTTCTCAGATGGAATGGTGGGCTCAAGAGTGCACCAAAGATATGTCCATTTCCTAATTTCCCATGACTACTACCTTTCATGGCAAAAGATGTGATTAAGTTAAGGATGTTGAGAGGAGGAGCTTAATCCTGGATTATCTATGTAGACCCTACACATAAACACATGTATCCTCCTGAGAGGCAGAGGGAGTTTTGATACAGACAGAAGAGGAGAAGACACAGAGAAAGGTGATGTGAAGACAGAGGCAGAGATTGCAGTGATGCAGTCACAAGCAAAGGAGTGCTGGCAACAACCAGAAGCTGGAAGAGGCAAGGAATGAATTCTCTCCTAGGGCCTCCAGAGGAAGCACAGCCATGCTGACACTTTGATTTGAAACTTCTGGCCTCCAGAACCATAAAAGAATAAATTTCTACAGCTTTAAGCCACCAAGTTTGTGGTACTTTGTTACAGCAGCCACAGGAAACTAATACAAGATGGTGAAATGTGTTCTATCTCCCTATTCAACAGCGTTGCTCTTGAGGACTGCAATGGAGTGTTTCTGGTTTGTTAGCATGCTTCTCATCTTTGGATCAGCTTGGCATCAACTCAACCTGAAACAGCAGCAGCAAATTAAAATCAGGTTTAAAGAAATGGAAGAAAATGTATAAAAATGACCTATATTGTTATCTGTTTAGTTGCTAAGTTATGTCTGACTCACTGGCAACCCCAAGGACTATAGCCTGCTAGGCTCCTCTGCCCAAGGGATTTTCCAGACAAGAATACTGGAATGGGTTGCTATTTCCTTCTCCAGGGGATCTTCCTCGCCCAGGGATAGAACTTATGTCTCCTGTGTCTCCTGCATTGGTAGGTGGATTCTTTACCACTGAGCCACCTAGGAAGCCCCATATTGTTGTTACTGAGCTTAAATTTTACTCTCATCTTCCTAGTAGCTGAGACTAAAAGAAAATAAGGATGGATTACATAATTTTCACTTTCTGATAAAGGAATCTGTTCTTCAAGAAAAACACATGTTTCCCTCATATTATATTCTAAAAATAACAGAGCAAGTATGTCTTCATACACTGAACAAAACAAGAGATAAAATGTCAACAGTAACTTAAGAAGGTCAAGAGACTGACCTCATGTGGAGGTTTCTCATGTAATCCTTGGATAAAAACTACAGCCCAACAGAAAAACACAGTTCAACACCCTGGCCACGCAGGCTGGAATCCAGGGGTGTGAGTGCACATGGATAGAGGGTGCCAGAGTTCACAGAGTGCTTCCACATCCACCATCCTAGCTGTGTTCAAAAGCTCCTGAGCCCAGGAAGGGCAGAGAGTATAATGTGCATTTTACAGATGTATAAACTGAGGCCCAGAGAAGTGAAGAAAGTGCCGAGGGTCACATAGCTGGTGACTGGCAGGGCTGCGTTTCAGTGAGATTCCAAGAACAGACCCCCAGGCATGCTGGAGCTTAGTCTACATCCCTCCTACTGTTCTCCAAGGGTTTCATGTCCATCTGTTGTATCTTTCCAAGCACCCTGAGCCTTTGCAAGAAGGGTCTTCCTCTCATAGTTCTTAGGAAACCCCTGGTACCTGGGGTGGTCCTGAAAGATGTCCCTCCATGTGTCAGGCCCTGCCCCATGAGAAACCATGCCCCAGCCCTACCCTGGCCTGGTCCTTTAGATCAGGTCCCAAGCCAGCTGAGAAAGCTGCCAAAAAGGGAGGAGTTAAAGATTGGACTGGGGGGGCTCAAACCCAGCACCTCACAGAGGGATCTAGGAGTGAGTGCCCCGCCCAGTCAGGCGCTGTCCACCCCACAGTGCTGACCTGCTTCTGGTTGCTGGGAAAAGATGGGAACCCCAGGGAGGTGGGTTTGGCCTCCCCATCTCCCAACCTTCCACAACCAGCGGCTGAGGTGTCTGGAGACATTTTGACCCTTAGGGACCAGGAAGAGAAAGAGAAGTGGGGCTGACTGCTTCTGCTCTTCGTCCTCACTTTCTTCCCACCCCATGCCCTCTGCGGCCTCTTTTTTCCCTCGATTCATCTTCTTCCTGTACTTCACCACATTCCAGCCTCCTCCCCATTCCTCTGGAGCCACTTTCTTTCCACCTCCCTCATCCCTATCCTCTTCTCTGTTTCTTCCTACCTCCCTTTTTATTTTTTTATTGATTCATAATATTTGTTTCAGGTTTATGACATAGTGATTGAAAATTTTTATAGACTATATACCTTTTAAAGTTACTACCAAATAATGGCTATATTTCCCTGTGCTGTACAATGTACCCTTGTTGCTTATTTATATTATACATAGGGGTATGGGTTTAAGAGACACAAACTACTATCTCGCCCCTCCCACTTCCCTCTCCTTACTGGTAACCACTTGTTTGTTCTCTGTATTTGTGGACTTGTCTCTGTTTTATTATACACATTCACTTCTCTTATTTTTTTAGATTCCACATATAAGTGACAACAGAGTATTTGTATTTCTCTGTTTTACTTATTTCACTAAGTATACTACTTTCTTGGTCCATCCACATTGTTGCAAGTGGCATAATTTCATTCTTTTTAATGGCTGAGTAATATTCTATTATGTATACTAAAGCTCAGATGCTCAGTTGTTCCTGACTCTCTGTAATTTCATGGACTGTAACCCTCAAGGCTCCACTGTCCATGGGATTTTCCAGGCAAGAACTGGAGCGGGTTGTCATTTCCTTCTCCAGAGCATCTTCCCAATCCAGAGGTGGAACCCACATCTCCTGCATCTTCTGCACTGGCAGGCCAATTCTTTGCCACTGAGCTGCCTGGAAAGGCCCCTCTTATGTATATATACTACACATTCTTTATCCATTGGATGGCACTTTGGTTGTTTCCATATCTCATCATTGTAAACAGTGCTGCTATAAACACTGGGGTGCACATACCTTTCCAAGTTAGTGTTTTCATTTTCTTTGGATATATACTCAGCAGTGGAATTGCTAAATACGGTTGTTCTATACGGTTTTAAACAATGGCTGCACCAATTTACAATCTCACCAACAGTGTACTATGGTTCCCTTCTCTCTACATCCTTGCCAATGTTTGTTATTTTTAGACTTTTTAATGATAGACACTTTAAGAGGTGTAAGATGATATCTCTCATGATGTACTCTGCATATAAGTTAAATAAGCAGGGTGACAATACACAGCCTTGACGTACTCCTTTTCCTATTTGGAACCAGTCTGTTGTTCTGTGTCCAGTTCTAACTGTTGCTTCCTGACCTGCATATAGGTTTCTCAAGAGGCAGGTCAGGTGGTCTGGTATTCCCATCTCTTTCAGAATTTTCCACAGTTTATTGTGATCCACACAGTCAAAGGCTTTGGCATAGTCAATAAAGCAGAAATAGATGTTTTTTCTGGAACTCTGTTGCTTTTTCAATGATCCAGCTGGTGTTAGCAATTTGATCTCTGGTTCCTCTGCCTTTTCTAAAACCAGCTTGAACATATGGTAGTTCATAGTTCACCTATTGCTGAAGCCTGGCTTGGAGAATTTTGAGCATTACTTTAGTAGCATGTGAGATGCGTGCAATTGTGCGGTAGTTTGAACATTCTTTGGCATTGCCTTTCTTTGGGATTGGAATGAAAACTGACCTTTTCCAGTCTTGTGGCCACTGCTGAGTTTTCCAAATTTGCTGGCATATTGAATGCAGCACTTTCACAGCATCATCTTCCAGGATTTGA
>NW_011494815.1:2663347-2667996 GCF_000754665.1 Bison bison bison | reverse complement strand
CCTTTTCTCCTTTGCTTTTGCTTCTCTTCTTTTCACAGCTACTTGTAAGGCCTCCCCAGACAGCCATTTTGCTTTTTTGCATTTCTTTTCCATGGGGATGGTCTTGATCCCTGTCTCCTGTACAATGTCACAAACATCCGTCCATAGTTCATCAGGCACTCTATCAATCAGATCTAGTCCCTTAAATCTATTTCTCACTTCCACTGTATAATCATAAGAGATTTGACTTAGGTCATACCTGAATTGCCTAGTGGTTTTCCCTACTTTCTTCAATTTAAGTCTGAATTTGGCAATAAGGAGTTCATGATCTGAGCCACAGTCAGCTCCTAGTCTTGTTTTTGCTGACTGCATAGAGCTTCTCCATCTTTGGCTGCAAAGAATATAATCAATCTGATTTCAGTGTTGACCATCTGGTGATGTCCATGTGTAGAGTCTTCTCTTGTGTTGTTGGAAGATGGTGTTTGCTATGACCAGTGCATTCTCTTGGCAAAAATCTATTAGCCTTTGCCCAAATAGGTAAAGGAGTACGTCAAGGCTGTATATTGTCACCCTGCTTATTTAACTTATATGCAGAGTACACCATGAGAAACGCTGGGCTGGAAGAAGCACAAGGTGGAATCAAGACTGCCAGGAGAAATATCAATAACCTCAGATATGCAGATGACACCACGCTTATGGCAGAAAGTGAAGAGGAACTAAAAAGCCTCTTGACGAAAGTGAAAGAGGAGAGTGGAAAAGTTGGCTTAAAGCTCAACATTCAGAAAACGAAGATCATGGCATCTGGTCCCATCACTTCATGGGAAATAGATGGGGAAACAGTGTCAGACTTTATTTTTGTGGACTCCAAAATCACTGTAGATGGTGATTACAGCCATGAAATTAAAATACGCTTACTCCTTGGAAGGAAAGTTATGACCAATCTAGATAGCATATTCAAAAGCAGAGACATTACTTTGTCAACAAAGGTCCGTCTATTCAAGGCTATGGTTTTTCCAGTGGTCATGTATGGATGTGAGAGTTGGACTGTGAAGAAAGCTGAGCACTGAAGAATTGATGCTTTTGAACTGTGGTGTTGGAGAAGACTCTTGAGAGTCCCTTGGACTGCAAGGAGATCCAACTAGTCCATCCTAAAGGAGATCAGTCCTGGGTATTCTTTGGAAGGACTGATGCTAAAGCTGAAATTCCAATACTTTGGCCACCTGATGCAAAGAGTTGACTCATTGGGAAAGACTCTGATGCTGGGAGGGATTGGGGGCAGGAGGAGAAGGGGACGACAGAGGATAAGATGGCTGGATGGCATCACTGACTCGATGGACGTGAGTTTCAGTGAACTTGGGGAGTTGGTGATGGACAGGGAGGCCTGGTGTGCTGCAATTCATGGGGTCGCAAAGAGTCAGACACGACTGAGCGACTGAACTGAACTGAAGATGATATCTCATTGTGTTTTGATTCGCACTTCTCTGATGATTAGCAGTGTTAAGCAGTTTTTCATGTGCCTGTTGGCCACCTGTATAACCTCTTGGGAAAAATGTCTGTTCAGGGTCTCCTGCTCATTTTTAATTGGGACATTATATATCAAGTTGTATGAGCTGTTTATAGATTTTGGATATTAACCCCTTATCAATCATAACTTTGCAAATATTTTCTCCCTTTCAGTAGGCTGTCTTTTCATTTTGTCAGTGGTTTCCTTTGCTTTGCAAAAGCTTTACTAGGTCCCCTACAATAAGGTACCACTTCACATTGGACAGAATGGCCATGGTTTAAAAGTCTGCAAATAACAAATGCTGGAGAGGGTGTAGAGAAAAGGGAACCCTGATACACTGTTGTTGGAATGCAAATTATTGCAGCCACTATGGAGAAAAGTATGGAGATTCCTTATAAAACTAAAAATAGAGTTGCCATGAAAGTGAAAAGTGAAAGCGAAGTCACTCAGTCATGTCTGACTCTTTGCGACCCCATGGACTGTAGCCTACCAGGATCCTCTGTGCATGGGATTCTCCAGGCAAGAGTACTGGAGTGGGTCCCCATTTCCTTCTCCAGGGGATCCTCCTGACCCAGGAATAGAACCCAGGTTTCCCGCATTGGGCAGACGCTTTACCGTCTGAACCACCAAGGAAGTCCACCAGAGTTGCCATATGACCCAGCAATTCTACTACTGGGCATAAATCTAGACAAAAATATAATTTCAAAAGCTATATGTACCCCTATGTTCATACAGGTCTATTTACAATAGGTAAGACGTTGAAACAACCTAAATGCCCATTGATAGATGAATGGATAAAGATGTGGTGTATGTATCTATATGTGTGTGTGTGTATACACACCCACACAGTAGAATATTGCTGCTGCTGCTGCTAAGTCATTTCAGTCGTGTCCGACTCTGTGGGACCCCATAGACTGCAGCCCACCAGGCTCCCCCGTCCTGGGATTCTCCAGGCAAGAACACTGGAGTGGGTTGCCATTTCCTTCTCCAATGCATGAAAGGGAAAAGTGAAAGTGAAGTCGCTCAGTCGTGTCCGACTCTTCATTACCCCATGGTCTGCAGCCTACCAGGCTCCTCCGTCCATGGGATTTTCCAGGCAAGAGTACTGGAGTGGGGTGCCATTGCCTTCTCCAAGTGGAATATTACTCAGCCATAAAAAAAGAATGAAATAATGCCACTTGCAGCTACATGGATGGACCTCAAGATTATCATACTAAGTGGCGTAAGTCAGAAAGACCAATACCATACAATATCATTCATATGTAAAATCTCAACTATGACACAAATAAACTTATTTATGACACAGAAACAGACTCACAGACAGAGAGAAGAGATCAATGATGGCCATGACAGGGGGCAGGGGAGGGACAGACGGGAATTTGGGACTACCAGATGTAAACTATTATATATAGGCTGGATAAAGAATAAGGTCCAACTACATAGCACAGGAAGCTATATCCAATATCCTGCAATAAACCATAATAAAAAGTTTTAAAGTCTAATTAGGTCCCATCTGTTTATTTTTGCTTTTATTTTCCCTTAGGAGACAGATCAATATATTTTGCTATGATTTACATCAAAGAGTATTCTGCCTATATTCCCTTCTAGTTTTGTGGTTTCAGCTCTTACATTTAGGTTTTTAAACCATATTGAGTTTATTTTTGTATACAGTGTGAAGTCGCTCAGTCGTATCCAACTCTTTGCGACCCCGTGGACTATAGCCTACCAGGCTCCTCCGTCCATGGGATTTTCCAGGGAAGAGTACCAGAGTGGATTGCCATTTCCTTCTCCAGGGGATCCTCCCAACCCAGGAATAGAACCCAGGTTTCCCACATTGTAGGCAGACGCTTTACCCTCTGAGCCCCCAGGGCTTCCCTTGTGCTCAGCTGGTAAAGAATCCACCTTTAATGTGAGAGACCTGGGTTCAATCCCTGGCTTGAGAATATCCCCTGGAGAAGGGAAAGGCTACCCAACCCACTCCAGTATTCTGGCCTGGAGAATTCCATGGACTGCATAGTTCATGGGGTCGCAAAGAGTCTGGCTTTCACTCACATACAATGTGAAGAAATGTTCTGATTTCTTTCTCTTATGTGAAGCTGTTCAATTTTCCCAGCACCACTTATTTTGAGAGACTGTCTTTTCCCCATTATATACTGTTGCCTCCTCTGTCATAGCTCTCTTGACCGTAGGTGCTTGAGTTTGTTTCCAGGCTCTCTATCCTGCTCCGTGATCTGTGTGTATGTTTTGTGCCAGTATCATGTTGTTTGGATTACTGCAGCTTCGTGGGATCACAGTCTAAAGTCAGGGACCATGGTTCCTCCAACTTCATTCTTTTTTCTTAAGATTGCTCTGGCAATTCAGTCTTCTCCTTTCCTTATTTTGAAGCATATCTCAAATATCATATATTTTTGTCCATAAACATTTCAGTGTAGGCCTTTAAGTGATACAGTTAATTTAAAAAACATAACCAAAACATACTTCAGTTCAGTTCAGTCACTCAGTCCTGTCTGACTCTTTGCGACCCTATGGACTGCAGTACGCCAGGCTTCCCTGTCCATCACCAACTCCTGGAGCTTGCTCAAACTCATGTCCATCAAATCGGAGATGCCATCCAACCATCTCATCCTCTGTCGTCCCCTTTTCCTCCTGCCCTCAATCTTTCTCAGCATCAGGGTCTTTTCAAATGAGTCAGTTATTCGAGTCAGGTAGCCAAAGTATTGGAGTTTCAGTTTCAGCATCAGTCCTTCCAATGAATATTCAGGACTGATTTCCTTTAGGATGGACTGGTTGGATCTCCTTGCAGTCCAAGGGACTCTCAAGAGTCTTCTCCAACACCACAGTTCAAAAGCATCAATTCTTCAGTGCTCAGCTTTCTTTATCGTCCATCTATACATGACTTGGAGAAGGCAATGGCAACCCACTCCAGTACTCTTGCCTGGAAAATCCCATGGACGGAGGGGCCTGGTGGGCTGCAGCCCATGGGGTCGCTAAGAGTCGGACACAACTGAGCAACTTCACTTTCACTTTGATGCATTGGAGAAGGAAATGGCAACCCACTCCAGTGTTCTTGCCTGGAGAATCCCAGGGACGGCGGAGCCTGGTGGGCTGCTGTCTGTGGGGTCGCACAGAGTTGGACACGACTGAAGCGACTTAGCAGTAGCAGCAG
>NW_011494815.1:2656583-2663246 GCF_000754665.1 Bison bison bison | reverse complement strand
ATGGACCTTAGTTGGCAAAGTAATGTCTCTGCTTTTTAATATGCTGTCTAGGTTGGTCATAACTTTTCTTCCAGGGAGCAAGCGTCTTTTAATTTCATGGCTGCAGTTACCATCTGAAGTGATTTTGGAACCCCCAAAAATAAAGTCTCTCAGTTTCCATTGTTTCTCCATCTGTTTGCCATGAAGTGACGGGCACAGATGCCATGATCTCAGTTTTCTGAATGTGGAGTTTTAAGCCAGCTTTTTCACTCTCCTCTTTCACTTTCCTCAAAAGGCTCTTTTTCTTCTTCGCTTTCTGTTATAAGGGTGGTGTCATCTGTGTATCTGAGGTTACTGATATTTCTCCCGGCAATATTGATTTCAGCTTGTGCTTCTTCTAGCCTGGCATTTCTCATGATGTACTCTGCATATAAGTTAAATAAGGTGACAATATATAGCCTTGGCTTACTCTTTTCCTGATTTGGAACCAGTCTGTTGTTCTGTGTCCAGTTCTAACTGTTGCTTCTTGACCTGCATATAGATTTCTCAGGAGGCAGGTAAGATGGTCTGGTATTTCCATCTCTTCAAGAATTTTCCAAAGTTTGTGGTGATCCACACAGTCAAAGGCTTTGGAATAGTTAATAAAGCAGAAGTAGATGTTTTTCTGGAACTCTCGTGCTTTTTCAATGATCCAGCAGATGTTGGCAATTTGATCTCTGGTTCTTCTGCCTTTTCTAAATCCAGCTTGAACATCTGGAAGTTCACGGTTCACATACTGTTGAAGCCTGCTGAAAACAGGCTTACTATTCCTAAAAACTTTACCATTTAAGATTATCAAATGGTAAGGGAGCACTCAGTGGGCTTCCCTGGTGGCTCAGTGGTAAAAGCATCTGCCTGCCAATGCAAGAGACACAGGTTAGATCCCCGATCCGGGAGGATCCCACATGCCACAAAGCAACTAAGCCCACGTGCCATAACTATTGGGCCTGTACTCTAGAGTGCAGGAGCCAAGACTACTGAAGCCCGAGAGCCTAGAACCCGCGCTCCACAACAAAAGAAGCCACTGCAGTGAGAAGCCCACTCACTGTAACTAGAGAGTAGCCCCCACTGGCTGCAACTAGAGAAAAGCCTGTGAAGCAACGAAGACCCAGTATGCCATAAATAAATAAGTTCAAAAAAAAATTAATAAGGGAGCGTTCACATTTCTAACTATTGTCATGTTTCTCTGCTCTCCCCTTCTGCCTCTTATAATAAAATTATGACACCTCTTTCATGGTAAAGCTCTCCAAACACATTATTTAATGCTCATATGTGCTCTTGGAGGATGTTCGTCCTCCTAGAAATGAGGCTCACAGAGGTGGAGAGACTTGCCCAAGGTGTCACAACGGGCTAGAGGCAGAGCCAGGCCCTGGCCCAGGCCCCGTGGCCCCAGCCCTTGCTTCTCTCCACCCCAGGGACCTCACAATGGAAGGTGTCAACTGTCAGGCTCAGAGGCTCCAAAAGAGTCTGGACAAACGGGCTGAGAGATTCTCCACCAGTGGCAGCAGGCTGGAAAGTGTGCATCCCCAGCTAGGGAGGTACCTTCAAGCCCTTTCCTCCAGGGAACAACAGGACTAATTCCTTGGCTCAGGCTTATTTGCATGCAGGAGCTCCTCAAAGCCCAGGCAGTGGCTGGGGCTCACCACCCCGCCTCCTGAGCAGCAAGCCTTAAGCCCCCAGCACTATGGCAGATTGGCTGCTGACACCCAGAGGGCAGGCACAATAGCCAGATCACTCAGCCAACCTTATCCTAATTCTACTTTTTTGCCTAAGTGCAAGAGGAGGGCAAAGGTCTCTCTGTTTTTCTTCTGGGAACCTCCTTGCCTAGCCAGCCCTACACATGCAGAGAATGCCATGGATTCCATTCTAAATCCCCTGGCTTTTGTGGCTAATTCTTCCATTAGTCTACAGACTGCAGAGCAAACCCCTCAGCCTGGCATTCAAGACCTGCAGTCTGCCCACCACCACTGATGTAACCTATCATAGAGACCAAAGGCACCATGCTACAATTTCAAGGGAGACCAAAAAAAAAAAAGCGTTACACTAGTTAATTCCTGAAATTATCCTATTTGAGCTTCACTTCTTTAGCTTTAGGTGATGCATCTGTTTAAATGCAAGCACTGTTCCTGTCAGCAGTGTCCATTAATCTCCTTCCACACTTTAAACGTAATGTGCTGCTATTTTCACTTGCTACTTGTCTGCCCATACAAACTGGCGTATCGTATCTCCTCACCTTTGCTCATTCAGTTTCCTCTGCCTAGAAGTTCATTTCTTCCTTCTTCACCCGCTGACTACTAGGGGTGCTACCTCCTCGGAGGAATCTTGGTGAACGCCTCCTCCTCCCACAGCCTTCCAATCCCCACACTGGGCAAAGGGCCCTTTCGAGGGTTTAACTTGGCCATAGTCACATCTCACTGCATGGTAACCAGCACACTGTAAGCCCCCACCCTGCACCCAAGGGCAGGGATCAATGCTGTTCATCTAACCCTCTGCAGGCCTGAACACAGGGCCTGCGTACAGTAGCATCTCCACTTAGTGGGATGGTTGAAATACTTTATCTCAAGGAAAGTATGCAGCCCCATGGGTTAGGCTGCTCAGGAATGATGGTTCCTCCCATTTTACAGACATGGAGGTTGAGACACAGAGAGGTAAAGCAACAGGTTCCAAGCCCCCAGCACTGAGTGGTGGCTAACGCTCTCCCCATATCTCCTGTCTCCTGATGCAGCACACTGCTCCTGCTGCTGCCCTCCAAGACAGGCCCTGGATGCCCCGGGGCAGAGGAGCCATGACAGATGCCAGCGCTCCCGGCACACTGGAGCAAGCAGCTGTGCTCAAATACCCCAGCACAATTTCCCACTGCCCAGGGCAACATCCACATTCCTCATCCCAGCCTAAGGTCCTCACTGAAGCCCATCTCTCCACCTTCTTCCTCTACGACTCCCTCTCACATGCCCCTGCTCCCACCACACCTGCCTACTCATCCTTCTCTGGGCTCACCTGACTTTTCAGAACCCAGTACAGGGTGCCCAGACTCTGTCCCTACCACTGATCATGTGATCAGTGCAACTGGATGAAGAGGTAGGGCAGATGTTGACAGGAGTCCTCCCACATCAGGGTGACAGAGCCGCGCAGCACAAAACAAGCAGATCAATCAGCATTTGCCACACTGTGTTCACGGAACACCAACATCCTGAGAGATGCTCAGAACTATTTTTCCACCAAAGAGCCCCCTGAACGAGACAACAGGAATGATGTACTGAGTGTTCGTGTCTCAGGCCCTGAGCAGAGTCTTTTGCACACAATGCTGCATTCTATCCTCACGACAATCCTGAAAGGTAGGCTCCACTTTATTTCCTCTGAACCACAAATGAGGAAACTGCAGCTCAGAAGGGCTAGTGAGCTTTCCCATGGTCACAAAAGCTAGAAAGAGAAGAACCAGGATCCAAAACCCAGCCTGTGCTCTTATTATGAGAGACGACCTTTGTCTTATCTGCTGTACTGTTCCTTGAGTAAATTCCAGATGTAACTAAGACCTGAGGATCCTTATTTAAATTTAATGAAATATTCTGCCGCCCTCTTTGAGGCTGGAACCTCACCATCACCTTTTATGTTACTGAATCCTACTCACATCCCACAGAATGCAAACTCAGCTTGGGAAATGCTGCACTGGAAGACTGCAGCTCTGTCCTAACAATCTGAGAGCACCAGGTGGAGGAAGGAGCCCCGCAGACCTCTGGGCACAGCTCTGTACTGTACACATAGGGTTCTAAGACAGACACTGGCCCGGGCTCTCCCTTGTCATGGCCAGTGAGGGAGGGAACAGGTCTATGACTCCCGAGAAAGGCCTTTACTCAAGGCAGGCAGGTGAGGCTTGCAGTTTGGAATTCTCTCAGCAGGTGGAATTCACACACCTTCCTGCAGAGGCCGCACAGGCTTCGGGAGATGGAAACTGTTGGAAGCAGCACCAACTTAACGAATAAAAATCATAAGTTCCAAGGACCAACAAAGCAGGACAGCTCCGCAGATCACACCAAACTTAATTTTTCCAACATAAAGGCCCAGAGAGGGAAAGGCACTTGTCCAGGGCCACACAGCAAGTTCAAAGCACAGCTGGAACTAGAATTTAAGCTTCCTGCCTCCTGCTCCAAGCACCTGGCTGGCCTTTCTTGAAATGCTGATATGTGTGTGTCTGTCTCCTCAGCCTGGCCAGAGGCTCATCGAGAGTCAAAACAGTGTCCAAGTCATGCCTGACTTCCTGGCTCCTGACACTTAGGGCTAAAGAAATTTTTACCCGAAACTCTGTTTCTCAGCTTTATCACTTAAATGGTTGCTTCTGAAAATGACTGTACCCTCAAAGGGTAAACATACTCTACCAAAGAATAACAACACTTGTAGTATGCCTAATATATATGTTTGTATATACACACACATCTACACATACACATAAAACACCACCCTAAGAATTTTACCTATAATAATTATATTTAAATCTCACAGTGACCATAAAAGGTAGGTATTTTATCAATATAATTATCATCCCCATTTTGTATGCAAGAAAAAATGTGACAGAAGAGGTTAAGTAACTTGCGTAGAGTAACACAGCCAATAAATAATAGAATCAGGATTTGAACCCAGCCGAGCACTCTAACACACAAACCACTACCTCTCGAAGGTCCTATCTTTATCATACATATAAGATGCTCCAGGTACTATGTTAAAGCATCACTTGCATTAATGCTCACAGCAAAGCCCAGAGCTAAATGTTATTTTCCATTTTGCATCTAGAACACTGGAGGCTCAGAGGTATAAAAGGACTTATTTGCCTAAAGCCACACAGCTAGGAAGTGACAAAATTGGGATTTGAAGCAGTCAGTTCTAGTGATATGCCCATAGTCATCTCATGACTTACGGCTAAAATGCAATATACAATTCAGTCAAAACTTAAGTAAAAACGAATGCATTATCATCTTCCATAATATCCTGTGAAATATCTTCCTCTTGTTTGTTACTTTTGTTCCAAAGTTATTCATTCGTTTGTTCATGCAAATGCTTATTGGATTATATACACATACACACATATGCACACACGTGCACACCAGCCAGCATGTGCTATGAGGGATATAATAAACATGACAGATATTGTCCCTACTAACCTTGCCTTCAAAAACCTTACATTCTGGGGCTTCCCTGGTGGTCCAGTGGCTAAGACTCTGTGCTCCCAATGCAGGGGGCCCGGGTTCAATCCCTGGTCAGGGAACTAGATCCCACATGCCATAACTAAGACTCCACATGCCAAAACTAAAGATCTCACATATTGCAACCAAGACCTGGCACAGCAAATAAACAGATACATTTTAAAATAAATATTTTTTAAAAACTGACATTCTAATAAGACGGATCATCATTCAACAATTCATTTCACAATTAATTAGCCAATTAAAATGATGGTAATGGCTACAAAGGAGAGGTAGAGAGTGTGATTAGCTTGCTCAGAGTAGAAAGTATCAGTGAATCTGCTGAACGTTTTGAAAGCTATCATTAAAATCAAATTTTCCATAGCTCCATATGGCAGTTATTTTTTTAAAAAAAGGAAGAAGAAAGAAGTTCTTATTTATCTGAGGGAAATACAAAGTAATCATTGACTAACCCATATCCCTAGATAACAAGACTACTTAAGAGTAAATTAGAAGACAGTCAAGACATACTCAAGGAGAGTGTGTCCTGAACACCTACTACACGATGCAACTCTCTAGGGGGCTTTCCCAACATTACTATTAAACAGAAGCTTTTATCCCCATTGAAAGAGGAGAAACTGAAGACGCAGGGAGGCTAGCCAATTCTCTGAAGGTCAGCCACACAGCTACCAAGTAGGACTGGGATTCAAACCCAGGTTGGTGAGACAGCAACACCCAGAATCTTTCACTGAGCCACGATGTATGTTCTAATCTTAAAAGCTGATCAGCCAAGAGTTGAAACTTTGGACTCTGACATCATAGGTATGCAGAGCCTTCTTGTCAACTCCATTTCTCCTCCATGGGGCCCTGGAGAAGAAACACTGTGTTTTCCAGGAACCAAGAGGATCGAAATGAGAAGATCATGTATGATGCAAACCACACTTCTTGGGAGAACTGTTAATTACTGGAATGATTGCATTCCTTTCCCCTGAGATATAGGTTTCTTTAATATTTTGTTTATGCAAATAGAGGAACCATTCTCCATCTCTCAAATAAGATGCCCATGTCTTTTCTCTGTCTTTCTGTGACTTAAGCAAACATTGTTCTCCTCTAAAGCAACTCCACCTCTTGGTGCAGCCAGGCCTTGCCCAGAGTTCCTGACCCCGATTTCAGGAACACCATTTCTTATTAATCCAGTTTTCTCAGAGTTTAAAAGGGACAGTGAGGCTTGACTTTTGCTTTGAAGAAATGAGGCTCATCTTCTCTAGACTCATCCTCTGAACTGGGGATGATCTTTATCTGATCACCCAGTGAGTCTTGACTCTACACAAATGCCCTTCTCCATCAACAACAGTTTGGAGCATTTTCCAACATTGAGAAAGAATTCAACTTTGGAATAGAAAAGTGTAGATTGTGCCATGGCCAGGGTGCATCCTGGCCTTGCAGGCCTACTGCTTCCACCTACCCCGCC
>NW_011494815.1:2643135-2656483 GCF_000754665.1 Bison bison bison | reverse complement strand
ACTGAACTGCTGCTCCTGAAACAGACATTCTGTCTTCTTGAGAGTGAACAGGAAAGAGGGCACCTAGACAGGCATGTTTGAACAGCCCTCCCTCCTAAAGAGCTTGCCTTGCAGGTTTCCTAAGAGCTGATGTGCCTGTGGATTCTATAATGAGGAGGGATTTGTTTGTTGAAGGATCTTTTCAGCTTTATTGCTTAACTCAAAGGTGAGAAGGGGGTGGGGGCAAGATGAGAATTACTCTGCTTTGCCTTCCCAAAGAGTCCACATTTAAGCTTTGTCTACAGCTGCCCTGAAACAGCAGCCAAGATGGTTTTAAGAAAGCGGAGCCAGAAATCTTACTCCTGGACTGGCCTTCTAACCTGCTCTGTGACCGGGACAAATCCTTCCCTTTTTCTGGGATAGAGTCCCTGTATCTGTTCAATGAGAAAGTGGGAACTATTTTGTGTGTCTCGGTTTCCTCATCTATGCCATCTGACTTCACTCTCTCGGCTGTTAGAAAGATCAACATGGAATAATATAAACTAGATCTGAGAAATGAAGGCTTACGTTTGTCAGTATTGTGTTAGAACACTGTTGTGTTAGAACCGGATGTGTTAGAACTATAAAGCTGTTCCACATTCTCACTGGCTTCGAGATATCCTTGGTGGTGGCTACTAACTTCTTTGTGCAACAAATATATTTTATAAGTTTTTATTTTGGAAAAGCTTTCATGTAAGAGTTGCAAAAGACAGAACAGAGAGTTACCATTCATCATTAACTGCATCTTTCCCTGATATTAATATCTTACATAACTACTGCAAAAGTATCAAACTGATAACTACAGACTTCATTGAGATTTTGCCAATTTTTCTACTTGTGTCCCTTTTTTGTTCCAAAATCCAATACACGGCAACACATCACATTTAGTCATCATGTCTCCTCAATCTGTGACAGATTCTTTTTTTCTTTCATGACCTTGACATTTTTTGAAGAGTACCACTCATGTGTTTTGTAGAATGCCATGAATTTGGGAGCGTTTGATGTTTTCTCAGGATACAACAGAGCTAATGAGTTTTTAGGAAGAATATCACAAAGATGAAGCTTTCTTCTCATTGCATCGTTTTGTGTCCGACTCTTTGCAACCTCATGGACTGTAGCCCACCAGGCTTCTCTGTCCATGGAATGTTTTAGGCAAGGATACTAGCATGGGTTGCCATTTCCTCCTCCAAGGAATCTCCCTGAGCCACAGGTCAAACCTGAGTCTCCTGTGTCTCCTGCATTGCAGGTGGATCCTCTTACCACTGAGCTATTAGGAAAGCCCCATATCAGGGTATGATATACATGTTATAAATGGTGATGTTAAATTTGAGCACTTGGTTAAGGTGGAATCTGCCAGGTTTCTCCACATTACAATTTTTCCCTTTCCATATCCTACTCAGAGATGAGAAAGACTGAGTTCAACCTATACTCCACACCCAGTTCAAGGGGTGAGAAATTAAGTTCTACCTTCTGGGAGAAGAATATCAAAGAATTTGTGGACATATGTTAAAGCTACCACATTTGGGGAAGGCCCCTTGAGGCAATACAAATGTCCTGTTTCTCCTTAAAGTTTTGCCTACCAATTTTATCATACTCAGTGTTTCTTGCAGTTACTACTGTGGTGTCTACTAGTGATTTTCTACTTTCCTCATTCCTTCTATATTAATTACCTGGAATTCTTCTATGGTGAAGATTTGGCACCTCTTCCTTATTTATCAACTATTTGTCTATATCAATACAGACTCATGGATCTTTAATATAATCTGGGTTATAACTTAGTATTATATTTATTTACTTAATCCACTGGAAGTTCTTTCAGGCTGACTCCTATGTCCTCTTTTCATACTCCATCTTTTATATATATATATATATATATACACACACACACACACACACACACACACACACACATATACATACACACACACACACTTCCTTACTTTATGACACTACTTTAGGCATTAGAATTACCTTGTACTTTCCCTGACTTAGTCCTGTAACTGGCCATTTCTCCCTGGGGCGGTTGGTTCCTTTCACTGGAGAATGACCCTTAGGAACCAAGGTCTGAGTTCATCGCTTCTGGGGTGTCACTATCTATTTCTCAGCAGCCAGAGCAAGGCAATGCTGAAGTATGCTAACCCATGCATACACGTATCTACATTTGTCCCTGTGTCTATCTGTACATATATTAAAATAGACATGAATTCATACTGAGACTTCTAACTCTATCCCCACAGAGTTCATTCTAGTCTTTCCCCTATGCTCATGGGGGACTTCTTCCTCTGACATGAGAAACCCAGCTCCCATTATCCACAATTCATTCACTTATTTAACTCTCATATACATGTAGCTTCAGAATGCTAAACTCTATTCCTATGACAAATACATTTAACAACTAGAGTACAGTGTTTCTATTCTTTTTGTCTTTACCCAAACATAATTTTTAATATTTAAAAGCATGCCCAGGGCACTTCCTGGTGGCTAGGACTCTGAGCTCCTAATGTGGGGGCAGGGTTCGATCCCTGGTCAGGGAACTAAATCCCATGTGCTGCAACTAAAGATCCTGCAGATTGCAACTAAAAAAGATCCCACGTGTTGAACAAAGATCAAAGATCCTACATGGCTCAGCCAAATAAATTAAAAAAAAAAAAATGCGTGGATTCAAATCCCATCTCAGCCACTCATTGACTGTGTCAGTGTGAGGAACATACTTAACATCACTTTCATCTCTATGTACTCATCTATAAAACCAAAATAATACCCTATCTGCTTCATCACCCTGATAGGGAGGGAAGAACGAGAGGAGATAAAACATACAAAGGGGCTCAGGAAAATTGCCCCGCACTCCTCAAATGTTTGATGTAATCTTAATCACAGTCACTGCGCTCCAGAGTTGGGTCCTGTAGATAGCAGCTCCTGTCCTGAGTCTTATCCTGCTCTAAGGCACATACAAGGGTCACAAGTGTCCACTCTTTTCTGCATCCAACTCAGTGAGTCTGATCCAGGCCAAGCTGGGAGGGAGACTGGTCTCTGGCTAAACAAACACTGAGAGCAACGAGGCTCTTAGAGGCTCTCACTACCTGCTGGGCCATTTCAGCCCAACCGCCTGGCCAGAGCACTTCACTGGCCTTTCTCTCCTCAGCTGCCTTTTCTTACACAAGCAGCAGACCTTTCCGAGGGGGTCAGGGGGGACTCTCTCCCTCTTTGTTGGGAAGATCCCCAGCATCCTGAGATGGGAATCTTTGTTCACATTGTGTTTTGCAGACTGGCAGGCCCCCTTCCCACCTCTGGTCTTCAGTTTTCCCATTTGTCAAATGAGGGTGTTGGATTAGGTCAGCCATCCAAGCTGGTAGCTGGGTCCAGCAGGCACATGTTATACTTGGCCCATGGGGCTCTTTCACTATTTTTTTTAAATTAATAGCCCTTGCTTTTACAGCAGCTTTAGGTTTACAGAAAATTGAGTGGAAAGTTGAGAGCTCCCATGTGCCCCCTCTTCGACCCCCATCTTCTGTTCACCAGTTTCCTTTATTGTCAACATCTTCATCAATGTGGTACATTTGTTACCACTGATAAGTCAACATATTATTATTGTCAAAGCCCATCATTTATATTAGGGTTCACTCTTTGTGTTGGACGGTTCTGTGGGTTGTGACAGATATAATGTCATGTATTCCCTATTATAGCAGCATAAGAATAGTTTCACTGCCCGAAAAATCCCTTACATTTTACCTATTCATACTTTTTCCTCGCAAACTCCTGGCAACCGCCGATCTTTTCATTGTCTCTGTGGTTTTATCTCTTCTAGAACGTCATATGCTTGGAACCATATAGTATGTAGCCTTTTAAGACTGGCTTTTTTCATTTAGCAATATACATTGCTTCCCCCTCCCCATATCTTTTCATGGCTTCATCCATCATGTCTTTTTACTGCTGAATAATATTCCATTGTATGCATGTATCACGGCTTCTTTATTCATTCACCAGAATAATTTTAAGCTGGGATTATTTGCCAATAGTTAACAATGGAAGGCATTAAACTGAAATCCCTATTTTTGGCTTCTCTTAAAAACAGGAAGATCCGTAACACTGGGCCTATCTCTCCAGATGGCAAAAAAATGGCTTGAACTGAATAGCATCAGGCCTTCTTGGATAAAGCATGGGTGACCTGCCCATTACTGTCACCTCCTGCCTTCCTTATGTGACCTGCCAGTTCCTGGTAAGCATTTATCTATTTTTAAACAATCCAATTTTTACAAAAGTTTTGGCTGCAGCACGCAGCTTGTGGGACCTCATTTCCCAAACCATGGGAATGGACCTGGGTCACAGCAGTGAAAATGCCAAATCCTAACCACTAGACCACCAGGAAAACAGGTGAGCATTTAGACTGAATTTTTTTCATATTATTAGCAGAGTGACTTCAAGCAAATGTACTGACTGTTTTCTATTTGCACCATTTCCTATCCCTTAATCCTATTTCTACAGTTTTTTTGTCCTGCTCTGGGGTCTGCATAGACTGCGTCTCCCAGGTTCTCTTACTGGTTGTCTTCCAAGTGGGTCTGGCTACAGGAGAACTGGCGGGAGATCAGAAGATGAGACGAGAGAGGGCCCACGTACACTCCCATCATGCTCCCCCCACAGCTTGGGCCCCTTCTGTCCAGCAGTGGCTGCAGCCCTCCAAGACCACTGATTGCTCTTGCTGAGGAACTTCCCCTACAGCCCCAACCCTCTCTGGGCATGATGAACTCCAGGTCCTCCCTTTGCCCCTTCCCATGGTGGCCAGCCTCTGTACCTCTCAACATCTCTTATTTATTCCCTTATCACTGGCCCCTTGCAAGTAGCCCTTTTATTGAAGTCTCTCTGTGAACCATCCGGTTGATTCTGTTTCCTATTGAGACTGATACAGCAAGTTGTTTATGTTTTTGTGCCTCCGCTTCCTTACCTGGAAATAGGGATCGAGTTAGTGCCCACCTCACAGGGATGATACGACAATTAAATGAGCAAATATGATACCCAGCACAATCCCTGACATAGATAAGTGCTCAGTGAATGTTCATTATTATTATCATCATCATCATTATCATTACAATGTATGGCCCTAGGGCTACATCATTTCCTACAGTCCTTTACAGCGTGGATAGAAATGAATGGATGATTCACTACACAAAAGCTGCTGCCAATAAATCTCCAGAGATCACCTTAATCTTCTGCTCCTAAAGCAGAGTTGAGGCTTGGACAGTGTAAATTGTAATTATCTTTTGCCATTTATAAGCAAGAGGACTGGGCCCTTTCCAGGGACTTTGATATCCAATCTTTCCTCACATGACAGTGGCCATGTGGGAACTTTCATCCCACTTACAGATAATGGCTAACATTTATGGAGTCCTTTCTCTGTACAAATAATCCAAGTCTTCATATGTGGGACTATGTAACCACTGCACATCAGTGCCTCCCCGGATGAGAAAAATGGGGTTTGTGAGAGACTAAATGACTTGTCCAAGCTCACACAGTCATCTGTGGACTGAGACTACATCCAGCTGCTCAGGCTCCAAGTCTAATGCACTTTCCGCTATAAACTCTGCCCCTTCGCAGGCAAGGACTCTGCCACACTAATGCCCAGGGTTTTCCTCACCCCAAAGGACCCAAGGCTGAGATGTCTCCCAGGGGGCTGGCCTGGCTACCTCACTTCTGCCCATGAGGCTCAGGAATGGCATTCAACCCCGGAGTCCCTGGGTAGAGCCAAGCATGGGGACCCCAGGGCACTTGGCTGCACACAATGCCTTCTCTAGCACTGCCCCTGACCAGTTGTCACAGGTGAGTGGGTACTCAAGCAGGTGCTAGGAAAGAGGTGGCCAGGGCTCCAGGGGACACTTGACTTGTCTCTCAGTGGAGCCAGGTACATGCTCCAGTGACACCCATGGATGCTTCCTCTGAGGGCACACTGCCTTTGTCCCTGCCAAAAGAATCCAGAGGGAGGTAGTGAGAGGGGTCCTGCCTGAACTAAGCAGCCAGAAGGGTCTGGGTGAGCAGAGAGTCATGGATAAACTCATGCATTTTCTTACTCAACAAATATTCACCAACTTCCTGCTTTCTGTCAGACTCTACACAAGGGGGCTAGGGAGTCTGTAGTAAACTGGGCATGATGTTTGCTCTTTATAATCTAGCAAGATTTGGGCCCAAGTAGACAAAAAAACAGCAGAAACTGGCAGAGTCCTAGAAGAGGGACTCCAGAATCACGCTGCCTAGTTCAGTCTCCACCTAATCCCACAATGCTGGGTGACCTTGAACAAGTTGCTTAACCTCTTAATCTCAGTTTCCTTCCTCCAAGAGCTATCTAAAAGTGAAACAAAACAATCAGCTTGTAAGTACTTTGCAGACAGAAACTGAAGATGATTACTACTGTTTCATAATTTCAGTTCAGTTCAGTTCAGTCGCTCAGTCGTGTCCAACTCTTTGCGACCCCATGAATCGCAGCACACCAGGCCTCCCTGTCCATCACCAACTCCCAAAGTTCACTCAAACTCATGTCCATTGAGTCAGTGATGCCATCCAGCCATCTCATCCTCTGTCGTCCCCTTCTCCTCCTGCCCCCAATCCCTCCCAGCATCAGAGTCTTTTCCAATGAGTCAACTCTTCGCATGAGGTGGCCATAGTACTGGAGTTTCAGCTTTAGCATCATTCCTTCCAAAGAAATCCCAGGGCTGATCTCCTTCAGAATGGACTGGTTGGATCTCCTTGCAGTCCAAGGGACTCTCAAGAGTCTTCTCCAACACCACAGTTCAAAAGCATCAATTCTTCGGCGTTCAGCTTTCTTCACAGTCCAGCTCTCACATCCATACATGACCACTGGAAAAACCGTAGCCTTGACTAGACGGACCTTTGTTGGCAAAGTCCATAATTTCATCATTAACGTAAAGGCTACTTATTCAGCATCTTCAAAGTACCACGTATCTATCCAGTATCATATGTAATTCTTCCTACAACCATAATGACAATGTTCTTATTAGCTATATTTTTAGAGATGGGAAGTGGAGGGTCAGAGAGGGGTGGTGAGTTATCCACGGTCACACGGACAGAGGGTGACAGGGCTGGGATTGGAACCCAGGCCATCTGGATTCCAGAGCCTGTGTTCTTTCTTGATTGCCCTCTATGCTTCCTTCTTCCTCTTCAGTCTTTCATTCAGCAATGGCTTACTGAACCCTTTCTATGTACCAGGCATTGTGCTAAGCTCCAAAGATACATTGGGAGTAAAACTGACCTGGAGCCTTCCCTCACAGCTTCACAGTCTATTGGGAAGGAAAACAGTGAAGAATAATAACAAGCATAGCAACTATTGCCAAAGTAGGGGATCAGAGCCTCATGGGAATGTGAACCTTATCTGGGAATCAAACAAGGCCTTCAGGAGAAAGTAAAAGTAGTCTTTGCAATAAAATCTGAAGGCTGACTGAGAGTTAGGCAGACAAGATCAGGAGGAGTAGGAACAACATGAAACCCGGAGCCACAGGTGGTCAAGGAACGTAACAGAACACAGTTCAAGGAACAAAAAGAAACTGGGAGTGCAGGCACCAGAAGAAAGCAGTACACGATGGGCTGAAGAAGGAGGGAGGAGCCTTGGAGCAAATGCCAAGGAGTCTGGACTTGATCCTGAGGGTCCTTGGGAACTGAATTCATAGGGTCTCAAACCCTTCATTTTATGTCTTGCATTTTCCTCTTCTGCCCTCTGACTGTCTGGATCAGCAGCTGAGGAAGTAAATACAGATGGGGCCAGAAGAGCTGAGAATGACCAGACAAATTAAGGTCAGCACAGAACTGCAGGAAGGGCAGAAAGAGGCTGGGCCAGGGCAGCACCAGGGACAGCTCTCAGTGGTTCATGGGGCTCAAAGGCCATCAGAGATCAGTCACTGTCTCATTTGCTCATTTCTTCTACAAATATTTATTGAGTGCCATACTATGAGGGCACTGTTCTGGGCACTGGAGGATACATCAGAAAACTCAACAGACAAAACTCTCTGTCCTCCTTAAGATTACTTTCTAGTAGGAGGAGACATAACAAATAAGACAATCATGCACTGTATTAGAAGGTGACATGTGTATGGGAAGAATAAAGCAAGCAAAGGGAATCAGAAGGGAAGTCAAGAAGGGGAGAGTTTATAAGTTTAAATAGGCTGATCAGAGAAGGCTTTACCCTGAAAGTGAAATCTGGGCAAATACAAGAAGGAACTGAAGAAAGGGTCGAGAGCATTCACAGGGAGGAGTGTTTCAGGCAGAGGGAAGAGCTAGTGCAAAGTTCCTAAGGCAGGAAAATGCCAGGCATGTTGGAGGTTCTGTGAGGAATCTGGGGTGGGAAAGTAGGAGTCAGGGATTCAGAGATGGGAGTCAGAGCATGGAGGGCTGGTGCAAGGACTTGGCTTTTACTCCAGGTGAATGAGAGCCATAGGGGGATTTTGAGCAGAGAGGTGACATTACTTGACTTATATTTTCATGGGACCCCTCTGGCTGCTGGGTGGATATTAGATTACGAGGCAAATATCTCCACTTTTCAGACAAGGAAAATGAAGTTCAGGGAAAGGAAGCACTTGTCTGGAGTCACACTGTTAACAATGGTGGAGCTGAGATTTGAACAGAGGTCTCTCTGATGCTTCCAGTCCCTGCTCTGGCAGGGCTATGTAGTACAGGCAGTATTCCCACTGGGCTTTAAAAGCTGTTAGACTTTGGACATGAAAAGGGAAAGCTGGGATGTGGAAGGGAATAAATTAAAGGCATAGCACTGGGAGGAGAGTAACTATGGGTTTCTGGATAAAAACATCTTTGCTTTTAAAAAAAAAAAAAAAAGAGCACATGCTGGGGAGTAGCTGGAGCTAAGTCTAAGAAGGCCAGTTTATGAAAAACAGCTTTGAATACCAGGCTAAGGCAGAAGGATCAAGGAGCAGCCCCCTCCTCTTGCACCCAGAAAGCTTCCAAACTGGTGGCCTCAGTGGCAAGGATTAGAGAGGAACCCAACAACATGAAAGAAAATGGTTTCTTGTATCATATCTAACCAAGCAATTTAGCAACCTTTGGATGAGAAAGATACTTGCCAGACTTTGCTTGATGGTATCTACAAGGGAATTTTGGAAACACACATGGTGTGGATCAAAATATAATGCTCATCATTTAATCGGCTTTATTTCTCAACAGTTATATAAGTCCCTAAACCTCTTGGCATAAGGGAAGTAACAGGCATCACTGCCCCTCGTGGAAGACAGATATCCCAGTTTGTGGAGACCCTGGGCCCCAGCTCAGATCCCAAGGGGGAAGTGGCTTTGGAGGATGCAAGAGGGCAGAGGAGCTGCTGGGTGGGGAGGTATGTCTTCTTAGATCTTGTGCCTACCCTCAAGCCCCACCCTATCCCTGATGCCTAAAAGGGAAATATTTTGAGGCCTATTAGGGGCTGAGGAATGGATCTCAAAGGGTCTCAATTTCCCACTACTCTCAGCATCTTGCTGGGCTTCTATTTGCTTTGCTCTGGTCACCTATCACTGCAGGACTTCACCATATGAGAACTGTTAAAAAGCCATCTAGCTACCCCCAGCCCATCCTCAACACCCCACAACCCACCCACAAAGTACATGTCTACCAGCCTCTATTGAAGGTCAGGAAGAATAATGGAATTGCATCCAGAAAACTTCAAAGAACTCTTCCAAGAGTCCAAAGCACAGTAGTATCAACCCTCTACAGGAGGTCTCTTGCCTTGAAGACTACTTCCCTTTCCCTTGTCTGAGAGAGGAACTACTTTGTCAGTCCTTCACCAGGGGAGCCTCTGCGGCTAGGAAAAGTTCAACCTTGATCACAGGGATGGCACTAACACAGAATCAAGGAGATCCACAGTACGCAGTAACCCTCTGACAGTATCTCTCCAAGAATCTAAATCTAGAATAACCATGTAGGGCCCAGCAAAACATGGTGTGGGCTTGGGCCCTCAAAGGATGATGCTCATCCATGTGTCTCCACTAGTATGAGATAAAAATGCCTACTCATTCTTCCCATCATCCTCCAAATGGTAATGCTTGGAACACACACACACACACACATCATTTTCCAAAGAAAAATCGTAATTCTCAAAGTCACTATAGGCTCTAGACCATTAGAAGAAAGTCATTTTTCTAAATTCACGTAATCTGCTGGATTTCTATGCCCACATAGGGATCCATCTCATATTATCGTGCAAAGCAGTACCACTTCCCTTCTTTGGCTCAAGTCAGTTGGAACTGAGTTTCTATCAACTGAAACTGAAAGAGTCCTGACCAATGTACCTCATCTCTCTGAAATGATTAAGAAGCTTTTAGCTGCAAATAACAGAAATGTATTATCTCCCATGGGATGGACTTCAGGGTGAGTTGATTCAAGGATTTAATGATGTCTTCAGGTTCTTTCAAACTCCCCATTCTGCTCAGAAACAAGGTGACGATATCTGATTTCAGATATCACATCCACATGACATCAACCCAAGGAAGTAGAGGGACCAACTTTTACTATATCTCTTCCGTGGGGGTAAGTTTCTCCTGAAACTGTCTCCAGCAGGTATTTTCTGTGCTTCACCGGCCAAAACTGGATCTCATGCCTTTCCTCAACCAACAAGTTGAGGCAGGGACAATAGCAAGTGAAATGGAGTCTTTCTGAGACCAATCAGGTTCATCTCTGAATGAGGCGTAGATCAGAGTCTCCCAAGGGCAGATGGATTTGACCTTGTATGTGTGATGGGGCTTCTATTAAGAGGGAGCCAGAGGAAAAAATAGATAACTAATAAGGACCTACTGTAGAGCATAGGAAATTCTATTCAATATCTATAATGATCTATAGTCTATATGGGTCAAGAATCTAAAAAGAGTGGTTTTATATATATATGTGTGTGTGTGTGTGTGTGTGAAAAGTGAAAGTGAAGTAGCTCAGTCGTGTCCGACTCTGCGACACCACGGACTGTAGCCTACCAGGCTCCTCCGTCCATGGGGTTTTCCAGGCAAGAATACTGGAGTGGGTTGCCATTTCCTTCTCCAGGGGATCTTCTCCATCCAGGGATTGAAACTGGGTCTCCTGCATTGTAGGCAGACGCCTTATTGTCTGAGCCAGCGGGGAAGTCCATATACATATATATGTATAAGTTATTAACTTTACAGTACTGCAGAGACCAACACAACATTGTAGATCAACTATACTCCAATAAAAATTGGAAAAAAAAAAAAAAGAGAGAGAGAGAGCAAGAAGAGGCAAGTATTGGGCTGGCAGCCAGTGATGTGTGCTGCCCTACATCCAGAGGCTACCCTCGCTGAAGCTTTCCTTAAACTTGGGCCATGGCTAATCCTTTTCTCCTACTAGTTTCTGCAAGAAGTTGGAGTGGGGTGAGGCAATGTTAGGGGCAAGAGTTCCAGTGAGGAAGTCAGCCAGGCTGTCGGCTCAGGACCTGGGAAATGAGGAAACGGGCCAGCCCGGTAATGCAGAAGCCTGAGTCATGAGCAAGTTTTCGGTGGGTAGAGTGAGGGCAAAAAGGGCGTGTTCTCAGAAGAGGACTCTCAGGGATTCTGTGAAAGGTGAATAGCAGGACCCTGAGCTCTTTCATCAAGGCCAGGCAGGGAGATGAGACTCTGAGTAAGGTGCAGAGGGAGGGGACCCCCTCCAAAGCCACCTCCTTAACTTGTCCTGAATACTGCCAGGCCCTCACCAGGCCTGCCCCTGACGGCCTCCACCCATCAGCTCACTGGTACCTTGGGTGACTGCAACAGAGAATTTGGGGCTTGACTCCTGCCACATGTGCCCTCCTCCATCCTCATACCAGCCTTCACTCTCCGAACATTCTGTGCTCTTTCTTGCCTCCAAGCCCTTGCCAATACTGTTCCCTCCACAGGAAAGTTTTCCTGCCCCGATGCCCATGCCATCCTTCATATTCAGTCTCTAGAGCACCCCCTGAGTGAGTGGCTCCCTCCCTTTAGGCCCACACAGCCGTAGAGCTATATGCCTCACCCTGGACTGTAGTTTCTGTCTGCAGTACATGCCAATCTGTCCAGAAGGAGATGTGAGCTCTTCAGGGCAGGACCCTGCCTTGTTCACCTTGGTGGCCTCTGCAGTGCCCAGGGAGTGCAGGGCCACAGCACCTGCTTAGGATGAAAGAATAGAGAAGATGGAAGCAAGGAGGTTCCTTTAGAGCTGAGCAGTCCAATACTGTAGCCAAGTAAAATTTAAAATTTAGTTCCTCGGTTACACTAGCTGCTTTTCAAGCGTTCAATAGCTAGTTGTAGCCAGCGGCTATTGATTAGATAGGGCGAATACAGAACATTTCCATCAGGACAGAAAGTTCTAGTGGACAACACTGTTCTAAGAGATTCAAACTTGCTGTGGCTCTGAGAGGAGCAGACCATCTGCCACAAACTCCTTTCTCCTCCAACCCAGCACCCAGCACCGAGCCAGACACCTCTTCATTTCTCTTCCCTCTCCACCCATCTTCCTATCTCCCCACAGGCTCAGAAGAATAATTCATAGTGCCTTCAGAGTTCTCAGAGCCTTTTTATTGTCTGTGTATCTCTGACCCTTCACTCCGTTCCTGGAAGCTAAGCAGGATAGAGATTAAAATTTTCATTTTATAGGTAAGGAAGCAAAAGCTCAGAGAGGTAAAGACTCTAGCCCAAGGTCACCCAGCTGGCAAATGCTGGTATCTGGAACAGACCTCAGGTTGGACTCTGGCCCCTTCTTTTCCACCAGTGTTACATCACCTCTCACTAAGGAGTCACCTAATCTAACCTGCCATCTGAGGCACTAACCCACGCCACAACATTCCTTCCAAGTGTTTACCCAGCTTCTGCTCAAGTGCTCCCGAGGATGTGACCCTCACCACCATCTGCTGAAGCAGTGCCATCCACCTTCAGATAGCACTGCTGGAAAGCTCTTGCTTATGCTGAGTCAAAATCAGACTTCCTGTAGCTTTTCTGTCCTGAGACCTTAGAAATCACATGATACAGCCACTAACAGGCCTTCTGCAACACCAGTTAGCTTCCCTGTACACCTCCAGTTTTGGGGAGCTCAACACTGCTCAGGGAAACCCCTCCCGTCTTTGGTCCTTTGAAGACCAACCTCAATCCTGCAGCTCTCCCCACTGGCTTTGCCCTCTGAGTCCCAGACTGTATCTGCTCTCTCTACCCAGGGCACCCCCTCAGAAACAATGACCATGCCCCCTACTTTGCTTCTGTCCTGACTGCAACCTATACTCATCATCAGAGACAGGATGCTCCCCTCTATTAGCACATGACCTCTTCCTCTGGCTTCCCTCTCTCATTAGCACATGAACCCCCCCACCCCTGCACCCCCA
>NW_011494815.1:2634693-2643035 GCF_000754665.1 Bison bison bison | reverse complement strand
ACCCCCAACACCCCCCTTATTCCATGGGCCCCGTAGGAAGCCAAGATCATGTCAATAATAATAATCACTGCCATTTATTATGTGTTCACCATACACCAGGCAACTTTCAAAGTGCTCTGCTTTCATCTCCAAAACCCTGCAAGGTGATCATTACTATTCCCATTTCAAAGATGAACTGACTGCCTGTGTATATGTCTGTCACCCCAGGTGAGAGGACAATTGCAGGGTGGATTTAACCCGAGATGACCCAGATTTGGGTCTGAGTCAGTCCCAGGTCCCCAGGCCCTAAGCAGGGTAGGAGTGCAAAAGTAATGTGCACAGGCTATAGGGGCAAAAGATTTGGGTTTACACAGCCTCTTACCAGCTGTACGACCTTGAGCAAGGTCACATCAGCTCTCCAGCAGTACTAGACACAGAGCTCAAGGATACAGTGAAGCTTAGCACTGTGCATGGCACCACATAAGTTCTCAGCAACAGGAGCTGATACCATTACCATCAATATTATTTCTGGAGACACCATACTCAGGGCCGAGTCAAATGTACCTCACAGTATTACCCTCCCACACTGAGTCTGGTCAGACCCAGTGGCTTTTTGTATCCTGTTGCGTATCCCAGAAAATGCCTGGTCTCTGAGTTCAGATGTGCTGATGGGGATGGGGAATGAGGAGGTCTGAGGGCCTGGGCTGCTCTTCAGATGAGCCGGCATCACCTATACTTCTCCACTGAAAGGACAGGAGAACACACAGGAAATAAGGAACTGGACATGGCAAGAAGAGAGACTAAAAATGAGGATATCTCACTTCTAAAGCAAACACAACTTTGGACAAGTTCTCTTCCTCCCTGAGGCTCCATGTGCAACTCTGTCAAATGGGGTAACAACACTCTTGCTGTCTTAGGGTGAGGACAAAGGAGCTGCTTACATGGAAGCCCCCAGCCAGGGTGTCACCCATGGGAGCACCTAGTGAGGGTCTGCCCCTGAAGTATCGCCAAACAGCTGTCTAGTGAGCTCTGGCCATCACCACCGTCAACAAAAACAACCTCATAATAACATAATACTTATTTCCTGAATTCCTGCTCTGGGCCAATCCTGACACAACCTCTGAGGAAGTTGTCATTATCCCCATTTACAGATGAAGAAACTGATAGTTCAGAGTGAATGGGGTGACACGCCCCAGCTCACTCAGGAAGCCAAGATACCAGGAGTGGTACCCAGGACTGGCTGAAGCCAAATTTTGTTTCTTGATACCCAGCTGCGGAACCCCTGTGAACCAGGTCAAAGGTGTGGCAGCCTTCTGGTTCACCTTCCATCCCAGGAGAGGGACCACGACCACTGTGTGTGACAGGGGCACACTGGACAAATGTCCAGAGCCCTGAGCTCTGGTCCTTGCTGCCCTGCGGAACGGCTATCCACTCTTACTCCTTCCCCTTGGCCTCAGTTTCTCCATCCATAGAGCGGGAGTAAAAAGTCAGACTCTTAGGGTTTTTCAACTAACTCTGAGATTGTAGCAGGAGCTCGGAGGAGGAAAACTGCCCTAAATGGAAACAGTGCACTGTGTTGCTCCATCCCTTAATAACCACTAATTACTTAATCCCCGCAGCAGCAGAGTGAGTTATCAGGTATTATTATCCCCAATTTACAAGCAGGAGGTTGAATGAGAGAGGGATTGGCCCCAGGCTCAGGGCAGGGATGGGATCAGTGAAAATGCTACAAATTGCTTCAGAATTGGGGGAAGGCTCAGCAGAGGGATGAGGGAGGCCTCAAAGGGGAAAAACCACATAGAAATGTACTTCTGAACCTCAGGGAATTGAAGTCCCTTCCAGGGCATCTGAACCAGTTCTCTCTGTGCACAGATGGGTAGATGGAGGCCCAGAGAGGGAGAGAGAGTGGCCCAAGGTCAGCCAGAATCACAGACCAGGAGCACACTATTCCATGGGTCCTCAGCTGAGGCTGCTCTGAAGGGGGCTGGGGCGGGGGCGGGGCGGGTGACAGATGGCTCTCAGGAGTTGGGCTCCCTCTGTGGCCCTCCCTGAATTCCTAGAGAAAGCAGTAAGCCCCCAGGGATTATATGCGTAGTAATGGCCTGTGACAAAGGCTGTAGGATAAAGAGCCTGCTCTGCAGACTAAACAAGATGCAAGAAGCCAAGTCAAACAAAAGCTGAGGTTTTGTGTTGGCCTAGCTGGTGGGCTAGAAGCAGCCTAGCCTCTGGGGAGGCCAGGCCTTGCGCCACCACTCAGTATCTCCTCTGGTGGCCCTTCCCCTTTTGCCACTGAGGACTGGACAGGAGTATGTCCACGACACATGGCCATCCCCGTTTATAGCACAGAAGGCACTTTTAGGATATGGCCCCCACGATGAAGAAACTGAGGGTTGGAGAGGGGAAGGAAGGTACTGTTTCAAGTCACATGGCAGGAGTTTGGAACTCAAGACCTTTTGACTCCCCGCTCCACCACAGCCTCCCAGATTCTTCCTTTAATTAGAGGTGAGTAACATGTGAACACTGGAATAGAGGGAAATGGAATGCTCTACTTTCTATCTAAAGTAGATACTTTCTGCCTGTTATCTCACTAGAGTCCACAGCGCAGGCTTCAGGGGCAGAGAGGCCTGGATTCAAGTCCTGTCTCCACCTCATTCTAGCCCCATGGCTTTGGCAAGTTACTTCACCACTCTGAGCCTCAGTCTGCATCAAAAACAGAACAAGCAATAGTACCCCACTCATAGACTTGCTGGGATGATCAAAAGAGTGCATGGGTTGCTCTGTGCTTAGCTTTGGATCTACTGGATAGCCCGAGGCAGGGCCCTTAACCCCTCTAAGCTTCTAGTCTTCTCTCTCTAATGAGACATCACAAAGATTTCTAACTCCAGAGCTCAGTGGTCTGTACCACCAGCCTTTCCCAACCTAAATGAAACTGTAGACTCAAGAGTCAGCAAAGTGGGCTGGAAGCCTCTGTCACCTTCTAGGCCAGGCTGCTTGCCGCCCCCTCAGCTCCACACACCTGCTCTGGGATGTTCTGGGTGTGAGTGCCCTAAGCAGGCAGTCTGTCCATCCCCACGGCTGGTGCTGAGTCAATCCTGTGCTATTCCAAAGGTTTGCAAGTGACTGCAAATCATGAGACCATGGGCCTTGCAAAGCCTGGGAACACGCGGAGACCAGGGTAAGGGAGCTCAGGGGCCGCACGGGCAGCATCACATGCCAGGCAGTGCTGCCCTACAGGTCCAGGGAGTCCAGTCCTCCGGCCTTGTTTCTGGTAAAAACAGCCGAAGACCCTGCTACCTCCAGGGACTCAGGAGCGGCTCCCAAGCAGCTCCTTCAGTCATGCGTCAAAGGGGCCCTCTCCACAGTGCTAATTGTACAGGGATTGCTCTGCTTATTTCTGAAAGTGGCTTCCTTTCTATATTGTAGAACTTACTTCTGCAAAATAAGAATGATCTGACTTCAGGCCTGGGGCCATTTCTCACTCCTTCCCTCCTGGTTCTCAACAGGAGCAAGAAGAGATCTGCCTGGTGGGGATTAAGGCCATCCTATTCTCTAGCAGGTAGGGAGGTGGTGTGAGGAGATTACCTACCTGCCCCTGCTCACCTGTCTGTATGTCAAGTTTAAGCCCCTGGAGGGTTTGTGTAACACTGTTTAGGAATTTAAAAAGTAGAGACCCTCTTTACAGGATTACAGGGTGTGGAGACATTCTTGGCCTTTCACAATGAGGCTGCCAAGCCCACTCAGTCCTGCCAGTTGCTGAGCTCTGCTTTGCAGAGAAGTGATTTATTCCTGTCTATTAAAAATGAGTCACATCCCAGGAACCCCTTATCTTTGGGACACATTCTGCCACTGACCAGTTTGGACTCAAAGTGATATTTCCAAACACAAATGTAGTTGGTAAAGTGCTGAGCTGCATTAACGGCTCTACTCCTCTAGCTTCTGTGTGACCTTAGGCAAGGCACTTTCCCTCTCTGACTTTCCATTTCTTAACCTGTAACTGTATAACTTTGATAAAAATAAAAACTTTTTAAAATTATGTGTTGATAACTGTTTTACAGTTCAGTTGAAATATTAGAGAATCACTAGAGAAAAGTACATAGAAAACTAATCAAAGCAGGAAAAATTAAGTACAAAGAAGAGAAACAGAATTTTACTTGGCTTAGCATTAAATAATATTTATGAAGTCACACTTTTGAAAACACTGAACACTGATTGAAGCAAATATTGTGATAGTATAGTAAGAGGATAACGGGAGAGGGAGTTAGTGGAGGTTAGTTAAGACGGCTACATCCTCATCTTTAAAACAGAAAATCAACAGACAATGTCATCAAGAAATAACAATATAAGCATACCAATGGGAAATGCAGATATAAGTAACAGAAAAAAGAGAGTATAAGATGTTGGAGGGGGCAGCCCTGGGGAATGAGAAAGGAGGAGAAGAGTCAAAAATGACTCTTATTTATTATAATAAGACTTTTAGTATTATTTTACTTTTAAAGTTGTGTGCATATATTCTTAGATTAAAATTAAACTTAATTTTAAAAAAAGAAGCGAGTACAGCTACAAGGAGACTAATTTAGGTTCCAGATAAGAAAGAACTTTTTAATATTTAGTGAAGTCACTCAGTCGTGTCTGACTCTTTGCGACCCCATGGACTGTAGCCTACCAGGCTCCTCTGTCCATGGGATTTTCCAGGCAAGAGTACTGGAGTGGGTTGCCATTTCCTTCTCCAGGGGATCTTCCCAACACAGGGATTG
This sequence comes from Bison bison bison, assembly GCF_000754665.1. NCBI lineage: Eukaryota > Metazoa > Chordata > Mammalia > Artiodactyla > Bovidae > Bison > Bison bison. The sequence continues at coordinate 2,638,302 of NW_011494815.1, read as the reverse complement.
AACCGGGTCTCCCGCATTGTAAGCAGACGCTGTTACCGTCTGAGCCATCTAGATCTACCCAAAAAACGGCACCTCTGCAGATACTGAATTCCCTGTCATTAGAAGCATTTAAACAGAAATGATATATCCATCTGTCAGAAATAAGGTAGAGAATTTTAGCTTTGGCTGGGCTTTACTAAATAAGCTTAGGGATCCCTTTTAATTCTAAGATCCCTTCTAATTCCATGCCATCTGTGGAAGCTGGGGTGTCCTTGTCATTTATCTCATACCTAATTCATTTATCTGTGTATTTAATTAGCATTTGCTTAGTACCTGTTTCTGGTGCTGTACCAGGTCTGGGTTGGGGATAAAGGAACCAAAATGGATATGACATAATGCCTGCCAACAAGAATCATTGAAATTCAGTGCTAGAAAGTTCCTCAGCATTTGTCTGATCCAACTACTCAATATACAGAGAAGGAAACTGAGGCCCAGAGAGAGGCAGACACTTGCACAGGGTCGCACAGCATTAGAGGCAGAGTCAGGCTCACCTCCAGACCTCTTGATTCCTGTAATCTTGATTCCTGTAATCTTTCCCTCACAATCCTGCCTCTGAAGAGCACTTCCTCAAAAAATAGTTCAGCAAAAATGAAGTTCATTCTTCATGGTATTTTACTGATCTCAAGTAGACACATCATTATTGTGCAATGAAGCATTATTATTTTAATTGTAGCAATGTTTGGCTTCCTGGATATCTGCTTTAGGATGGCATGCAGTGAGCTTTCTGGAGACACCCAGTAAAAAAAGTTCACTGAACCCAAACTCCAAGTCATTCACCAGAAAGATCTAAAACAACAGAAATAAAACTAATTGGCATTACTTTGTCTCACCATCTCATGAGGTGCGTGAGAATTCTTAGGTAGAGAGTTACTGCCTGTGTCATGTGTAAAATCCCAAATCATTTTGTGGAGTTTGTTATTATTCCAACAGTGATGAGAGCCAACATTTGCATGTACCAACATCTCCGTGGAGTATCACTTCCTGGATCTGTTTTGCCCGATTTAGTAGTCTTGTCTTTGCCACTTTGAAAAAAGTCCCACAGCTCACTGAATTTCAGTTTTCCCTATCTGCTTTGTTTGTTTAGTTGGTTGGTTAGGGTTTTTTGTCTGTTTGTTTTAGTAATAATCACCATGAGTATTAGACTACACCAGTGATTCTCAACCAGGGGCAATTTTGCCCCAACCCTTAGGGGCCATTTGGTAATGACTGGAGACACTTTTGGTTGCCACAGTTGGGATGGAGTGATGCTGGCATCTAGTGGGGTAGAGTCCAGGGTGCTGCTAAACATCCTGGAATGCACAGAGCCACCCCTCCCAACACAGAATTATCTGGTCCAAAATGCCAATACTGCTGCTACTGAAAAATTCTGGGTTAGCCGCTTTGGCTGAAAGGGACAGGAACCCAAGTCCAACTTGCTTTAGTAAAAGAAGAAGAACAAAAACAAAAGCAGGGTAATTATTAGAAGAATGTTATCACTGTTTTTTTAAAAAGAGACACCTAAGAAAAAATTCAGGATGGATACACTTTGGAAATCAGCATAAGTAATTCAACTCCCATCTGGACTACCTCTACTTCCTGTCTTCCTTCTGTTTTCATTCTTCTGATATGACACAGGCTTATCCATCCTAGTTTTGAGCTCATATCCTCACAACTTCCAGAAAGGAAAAGATCCTTTCCTTTCCCAGATCCACAATCATAAATCCCAGGGAAGGATTCTGATTGGTCAAACTTGGATCACATCCTCATCCCTTGAACCAACTAAGGCCAGAGAAGGTGAAATGCTCTTTACAATGACTGACCCTGCCTGGGTCAATGCCTACACCTATGGAGAGAGGGATGAAATCTGTTCCCTGAAGTGGAGGAAGCAGGTTCTGGATAGAGAAAAACACTAGCCACTACAGCATGGAATAATAAAATGCTGGACTAACAGTCAAACATCTGTATACTATTCTTGGCTTGCCTCTAACTTGCTATGTGATCTTGGACAAGTCCCTTTCCCTCTCTGGGCCCCAGTTTCTCACCTGTACAAAGAAAATAGTTGATAACTTTTGATTGGTTGTTAAGTATTATTCATGTTTCCAACAATGACACTTGAAAATACTTACTAAACCTACCTAGCTTTTAAACTGCTGCTTTCAGGATACAACATAGTCTTGTTGTTGTTCAGTCAGTAACCAGTGTCTGACTCTTTTGTGCTTTATTTTTAAATAAATTAAAAATATATATGAATAAAATCTGCTTTCAACTTGGTATATACATTTTATATTAATCCTTATTTTGAAATGTATATAGTCAAAAGAAATAGATGGTGTTCAGAAATTTCCACCAATATGGAAGATGAGGCAAATATTTCAATATCTCCAACCACTCATTCATTCAACAAAGAGTTCCTGAGTACCTACTATGTGCCAGAGACTATTGAACAATCTGCCCCTGTGTAACTCACATTCTAATAGATACAGCTATATTCTAGTGGTGGAAGAAGGATTTTTTAAATCCTAGCCCATCATCAGTGAGATGAAGTCCATACCTCTCAGTCCTGTGCCAACCTCTCCAGCTCCAAGAGAACTCCCACTCATAACCTCAAACAGAAGCTGCCAGACGGCTACCTCCAAAATTCACTAATTCACTCACATGTCTTCTAAATGGAAGCCTCCTGCCTTCTCCACATTTGTATCACTACCTCTGGGAAACGTCCTTGAATGATTCCTCCTGCCCCACAGCCCTGCCCTCCTCTGTGGTCCCCAAACCTCACACAGATCTCTACCACTCAGCACCTCTCACTTTATGTCAGAAATATTTTCTGTTTTTGCTTCTTTCATTGGAATACAGATTCCTCTAAGAAAAGGAAAGGCTTTTATTAATACCTGAGGATTTGGGGAGCTTGACGATCAACATACACACAGACCAATTCTTTCTCCTCTATCTCCCCTTCTCAGTGAGTGGCACCCCTACCCCCATTCTCCAAGTTGCTCAGTTTAAACACCTGGGCATCATCCTCAATGAATCCTTCTCTCTCACCACCCACATCCAATCAAGGTTCATCACCCCTGGATAAATCCATTACTTCCCTCGGCCTTTAAATCAAACCTACCCCATCCCTCATATCCTGGGTAGCTCATTATTCAGGGTTTACTTTAACCTTGACCCCCTCTAGGATGTCTACCTTAATTCCTGTCCCTCCAGGTTGGGCTGAGTGTCCATTCTCTGGGTAGTTTAGGTTTCCCGTGCTTCCTAATTTATGACAATTGCTCTTCTCTCCTAGTAGACTATACATTTCAAGAGAGTGAGTTCTTGTTTATGGCTGCATCCCCAGCTCCTAGCTTATTTCCTGAAATATGGTAAGTTATGACTAATGGACTGCAAGGAGATCCAACCAGTCCATTCTGAAGGAGATCAGCCCTGGGATTTCTTTGGAAGGCATGATGCTAAAGCTGAAACTCCAGTACTTTGGCCACCTCATGTGAAGAGTTGACTCATTGGAAAAGACTCTGATGCTGGGAGGGATTGGGGGCAGGAGGAGAAGGGGATGACAGAGGATGAGATGGCTGGATGGCATCACTGACTCCT
>NW_011494815.1:2611969-2634593 GCF_000754665.1 Bison bison bison | reverse complement strand
GATTTGCATTTCCCTAAGACTCTTGAGAGTCCCTTGGACTGCAAGGAGATCCAACCAGTCCATTCTGAAGGAGATCAGCCCTGGGATTTCTTTGAAGGAATGATGCTAAAGCTGAAACTCCAGTACTTTGGCCACCTCATGCGAAGAGTTGACTCATTGGAAAAGACTCTGATGCTGGGAGGGATTGTGGGTAGGAGGAAAAGGGGACGACAGAGGATGAGATGGCTGGATGGCATCACTGACTCAATGGACGTGAGTCTGAGTGAACTCTGGGAGATGGTGATGGACAGGGAGGCCTGGCGTGCTGTGATTCATGGGGTTGCAAAGAGTCAGACACGACTGAGCGACTGAACTGAACTGAATTGATGACTAATGACTTTTTAAACAAATGAAGGCACAAATTCATTTGAAGTCAGAAAGCCTGGATTCTTTCTATTCAGATCTGCCATTAACTAGTTGGGTCACCATGCACTTAAGTTCTGAGTCTCAAACTGTGAATTCTCATCTGTGAATTCCTCCCAGTCTACCTCCAGGATTGAATATAAAAAACAAATGAGATAATAAATGTGAAAGCTATTTATAACCTCTGGGTTGTTCTACACATGTAAAGAGTTACTGCTAAATGTTCTGGAGTTTTTGTTTTGTTTGCATTTTCTCTGGTTATTTTAAATATAATTAGGTATTGCTCCTACTTGGGAATTTCCTGTAGGTACAGAATACAAGAAGAAATACGTTGCTGCTGCTCATCTCTGAAAAGAGTAGAAGTTAAATGTTTTGATCTTTTTTAATGTTTTAGAGAACACTGTACTGGAGGCACTAATAAAAATAATCTAAATTTCACTTAAGTGACTAATACCAAATTGACATAAATTAAACAAATGAATCCTTTATAATATTGACAAAAGAGGGAAAACAATTTAGAACAGAATAGTAAAAGAAAATATTCAAAGAAAACTTAACTTTAGTTTTATACTTACTAAATTAACAAAAACATTTTAAAATAATTCTCCATGCAGTTGAGGTTATAGAAGAGCCAATAGGCACATACACTGCTGTCAGAATGTAAAATGTTCACTTCTTTGAAAATAAAATTGATAAAATACATCAAGAGCTAAAAATAATTCTATTCCTGGAAATCTATCTTAAGGGAAGAATTTAATAGGATAATAAGGTTTCGTGCACAAAAACATATAGTATTGCTCATAAATCATCAGAAAGCGCAAACAACTACAACAATGAGAAACCGTTTGGTAAAGCATCTTGCATCCATGGGATGAAATATTTTACACCATTAAAAGCAATCTCTATGGAGGAATGGCCACAGCACTCTTAGTCTCGCCCACAAAACTCCTGTGATTTTAGAAAACTTATGAATTTTCGCCCAACTAAAAAATTCATGACATTTTGCTTTCACTTGTTTGACTCAGTATGAATAGAATGCTAATTTCTAATGTAAAAAACAGATATGCAACAAGCAACAAAGGTTTACTGTCTAGCACAGGGAACTATAGTCAATATCTTGTAATAACCTATAATGGAAAATAATTTAAAAGACAATATATGTGTATATGTACAACTGAATCACTTTGCTGTGCACCTGTAACGTTGTAAGTCAACTATTCACAACTGAGAGACTAAGCACATACATACATACTTCAGTAAAATATGTACAAAGAAAAAAAAATTCCTCGTAAGTCCTGCTTGACAGCTTCTTCATTATCAAGGGAAGTCCAAGCTCTCAGAACAGACCCCTTCTCAAGTCCTCAAGCATTCAGGGCCAAGTTTTCCAAGATGTTACTGATGAAAGTGTTCATCTAAAGCCAGAGCCTACACAATGCTAGCAGTGATGGCAATGGGCATACTAATATTTCAGGAGCTTAGTAACTTACTACTGACTCTGTTCATGATGACTCTGTCCATACTCTGCTGACCTTGAGGGAGACTATGGACACTGGAGCAAGGCTGTGTCTCTTGCAGCCAGCTCCTAACCAAAATCAAGACTCCCTGGAGAGGAGTCAAGTGCATTCAAAGATACCAGGTCGGGGAGGAGGGGTGTCTGACACTGGACTCCCTGTATTTGTAAGAGGGTCTCATGAACTGTCTCATGGTATTCATGTGCTTGTACAGTACCCTCTTCTTGACCTGGACTGGTCCTAGTACTTACTCACTTGTAACTACAGAATATGGCAGAAGTGAAGCTTCTGAAACTAGGTTAAGAAAAGTGCCTCTGAAACTAGGTTAGGAAAAACTCTCAATCTTCTGTTGGGAACACTCTCTGAAAGTCACAGGCCACCATGTAAGGAGCTGCATGACTGCCATCTTAGAGAAGTCACTTTTAGGTATCCTGGTTGACAATCCCAGCAAAGCTCAGCCTTTCAGTCATTCCCAGTAAGGCATCACACATCCTTCAGACCAGCCCATCCAAGAGCTGAATCCGCCTCCAAGTGACTTCAGTACCATATGGAGCTGACAAGTCGATCAGCTAATCCTGGACCAAAATAATGAGACATAACTGAATGGTTGTTGTTTTAAGCCACTAAGTTTTAGGGTAATTAAAACACAATAGTACCTAAGTAGCGCATCACCTTTGGAGGATGCTTAAAAATAAACTCATAATTCCAGAAATAGGTAACGGTAAAGAAACAAACATTTATCTTGCCTTTCCTTTATGAATTGTACTTCAGTGTAACCAAATAGTTGATGAGATCAAGCTCTTCTTTATGAAATAATTATAGCTAATAAATAGTGAATATCAGAATTAGAATACCACCATTTTGAAATCACTGATTAAATAACAGCAATCATCAGTGACTACTAAAATCATTAGGCAAAACCCCAACAAGGAACATTATAACAGATTAGGCTAAAAACACCTCAACCTGCTGGTCAATATCTTCTTAATAGACAAGAAGAGAGAAAACCAAACACTCTGTGCCTCCTGATGTGAGGCGTCGAGAAGTATATGGCACAAACTTTAAACTTGTCCCCAAATCAAACCTGAGCCTGATAACACTTCTAGATTTCATCCTAGGGACCAGAGGAACACAATACATAATCCCCTCAGAATGCAATCCACAAAATCCCAAACATGGAAAGTTCTATAGGACAAACAACTAAATTTCATCAAAATATAATTTTTTTAAATAGAGGAAGAAAGGGACTCTATTTATTGGAAGAAACTCAGGAGATATATCAACCAAATTCAATGTGCAGACTATCTCTGGATTCTTATATCTATTTATTTGAACATATTCATTTATTATTTTGGTGTGCTGGGTGTTCGTTGCTAAAGGGGCTTTTGTCTAGTTGCAGTGCACAGGCTTCTCATTGAGCTGGCTTCTCTTGTTGCAGAGCACAGGCTCTAGGATGCACGGCTTCAGTAGTTGCGATGCGTGGGCTCAGTACCTGCACCTCACGGGCTCTAGAGCCCAGGCTCAGTAGTTGTGGTGCACAGGCTTAGTTGCCCCATGGAGTATGGAATCTTCCCAGACCTGGGATCCAGCCTGTGTCTCCTGCATTGGCAGGTGGATTCCTTACCACTGAGCCACCCAGGAAGCCCTATGAACATTTATACATTTGAAATATATACATTTTATATATATATATGATAACTGACTGGATATTTGATAGTAAGTCATTTTTAACTTTTAGGTGTGATAGGTTTTATAAATAATTTTTAAAAGACCTTTTATGTTTTAGAGATAAAAGATACATGTATTCCAACATATCTGGGATTTTTTTTTTTTTTTCAAAACAATCCAGTGGGGGCGTGGGGCAGGTAAGAGTGGACAGGATCTAAATGAAGCAAGATTGGCCATATACATGGAAATACGTATAATATCATATATGAAATGAGTCGCCAGTCCAGGTTCGATGCACGATACTGGATGCTTGGGGCTGGTGCACTGGGATGACCCAGAGGGATGGTATGGGGAGGGAGGAGGGTTCAGGATGGGGAACACATGTATACCTGTGGTGGATTCATTTCGATATTTGGCAAAACCAATACAATATTGTAAAGTTTAAAAATAAAATAAAATTTAAAAAAAATAAAGAAAGAAAGGAAAAAAAAAGATTGGCCATATATTGATATTTTAAAGCTAGGTGAACTGATTTAAATGTATTCTTTTTAATGGCTGAGTAATACTCCATTGTGTATATATACCACAGCTTTCTTATCCATTCATCTGCTGATGGACATCTAGAGGTGGATGAAACTGGAGCCTATTATACAGAGTGAAGTAAGCCAGAAAGAAAAACACCAATACAGTATACTAACGCATATGTATGGAATTTAAAAAGATGGTAATGATAACCCTGTAAGCGAGACAGCAAAAGAGACACAGATATATAGAACAGTCTTTGGACTCTGTGGGAGAGGAAGAGGGTGGGATGATTTGGGAGAATGGCATTGAAACATGTATAATATCATATATGAAACAAATCACCAGTCCAGGTTCGATGCATGATACTGGATGCTTGGGGCTGGTGCACTGGGACGACCCAGAGGGATGGTACGGGGAGGGTGGAGGGACGGGGGTTCAGGATGGGGAACACGTGTATACCTGTGGTGGATTCATGTTGATGTATGGCAAAAACAATACAATATTGTAAAGTAATTAACCTCCAATTAAAATAAATAAATTTATATTAAAAAATAAAATAAATAATTGATATATTTAAAAAATAAATAAATAAAGCTAGGTGATAGGGATATGGAGGTGTAATATATTCCATACTAATACCTCTACTTTTTATATATAATTTAAATTTTCATTTAAAAGAAAACTTTAACACACATAGCTCTAGCCAAAAAAAAAGTGGGGGAAAGGGTTTCCTGTGATGCACCTCTGAGTGGTTTGAGTGTAACAGAGATAGTCTTTACCTCGTCCCTTCTCACCAAATCCCCCTGCACTTACAGAAACCTACAGAGGCATCTGAAGTCACATTTTAAGGATGCATAATGGAGGGGAGTTTGGAGAGGGAACGAAATCATTAAGGAGGATTATACTGTCACCACTCGACACAATGGGGATTGCTGCTTTTAACTGCTTTAAACGAGTCTTACTTCATACCAGAGCTTCGACTCAAGAAGGCGTCGCCATGGGAAGTGATCCTGCCCAGGAGATCAAGTCTTTCTCCCTGGCTGAGTCTTTGAGTGCACCCTCCTGCCCTCCACAGCAAGAGAACAGAGGGGCTTCTTAGAATGCACTTCAAATTCTTTTTTCCTCTTCATAATGCCCTTGCAGGCAGGGCTCTTGGAAAGACTAGGAAAGAAGGCGCCTTGGATAAAGTAGCTCTAGGGGCTGGGGGGACAGGTCAAGTTTCTGTCTTTCTGTGGGTCTCTACCTCCTGCACATGCAATGAGAAGCAGTATAGCCTAGGGTCTGCCAGTGGCCTCTGGACACAACTGGTTCTGCAAGTCACCAGCTGTGCAAATGTACCTTATTGCACCCCTGAAAGTTACACAGGTCATCAGCAGCTCCTCTGGAGCCACCCACAAAAATCAACCAGAGTTCTAACTCTTACTGCATCTGCTCAAACTGACACTGACTGATCAGGAAATACAGCCTAACTATGGGCCACCAGTATTTCCATCAGCCCACGAAGGATATAGGCATCATCAAGTAGAACTAAGTGATCTTCGTTGAATGGATTATCCAAGACGCCTACCTGACAAAACAATGCTAGCTCCTTGTACAAAAAAAAAAAAAAAAAAATTTAACCTTAAAAAAAGTAGGGATGATAACTTTCAGCTCACATTACTCCTGAAAGGATAAAATAAATATATGTGAAGGACTCAGCGTGGATCCTACCACTGAGTCAGCTCTCAATAAAAGGTTATTACTATTATTTATTTCTCCATAAAACATGGATCTAAAGATCCTTATGGTTCCTTAATTCCAGTGTTTGAGGATTCATTCATTTATGCAAGAACCATTTATTTCCAAGTCCCACACCAGGTGCTGGTGCTAAGGTGGAGACCCCTGATATGGGAGTTGGGGGGTAAAGCCAGCATATAAGGCAAAAACTCTGCATACTCAAAATTACTCTTGAGAATTCCTCCACCATCAACAGACCTCCCGATCATTTGCTCCTCGATTCAGAGGTGCTGTCAGAGATGCTGCTGGTTAAAAGAGCAGCATGGTCTGGGCCATGGCGTGACAGTGGCTGACGGGTCTTTCAGGACACTTCATCTTGTCTCCCTCCACCCAGGACCCAGAACATGAAAGCCTTAAGTTTTCCTCCATTCAGAGCAAAGCTGTGTTCCCTCCTCTGCCTCTGAGCCCTGAGGCCCAGTGCTGGATGAGAAAATGGAGGGCAGTCTCAAGGGACATCTTCCATCAAGTTCAGGGTCGCCCAGGACCATATAGATGCAGACTCCAGCCACAGTTAAGTAGGGTCAAGAGGGCCACAGGAAGGCTCAGAGATGGACTAAGAGGAGCAGGGGAGAGAAAGAGCGCCCTCACCTTCCTGGGTGATGATACTGAACCTGACCCTTGGAGGACAGAGAAGACCTGGGGGCAAGACATTAGGGAAAGGGTAATCTGGGCTGAGGAGACAGCAAGAGGCAGAGTCTGGAGGCAGGAAATGTAGGCTGTGTCTCAGTAACAGCAGGCAGACCACACGTTCAGTTGAAGCAGGAGGTGAGGCTAGAGAGTCACTGGGGCCAGGAGGCAATGGTCTTAGGTCAGGCCAAGGGGAGTGGGCTTGGGTGTGTAGCCAGTAAAGAGCCAAAGGCCTGGAGCAGTCTTAGAGAGAGGACCCAGCCGGGGTGAGGCCCTCCTCCCAGGGCCTGCCCACACCCTCTCCCAGGACAGTGCCCAGCACCCTCCCAGGTTCGGAAAGCCCCAACTATAAATTTCTCAGCCCTGAGACTGAATCTTTCCATAATGGCTTCAGCAGCAACCTTAGGGTCAAGAGAGGCAACCCTCTAGGTTTCTCTGCACACCTGCCCTTCACTGTGGAGAAACTACACCAAGATGGAGCAGGAGCAGCAGAGGAGATGAAGACTAAGCCTGGGAAGAGGGGCCACTGGCAAAGATGGAGATTAAATATTCTCAAAGCTCCCTGCTACCAAACATCCAGAAATGCCGGGTAGTGTTTGCTTTAGCCATTAGAAATGTATAGGAAGTGTCACGGGAAAGTAAGGGTATTTCCAAGATCAGAACAAAGGGAGAGCCGAAAACCAGCGCAGATCGAGGGCTGCTGTTAGGGTAGCAGCGGAACTAGGGGCTTGGAGACCAAGCACGCAGAAAGATTGGTCAGGACTGTGCTAGAAGGGCCCCTGGGAATCTCAGTCTGTGTGCACGACTAAGCTCCTGGCTGCCCTCTGCTTACAGTGCTTGGAAAAGCCAGGAATGTCCTATCTAGGGAGACAACTGGTGTGGGGGAAAGAACCTGTGACCCGGCTCTGCTTCTAACCTCGTACCTTCCTTCTTCCCTTCTCTAAGCCTCAACTGTATCATCTTTGAAATGGAAATAATGCCACAACTGCTGCCACAACTGACCTCATAGGATTACCAATGTACTCCAGTGCCTCCTCAGCATATGGACAGTAGCTAAAACCACAGGAGTGAGTGAGATTGCCCAAAGAAAGTCTGTAGACTGACAAGAGCTACAAGACAAGAACGGATCCTGAAGAACAAAAAATTTAAGGAAAGGACAGAGGAGGAGCCCACAAAGCAGACAAGTAAGAGTAGAAGCAGGAAAATTCAGTGTTGTATGTGCCAAAGGAATAGTACCAAAAGGAGAGACTCCTCAACTGTCCAGTGCAGTAAACAGGTTGAATCAGATAAGAACTGAAAAGTTTCTAATGGGTTTGGCTACTAGGGGCTCTTGGTATCCTTAGGGAAACTTAGAGCAGGGGCAGTAGACAGGGTACAGTGGGCTGAGGAGTGAATAGGCAGTGAAGAAGTAGAAATAGTGATTTTAGACCACTCTTTGAAGAAATTTGGTAAGACTCGTAAACCAGCTGAAAGGCAGATACAGGAGAGAAAGGAGATAATTGTTGGAACAAGGTCGTAGAGAGAGTTAGAATAGAAGAGGTCCAGAACATAGAGGGACACATTAGCTTGAAAAGAAGGAAGGATACTCTGAGAATAAGATAAAGGGAGCAGTGCTGGATGTGAAAACAGGAACTTAGGAAGACAGGAACGATCACACTCGATGATCTCAATTTCTCCATGAAGCAGACCACACAGAGAAAACGGGAAACTAAAAATGGGCTATGAATAAAAGTTGAAAGAAGTTGGGGGGGAGTGGGTACAAAGATTAACAAGTAGCACTAGGAGTCTGGCTGAGACTGAAGACCTTGAAGTGGTTTCTACATGTGTTCATTCACTCATTTACCCCTCTCAGGTCACATCAATGATTTTTGGTTCCCAGTGGGACCATTATTCAGTGACTCAGTTTTGGTCATACAGATACACGTCAGAGTATCAAGCCAAGAGTTTGCTTTGGGACAAGTCAGGATAGAGACACCTATTAAACATCCAAGTGGAGGCACTCAATATGAGGCTGGATGCTTCTGAGTCACGTTCCAAGAGGCAGACAGAGCTGGAGATGGAGTCTGGGGAGACATGGCTGCACAGAGTGTTTTCAAAGTCTGGGCCAGAGGAGATCACCAATGGAGAAGTAGTAGCTAGAGAAGAGGACTATGGCCAAAACTTTGAGCACTTGGACACTTGGAAGTCAAGCAGCAGATGAGATCACCAGCTAAGCAGACCACAGAGGGGCACCCAAAAGCATACAATATTCCAGTAACCAAGTAAAGAAAGTAGTTCAAGAAAGTGAAGACAGAGAAGTGACCACCAGAGGTTATTGGCGACCTCATCAAACAGCGGGCTGAGCAGAAAACAGAAGTGAGGAAGGAGAGACAGGAGACAAGTCCATGGGAAAGGCTGCTGTGAAGGACAGCAGGGAAATAGGCCATCAGCTGAAGGAAGACGGGGTAAAGGAACAGCTCTGCAGAGAGTGGAAATGATGGAACAGGTATGAATTTTGTTGGAAATGCTGAGTGGAGAGAAAGAAACTGGGGATGCAGCAGAGATGGGAGAATTGAAAAAAACTAGAGGCCAGAGGATTCCGCTCACAAGTACAAGTAAGGAAACTTCAACTATAGCAATAGGAAGGCAGGAGGGAATGAGAAACACAAATTCAGATGGATTAAGAGGTGTGATGGAAGGATAGGGTGTTCCTTTGTACCTGCTTCTTATTTTATCAATGAAATAGGAGATGAGGTGATCAGACAAAGATGGAAGAGGGGTGTGGAATGGGTGGCTCCTACCAAGAAGGAAGTAAAGATGTGAAAAAACTGTCTTTGAGGATGGGAAGTGAACACCTAGAGAAGGGTGGTAGGATTGCTGAACAGGATTGAATGATCACTTGAGATTCGTTGTCATAATTTTAAAGTGAGGCCAGTTGGCTTGGGTGTGTGTTTTCTCTTATGCTTGAGTTACAGCATGTAGTAGGAAGAGATGTAGGCTTTAAAGAGAGTAAATAAGAATGAAGAAAAGTGTGATAAGGGAATTAGGAGTGTTTGAAAAGAAGTGGTCAACAAAGGTCCATCTAGTCAAGGCTATGGTTTTTCCAGTAGTCATGTATGGATGTGAGAGTTGGACTATAAAGAAAGCTGAGCACAGAAGAATTGATGCTTTTGAACTGTGGTGTTGGAGAAGACTCTTGAGAGTCCCTTGGACTGCAAGGAGATCCAACCAGTCCATCCTAAAGGAAATCAGTCCTGAATATTCATTGGAAGGACTGATGCTGAAGCTGAAACTCCAATACTTTGGTCACCTGATACAAAGAGCTGACTCATTTGAAAAGACCCTGATGTTGGGAAAGATTGAAGGCAGGATGAGAAGGGGACGACAGAAGATGAGATGGCTGGATGGCATCACTGACTCGATGGACGTGAGTCTGGGTGAACTCCGGGAGTTGGTGATGGACAGGGAGGCCTGGCATGCTGCAGTTCATGGGATCACAAAGAGTCGGACAAGACTGAGCAACTGAACTGAACTGAAAAGAATAGTTATGGCAACAAATGCAGAAATACTTGCTGGTTAAGGAAGACAGAGAACTTAAGGGAAATGACAGATGTGAAAAGTGGGAGGGGGAGTGCATTAGAAGTCTTGATGAGACAGTGTAGAAACATTACCCTCTGGGAGCTGGAATGAGAGGAGGTGGTGGTCAGAGAGCAGGATGTCTAGGTTCTGGGTGATGATATAGTCATGAGTGTGACAAAGGAATGCGTGGCTAGGGTGGGACAGATCAAAGGAAAAAAGTCAAATAAAGGCATGAAACCAAGAGGCCAACATGTTAGATGGCTCACCCACATAGATATGGAAGTCACCAGTAATGATGTCAGGAAAAAGGATAGAGAGGAAGACAGCATGCCATTGCTAAAGACACTAGTGAATGGGGATAAAGAGTGGGTTCATGTGAACTTCAAGGGAGTGGAGTTTTAAAGGAAAAGGGAGAAGAACTGGATTTAGAATCAACAACATAAACCAAGGTGGCCCTACCTAATCCACCACACTTACCTCACCTACCCCATCTACGTCACCTCCAGGCCCTCTGCTGCTGCTAGCCCACCAGGCTCCCCCGTCCCTGGGATTCTCCAGGCAAGAACACTGTAGTGGGTTGCCATTTCCTTCTCCAATACATGAAAGTGAAGTCACTCAGTCATGTCTGACTCTAAGCAACCCCATGGACTGCAACCTACCAGGCTCTTCCATTCATGGGGTTTTCCAGGCAAGAGTACTGGAGTGGGGTGCCATTGCCTTCTCCTTCTTCTTCAGTACCCAGTATCTAAGAGGAAAAACACCCTCCAATGGGAAGGGCTGAGAAGACAATCATAAGTAGACACTCAGCTTTCATTTGATACAGAAACAGAAGTGAACAGTCAAAAAAGAAGCTGAGGGTTTTGGAGAGTGTAACTGACTCCATGAGTTCCCAAACCCACAGAGGAAGGGTCTGGGCATACCAGAAGGGGTGGGAAATTGAGTCAGATTAGAGACTGTTCAGAGTACCATGGGGATTAGAGTCCCATCGCCCTGAGGAGCTTGGGTTTCTGAAGATGACTGAGGTTAAACAGTGTTCCAAGCATCTCAGAATTAGTCTTGAGGGTCTCCTAGGGGAAGGCAGATTTGACACGGTGGGCAACAATTCTCTTCGGTGCCAGCAAGTGGGGCAGAAACCACAAAGCGAGCCCCCGGGGGACTATTCTCTTAAGTGGCCAGCACTGGAGTTCTTTGTGAAGACTCCTGGGGAGAGGCCACCTGCCCTGAAACCAGATCCTCAGGGTCAACTTTTCTCCCTGGTGATTCAATGCAATGGAGATTTGGAGCACAAGTCCATGTTCTGTCACTTTGCTCCTGGGTCGTGCAGTGCCGCAGTGGGCAGTTTCATCTGGAGGCAGGGATACTAGATGAAACCCAAGACACAGATAAACTTGAATTTCAGATAAATGACTTCTTAGTATAATGTCTCCCAGCTATTGCATGGGACATACTTATTACAAAAAAATTATAGCCTATCCCTGACTACTGCCACATGATGTCAGTTGCTTGTATCAGGCAGGGTTCTCCAGAGATCTACAGGGCGAGGCACCAAGCTGGAGATGAAGCAGAGCCAAGTGGTTCAGTTCTGGTCTGAGTCCAAAGGCCTAAGAACCAAGAGAGCTGATGGTGTGGCTCTGGTTTAAAGGCTTACAGGTTTGAGATTCAGGGGAAAAGCCAATGTTCCAGTTCAAAGGCAGTCAGACAGGAAGAATTCTCTCCTGCTCAGGAAAGGGTCAGCCTTTTTATTCTAGGCAAGCCTACAACTGAGTGGATGAGGTCCATCCACATTATGAAGGGCAATCTGCTCTACTCAGTCTATCCATTTAAATGTTTCTCTCTTACAAAAACACCAGCACAGAAATACCAGGATAATGTCTGCCAGTCCGGTTAACATGTAAAATTAACCACTGCAGTGCCCACGTGTGCACTTTTTGAGGGAAGTGGAACTAGGCAGTGGTATTTTAATTATAATAGTTAATGAGAAGAGAGAGGCAGGCCTAATCTCAAGGTATTAACTGAAGATTGAAATATCATAGGCCTATAAGCTTACAGCAGTTCAAATGGAGAAAGTTGTGGGAGAATTAAGTCATTTCATACACACAGTAATATGGGCAAGATGGAGCCCAAAGAACCTTCCCCTTAAAAGGTCAGTCCCACTCTGTGGGAGAAGGCAAGGGTGGGATGCTTTGAGAGAATAGCACTGAAACATGTATATTACCATATGTGAAATAGATGGCCAGTGCAAGTTCAATGCATGAAGTTGGGCACTCAAAGCCAGTGCATTGGGACAACCCAGAGGGATAGGATGAGGAGGGCGGTGGGAGGGGGAATTCAGGATGATGTCACATATATACCCGTGGCATTTTATCAAATAAAAGGCTCTGAGAAATCCAATAGAAAAATATACCAAATGTCATTTCACCCCGTGTTTCCCAAGCTTATTTGTGTAAAGAATACCTCTACTGCAGGAACTAGTAATATCCTGAGGAATAGCTTTCTTTGAAAAACCAAAGTTAAAACACTCATGTATAATGCTATCTAGAATAAAAATACTTTATTCAACATTTTTGTGCCAAGGACCTCTCTAGCAGTCTAGCAGAGCCAACAGACATCTTAGAATGATGTATTTGGGATTACAACAGAAACTAATTATACTGAAATATAATTTTAAAACAAATGGGAGTACCTGAAGGAGAAAGAACGAGTAAGGGACAGGAAAAAATATTTAAAGAAATAATGGCCAAGGACCACATATTATATGATTCCATTTATATGAAATGTCTAAAATAAGTAAACCCACAGGGATAAAAACCAGATTAGTTGTGAGGGGGGGCCAGGGAGTTGGAAGCAGACAGCTAAAAAACAGGGCTTCTCTTTGGCATAATGAAAATGCTCTAAAACTGCCTGTAGTGATGGATGTGCATCAAACACATAGATAATAACATACATTTATTTGTACACTTTAAATGGCTTAATTATATGTTACACAAATTCTATCTCAATAAATCTGTTTTAAAAACAATGGCCCAAAACTTTCCAATCATTTGTACTGAAAACTAAATATACAGACCCATGAGGCCAAATAAATTCCAAATAGAACAAACACGAAAACACATAAAGGCATATCATAACCCAATTGTTCAAGACAAAGAGAAAATCTTGAAAGTACTCTGATAATGATACATAATATATTCAGTGGAAAAAAAGACAAAGATGACAGCAAAATTGTTGTTGAAAGCAATGCAAGCTAGAAGACATTACAGCAAAATATTTTAACATCTGAAAGAAAACACAGGCAATCCAGAATTCTACACGCAGGGAAACTGTCTTTCAAAAACAGGCAAAACAATGAGATGCCACTTAATACCCATTAAAATGGCTATTATCCCAAAAAAAAAAAAACAAAAAAAAAGGAAAATTGCAAGTGTTTGTGAGGATATGGAGAAAGCAGAACCCTACCAGATGCCTCACTGGTAGGAATGTAAAATGTAAAATGATACAGCTACTGTGGAAAAGTGTTAAAAAAAATTTAACATAAAATGACAATATTATCTAGTAGATGTTCAAATAAAAACCTATACACAGTACCTCTAGTCAACAATAAATGTGTTTATTATACACTTAAAAATTTGTTAGAGGACTTCCCTGGTGGTCCAGTGGTTAAGACTGTGAGCTCCCAATTCAGGGAGCCTGGCTTTGACATCTGGTCAGGGAACTTAATCCCACATGCTCCAACTAAGAGTTCCGCTGCCACAACTAAAGAGCCCACATGCCACACCTGAGACCTGGCACAGTCAGATAAATATATATATTTTTAAATGTGTTAGAAAGGCAGATCTCATGTTAAGTGAACCTATACACAGTATCTATAGTCAACAATAATGTATTATACACTTAAAATTTTGTTAAAGCTCACATACTGCAACTAGAGAGCAGCCTCCCCTCCCTGCAACTAGAGAAAACCTGCACAAAGCAATGGACCCAGCACAGTCAAAAATAAATAAGTAATTTTTTTAAATTGTTAAAAGGTAGATCTCACGTTAAATGTTATCACAATAAAATTTAACAATTTTTAAAAGCTATACACAAATGCTTGTAGCCACTATTCACAATACCCCAAAAGTAGAAAAAGCCCAAATGTCCATCAACTAATGAATGGATAAACAACAACATATAGTATACACATGCAATGGAATATTATTCAGACACAGAAAGGAATCAAGTTCTAATACATGCTACAACATGATGAACCTCAAAAACAAGCTAAATGGAAGAAACCAGACATAAAGGACTACATGTTGCATTTTTCCACCATTTATTTCATATTCCATCATGAACTATCCAGAATAAACAAATCTACAGAGACAATAAACAGATTAGTAGCTGCCTAGGGCTGGGGAAAAGGGGACTGGAGAGTGACTTAATGAATATGGAGTTTCCTTTAGGGATAATGAAAATATTCTGTAACTACAATGATTTATAATATTATGAATATACTAAATACCACTGGATTGCACACTTTAAAATGGTTATTTTATGTTTTTTGTGTATTTTATCCCAAGTTTAAAAACCACAATGAACTACACTGCCCATCTATCAAAGTGATTAAGGTTAAAAAGACCAAAGGACTTATGTGGCAGCCTGGATGGGAGGGAGGTTTGCAGAGAATGAATACCTGTGTATGTATGGCTGAGTCCCTTTGCTGTTCACCTGAAACTATCACAACATTGTTAATTAGCTATATCCCAATACAAAATTAAAAGTTCAAAAGAAAAAAGACACACAAAAAGACCAAATAACTAATCATACTAAGTGTTGGCAAGGATGTGGAAGAACCAGAACTCTCCATATACCACTGGTGGGAATGTATGCTATAATCACTTTGGAAAACAGTCCGACAGTTTCTCAGAATGTTCAACATACACAAGCTACCATATGATCCAGACATTCCTTTCCTAGGTATTTCAAGAAAAATGGAAGCACATGCCCATACAAAGACTTGTACATAGATGTTCACAATAATTTTACTCTAAATATCCCCAAACCGGAAATAACCAAAGTCTATCAATAGAAGATGTATAAACAAATTGTGGTCTATCTATACAATGGAATAGTATTCAGCAATATAAAAAGAATGAGTTATTGACAATCTGGAAAAATCTCAAAAGGATTATACTAAGTTATAAGGAGACAAAAATCAGCACATACTATATGATACCATTTAAAATTCTAAGAAATGCAAATTAAGCTCTAGTGACAAAAGCAGTTCAGTGGTGGGCCTGGTGGGAAGAGACAGGACAGAGAAAGACACAAGAAAACTTTTGTGGAAAGGGACATATTCACTATCATGACTGCAGTAATGTTTTCACAGGTACATACATATGTCAATACTTATCAAACTACATACTTTAAGTATGTGGAGTTTATATTTCAATTACATCTCAATGAAGCTCTTAAAAACATTTTTAAATATATGTGATAAGATATATATAAGGAAGAAACGGAAATCAAGCTTATATTTTCTATTAGATTGTGCAGCTGTAAATCTATTTTTAAATAAATAAATCGTTTCAAAAGTTGAAAGTTATGTTTAAAAAATTGACTAAGCATTCAGTGTGTTAGATCGATTGCTGTATTGATGACTATATTGGTCAGAATAGGCTAGATTAAGCTATAGTAACAGAAATACTCAAATCTGAGCGGCTTAATATCACTGAGGTTTATTTCTCACTTGCTCTGTGCATGCATAACAGTTGATATGAACCCAGGCCAATAAAGTTCCAATGTCCTAGAATGTGACCTCCTTAGTCAATGCAGCGGAAGACAGGACTAAAGAGTTAAGCACCTGCAACACAACGTTCCATTCCACAGGTGACGAACAGCACTTCCAATCGCATTTATTGGCCAAAAATAGTCACATGACCACTCTTTCAAGAAGATTGGAGATTGTATGACACAGGGGAGAAGTGGATATTGGTAAACATTAATAATCTATCACAATTACCCAAAACACAAAATTATTTTCACACCAAACGACAAAAAGACTGAAATGGAACATACTCAAAAAATATGAACTGTTCAGAGGTTCCACCCAGGAAAGGCGGGAAATTGCGGCTCCATCAACACTTAGAAGTCCTCTATTCTCTCAGTATGTTCCCTGGATGGAGAGCCACAGTTCCAGATAACCCAGGGACAGCTGGGTGGCAACTCTATTTCACTTTTAAAAGTCTCTTAGCTGTCTAGATATCACCTCTTTCACACTTGCTATGCACACCATCAAATACCTCCACCAGTCACTCCTTCAGTATCTGCTCCTTAACACTCAGGTGTTGAAGAAACCCATCAGGTGGGGCCTGTCCTCAAGAAGTCTAAACTAGGTGTTACATGAACAAAAGAGGAAGCAACGAATTTTTTAAAAGATATTTTAAACTCTGACCTGTCCCATCTTTTCCTGTTTTTGTGATACTAAGTACCAATACTGTCACTTACCAGCTCCATGGCCATATGCAAACCCCTTTGCCTTTCCGAGGCTCAGTTTCCTCACCTGTGAAAATGGAATACTAAGGCTTACCTCCCAGGATTGTTGTGAGAACAAGAATGAGATCATGTCTATGGAATTGCTTTGTAAACTTTTTGTCAGGCCAACTTATCACCACCATCACCATCATCATGGCTGTCTCGAACTGTCTAGAAGGGGAGCCCCAGGGTTGGGGGAAGGCTGAGAGGAGAGAGGGGCTCCCAGCCTGACCCTGGAGTCAGGGCCTCTCTCTAATTAACTCTTCCTGGCAAAAGTTCCTTGCTGGACATGTTTGCCTACCATCATAAAGCCAGGTGAGGCTTCCAGGGGCCGCCCACTGGCCCTGGGAGGAATGATGAGTCACCAGCCCTCTAACAGCCTCGATGACAGGGCTCGCGGCCCAGCCCCTGGCAGAGAATGTAGAGGGCTGGCAAGGGTGCAGCAGGGCCATCCAGGTTTTTAAGGAAAGAGAGAGAGAAATGATGGAAAGAGGAGGGGGGAGAAAAAAGAGAGATAAGGGAAAAGAAAGAAGGGCACACAAAGACAAAAGGAAGAAATGAAAAAGAAAGAAGAATGTGATGACCAGGAGCTGGGGGATGGGGGAATGGGGAGATGTTATTCAACGGATCTAGAGTTTCAGTTTTGCAAGATGAAATCGTTCTGGAGATTGGTTGCACAACATGAAAGTCCTTAACACTACTGACTGTACACTTAAACATGGTTACGATGGTAAATTTATATTATGTGCTTTTAACAGTGAAAGTGAAGTCACTCAGTCGTGTCCGACTCTTTGCGACCCCATGGACTGTAGTCTACCAGGCTCCTCTGTCCATGGGATTTTCCAGGCAATAGTACTGGAGTGGATTGCCATTTCCTTCTCCAACTTTTTTTTACATAGGTAGAAATTAAAAATTATTTTCAAAAGTGAAGAAATGAAAAGGGGAGCAAGTAGAAGCAGGGAAGAAGGAAAGGAAAGGAAGGGAGAGAGGGAGGGAAGGAGAAGGGAGCAGGGAAGGAGGAAGGAAAGAAGCGGGACAGGAAAAGAAGTAAGAGGAAGGCAGGAGGAAGAGGAGGAATGGCAGGGATGATAAAGAAAAGAAGGGAAGAAATGAAGATAAAAGGAGGAAAAGAATGCCTTTCAGGAGATTACCTGGCAGTGTACACACCGCCCCACACGGCTTGCTACCTGAGGGAGTGGGGAAAGGGAGGCGAGGGGCGAGAGCCTCGGCTTCGGGGCTGCTCCACGTGACCTCCCCGCGCCTCCCCGCCTTCGGGTCCCCGCGACCCGGCGGTGTTGTGCAATCGCGCGGCGCGCAGAGCTGGTGGCTGGCCCTACCGCTGGGTACCGCTCTCCTTGGGTGGCTGCGAGTCCCTTAGCCTTTGGCCTTCTGCCGGGCCAGTCCTGGCGGCGGCAGGAGGGCGATAATTGCCCAGAGACGCAGCACTTATCCGGGCAGGTTGTGCAAGGACCGCAGGAGCGAGGGCCCCGGGCGTCCGCTCTCACGCCTCAGCGGCCAGGCATGCGCGCGGGGGCGAGGGATGGGCGGGGGTCCCGGGGGCGCCTCCAGGTGTTCCCACTGGAGACTCTGCCTTGCTCCTCAGGAAAGAACAGCTGTGATCCTTACTGGGAATAAGGAAGACCTGGGTTCCCAGCCCGGCCCTGCCACTTGCCACAGTGTGTGATCTCGCATAAGTCACTTCGCTTCTGGTCCCCAGGCTCCTCTGTGCACTAGGAGCAAAATCATTACCTCTCCTTGTGGTAATGAGGCTAAGAGACAGTGCATGCGAGGCCTAGAGCAGTGCCAAGCACACGCTGTGTACATGGTGATTGATGGCCACTAATTACTTCTATCACCTACTCCAGGAGCTCACACTAAAATTCTATATGCTAGCCTCTCCTGCTTGGCCCACACACTGCCTATCAAGGCCTGGGATCAAATTTTGTCTGCCACTGGCTTGCTGGATGACCTTGGGAAATTTGCCTACTTTCTCTGTTCTTCAGTTTTCCCTTTGAAAACAGAGTGATGCAAGTCCCCACTTTGACAATTTGATGGGAAAATTAAATGAGGTGACCCTTGAAAAGTGTGAGGGTCATACCTATCTATATCAGATTCTGCCAGCCACTGTCCTTGGAAAATTCTTTTCCCTTGACTTCCATGACAACAGGCACTCTAGGTTTTCTTCCTATTTCTCTGGCTACTCCTTCGCAGTCACACTGCAGGCTCCTCCTCCCTTACAAATCCCTTAGGAGTTGGTGTGCCTTGGGGTTCTCTCTTAGGCATGCCTCTGTTCCTTGTTGAGGGGTGACTTGGTGACTGAATCCCCTCCAAGACCTCGGGTCCCAGCAGTTGCATGAAGGCCAGACCTCTCTTCCATGGATCCCAAAATTTACAGGCCACCTCCACTCATATGGGTACCACAGAAACCTCACATTCAGCATGTTCCAAACTAAACACATCATTTCCCTGTCCCAAAATCAGACGGCAATGTCCAGGCTCTCTGTTCTTCCCAGGTCAGCGAGGAACCTGAAAACCACCCTTAAGGCTTCCATCTCTCCCATCCTCTTACTATCCAAGCAATCCCTGTGTCCCGTCCTTCCTGCCTCTTTAATGTCCCTTCAGTCTGTTTTCCGTTCTCACTGTCACTGTCCCAGTCTTGGCAACTGCTATATTGCTCACTTGGGGGACTGCAGCAGCCCCCTAACTTGTCACTCTGTCTGTAGTCTTGCCCACACTCAGTCCTCTACACTGAAGCCAAAGTGACCTTACTAAAATACAAATCTTACATATTGCTCCATGTGTTACTCACCTTCTCTCAAGATTCTAACCACATGGAAGTTATTTCTGGTCTCAGGTTACCATGCCTCTGTGCCTTCTCACATGCTGTTCCCTCTGTCAGGACAGACATTCCCTTTTCGTTTGGCTCAGTCTAACTTGTTCGACAGATCTCCACCTGGACACTTCCTTTGCATAGCTTCCCCTGCGCTTCAAACCCCTAACTACCTTAGGGACCCCTCCTATTTGCTCTTAAAGTAGGAATACATGAAAGTTTATCTCATGGTGAATTTGTTTTGATACCAGCTTTCTAGAAAACAAAAGGAAATGTATATCAAAAGCCTTTAAAATGCCTATATTCTTCTTTGTATCCAATTTAAATACATAGCAACGCCAATGGAAAGATAAAACAGTTGCTCTTTCAGTAGAAATGGATACCAGAGGAATTTTCATTCATTTGAGGAACTTGGCTTGGGAATTTCTAGACTGGTGGTATTTACTAAGATTATGGAGATCTTCAAATTCCACCCCCTCATCTTGGAACTGGGGAGCTGGAAATCCAAAAATGATTGGTGACTTTCCAAACTTGTTCCATCATACAGGAGGGTAGTGTCAGGGCTGGAATTTGAATATGTTTTCTCACTCCCTGGTCTCTGCTCAGTCTAAGTTATGTTCCCACCCCATTCCCAGCAATTGACCCCAAGACTCCCTACATACTCCACACATACACACACCACACCGAGGCAACCTGCTGGATTTCCATCCAAAGTCCTTACATCCAGAAAGCAGACCACCCTTGAATTCACTTAATTTTTTATGATCTCTCATACTAATCTTTGAGAAGCTGACCCATCTGAATCCCCCACCAAGCTCTGTTCTAAAGCATATCCAACTCTGTAACAATTACATTCCAAACTCCACAGTTTTCTGTAAACAGAGTCCTCTGTGCTAAGCACTTTCCATAAGATATTTTCTTTGGGGTTTTGTTTGTTTGGTTTGTTTTTGTTTTTGTTTGTATTTTTAATTTATTCTTCCAACAGTACTACAATGTAGCTAATATTGTCCTTTTGCCCTGTGAGGAAACTGATATTCAAGGAGGTTAAATAACTATCTCAGGGCTTTTAAGCTCCTACACTGCATAGAACCTGCCATGTACCAATGTGGACCTGCTTTCCTGGTATACACTGCCACACGAGAGCAGGTGTCCCTTTTTGTAGTCTACTGAGAGGCATCTTTCAGACTCATGGGAAATCAGAGCTAAGAGACCTTGGAGGTCGTCATTTCACAGTTTGTTCCATTCTTCAAACAGGTCATGTTGTACGAATGGTTTATACCATGAACTGTGAGCAGAGGAACTTAAACTGGCTCTGCCACTTACTGTGTGACTTTGGGTGAGTTACTTAACCTCTCTGGGCTTCATATTTCTTGCCTGCAGAGATAATAATACTGTTTAATTAATAGACTTGTTACAAGGATTAAATGAGTTACAACAAAAGCACATAAAACAGTGCTCGGCACACAGTTAACTCTCTGTAAGTGAAGAACTTTTACCATCATCATTACTATACCATTATTACTACTACTAAGAGTTTACTATGCACAAGGTATGACAACAAGATAATGAATGGGAAAACAAAGATGGTATAGACACTGTCTTCTCCTCAGGGAACTCATAGAACAGGAAAGCGACTGCAGAAACCATATATAATTACAGTGTAATAATGTGTAAATGCAGTAGCATAGATTTGTGTGGACACTGAGGGTGAGTATGACTTTCCAAGGGAGCAGCACAGTTAGGACTTGAGCCCAGGTATCCCAAGACTCTAGCCCACCTAATCCGCTGGCAATTTGCCCAGGGCACGTAAAGGTGTGACCCAAAGTCTTTCCACATGGCACCAAAAACAGACTCCTAAGGCCATGACTGCCTTAGCTGAAGATCTTACTAACATATCAGTTCAGTTCAGTCTCTCAGTTATGTCTGACTCTTTGTGACCCCATGCACTGACCCCAGGCTTTCCTGTCCATCACCAACTCCTGGAGGTTACTCAAACTCATGTCCATTGAGTCAGTGATGCCATCCAACCATCTCATCCCCTGTCATCCCCTCTGCTCCCACCTTCCATCTTTCCCAGCATCAGGGTCATTTCAAATTAGTCAGCTCTTTGCATCAGGTGGCCAAAGTGCTGGAGTTTCAGCTTCAACATTAGTCCTTCCAATGAATATTCAGGACTGATTTCCTTTAGGATGGACTGGTTGGATCTCCTTGCAGTCCAAGGGACTCTCAAGAGTCTTCTCCAACACTACAGTTCAAAAGCATCAATTATTCGGTGCTGAGCTTTCTTTATAGTCCAACTCTCACATCCATACATGACTACTGGAAAAACCATCACTTTGACTAGATGGTCTCTGCTTTTTAATATGCTGTCTAGGTTGGTCATAGCTTTTCTTCCAAGGAGCAAGTGTCTTTTAATTTCATGGCTGCAGTTACCATCTGCAGTGATTTTGGAGCCCCCAAAAATAAAGTCTGTCACTGTTTCCATTGTTTCCCCATCTATTTGCCATGAATTGATGGGACCAGATGCCATGATCTTAGTTTTCTGAATATTGAGTTTTAAGCCAACTTTCTCACTCTTCTCTTTCACTTTCATCAAGAGGCTCTTTAGTTCTTCTTTGCTTTCTGCCATAAATGTGGTATCATCTGCATATCTAAGGTTATTGATATTTCTTCCAGCAGTCTTGATTCCAGTATGTGTTTCATCCAGCCCAGCATTTCTCAAGATGTACTGTGCATATAAGTTAAATAACCAGGGTGACAATATACAGCCTTGACATACTCCTTTCCCAAGTTGGAACCAGTCTGTTGTTCCATGTCAAGTTTTATCTGGTGCTTCTTGACTTGCATTCAGATTTCTCAGGAGGCAGGTCAGGTGGTCTGGTATTCCCATATCTTTAAGAATTTTCCACAGTTTGTTGTGATCCACACAGTCAAAGGCTTTGGCAGATTCAGTAAAGCAGAAGTACATGTTTTTCTAGAACTCTCTTGCTTTTTCGATGATCCAGCAGATGTTGGCAATTTGATCTCTGGTTCCTCTGCCTTTTCTAAAACCAGATTGAACATCTGGAAGTTCACAGTTCATGTATTGTTGAAGCCTGGCTTGGAGAATTTTGATCATTACTTTGCTAGCATGTGAGATGAGTGCAATTGTGCAGTAGTTTGAATATTCTTTGGCATTGCTTTTCTTTGGGATTGGAATGAAAACTGACCTTTT
>NW_011494815.1:2603974-2611869 GCF_000754665.1 Bison bison bison | reverse complement strand
TTTGGGATTGGAATGAAAACTGACCTTTTCCAGTCCTGTGGCCACTGCTGAGTTTTCAAAATTTGCTGGCATATTGAGTGCAGCACTTTCACAGCATCATCTTTTAGGATTTGAAATAGCTCAACTGGAGTTCCATCACCTCCACTAGCTTTGTTCAAATTTTATTTTTTTTAATTTATTATTATTATTATCTTACTTTACAATATTGTATTGGTTTTGCCATACATCAACATGCATCCGCCACGGGTGTACACGTGTTCCCCATCCTGAACCCCCCTCCCACCTCCCTCCCCATACCATCCCTCTGGGTCATCCCAGTGCACCATCCCCAAGCTTCCTGTATCCTGCATCGAACCTGGACTGGCAATTCATTTCTGAATGGCATTAAAACACTAGCTTTGTTCATAGGGATGCTTCCTAAGGCCCACTTGACTTCACATTCCAGGATGTCTGGTTCTAGGTGAGTGATCACAACATTGTGGTTATTTGGGTCATGAAGATCTTTTTTGTACAGTTCTTCTGTGTATTCTTGCCACCTCTTCTTAATATCTTCTGCTTCTGTTAGGTCCATACCATTTCTGTCCTTTATTGTGCCCATCTTTGCATGAAATGTTCCCTTGGTATCTCTAATTTTCTTGAAGAGATCTCTAGTCTTTCCCCTTCTATTGTCTTCCTCTATCTCTTTGCATTGATCACTGAGGAAGGCTTTCTTATCTCTCCTTGCTATTCTTTGGAACTCTGCATTCAAATGGGTATATCTTTGCTTTTCTCCTTTGCCTTTTGCTTCTCTTCTTTTCACAGCTATTTGTAAGGCCTCCTCCTCTACTAACGTGTAAAGATAGTCAATAAACGTTTGTTGAATGAGTCAATGAGTCGAAGGTGTTAGTGAGATGACAGCCAACTTTCCCCTCGACTATCAGCTCCTCAACCTGCAGGTATGAGGCAGTGGCACAGGGCAAAGCAGCAGTGTGCCCTGGCAGACCGTGGGTCACCCTCTCTCCACCCTAAACAAGGTGGTTAATTGGGGACCACCATTCACTGGTTTCTCCTTCCCTACAGTTGTTTCTGAAATTTTTAGTGCACTCAATTTAATCACTTTCATCCACAATTCTGTATTATCTGTATATGTCCAACTCTGTAAAGAGGAAGGTAAATCAGCCCCAGGTCTGCCCTCAGGAAGCATGAATTCCAGAAGAAGAAATCAGCAATGACAGATTGCTATCCTGAAGGTAGAAAGTGCTCACAGCCCCAAGAAAAAAAACAATGACAATTGAAATCCAAGTACTAAGAGCTCACACAGAGAGTGTGGCAGGCTGAATAATGGCCCTCAGAGAGGCCCACATGCCGACCCTGTGACCTGTGAATATCATTTTACATCTCTGCAGATGTGTTTAAGTTAAGGATCTTAATATGGGGATATATTTCTGGATTATCTTTGTAGTAAATTACACAGATAATGTACTTTAATGTAAGGCCCTAAATGTAAACACAAGTATTTTTGTTAAGAGGGAGATTTGACTACCGAGAGGAAGTAATGATGAAAGCAAAAGGTTAGAATATTTCCAGGAAAGGGCCGAAAATGAGGGGATGCAGGTTGCCTCCAGAAGATAGAAAATAAAAGGAAATGGATTCTCCACGCGACCCTCCCGGAAGAACCAGTCCTATTGACACCTTGAAATTAATCCAATGAAACTATTTCTGACTTCTGGTCTCTAGAACTATACAACAATTAATCCATACTGTTTTAAGCCACCAAGCCTATGGTGATTTGTTTCAGGAGCCATAAGAACCTTATACAAATAGAACAACTGGTTATATGTTAGGCATTAATTGGTTTTTTTCCTCAGTCATATCTTGAGCAAGTAGTTTATTTTTACAATGCAAACATAATACATGGAATAATGAAGCACAACTATCTAAGGTCACCTAAGTGGGTTTTATACATGAGCCAGACTGCCTGGGTTCAAATCCTGGCTTCACCTTTTTACATCTGTGTGGCTTTGGTCAACTTCTGGCTGGGCTTCAGTTCCCTCATTAATAGGAGAGAAATAATACTTAGTACCTCTCCCTTGGGTTTCCCAGGTGGTGCTAGTGGTAAAGAACCCATCTGTCAATGCAGGTAGACATAAGAGACACAGGTTCGATCCCTGGGTCAGGAAGATTCCCTGGAGGAAGGCACAGCAACCACCCCAGTATTCTTGCCTGGAGAATCCCATGGACAGAGAGGCCTGGCAGGCTACAGTCCATAGGGACACACAGAGTCAGACGTGACTGAAGTGACTTAGCACGTACGCAGGCACCCCTCCCTTAGGAATGTATGAGGAGTGATTTGTAGGAGCATTACTAATGCTCACCATTATTTGATTCTCCTCTCCTTCCATGGGAGTCTACACTTCCTGCTGTCTTGCAGTAAGGTGGCATCATGTGACTACTTCTGGTCAATGAAATGTGAGCAGTGAAAACCCCTGAACTTAGCCACATGACCACTGATTCACATGTGCCTGTGAGCAAGTCACAAGCTCGTTCAGACTCACTGACACGATGAAACTTTCCGTGTCCTTTCTAATACTCACTCTCCAGGACTCTGAGCATCATGTAAGAAAATGGACAGTAAACAGGAGAGGAGGCGAGAAGAGATTTAAAAGGGACTGTGGGGACAGTGTGAAACACATGGGAGAGGGGGTGTGATTTGGATTCCCCAGAGCCAAGGCACACACCAGCAAAGGAGAAACTGGGGTGAACTTACTTATAATAACTAATTAATTTAATTATCATAAACGATACTAGACTTCCATCTAAACTTTCTTTTTAGAATAAATTTGTGTCTCCTAAATAATGAATTGGTTTAAAGAACAAATATTAAGCAGTCTCACAGGTGGTTGATGGATATGGTGCAAATTGTAAAGGAGGACTCAAAAGACTAAAATCCAGTAACTTCCCCAGAACAATGAAAAGAACATAGGCTTCAGAGTCAGACAGGCCAGGGGTTGAATCTAGTCCCACTACTTGCTGGCAGCCTGACCTCAGTCAACTAACTCAGGCTCTCTGGGATGCTATCCTTATTGTTTTTTAATGAAGATCATTATTCCTACTTCATAGGGTGGATAAGAGGATTACAACTTACTTTCACCATCGCTGACTTTGTATTCTTCCTTCTTATTGTAACCTGTAAATTTTGACTCAATTTGTATAATGAGAGTCAATCCAACCCATGTTCCCAGAAGGCCTTGCCAGGCTCTGGGAAGGCAGAACCCAGTTGACCAGCTTCCTGCCCTCCAGGAGCTCCCAGTCGTGTGGGGCAAGTGGACACAAACTCAGAGAACTACAGCTGACAGCCTGAGTGCCATGGGGGAGAGATACAGTGGAGGTAATGAGGTGGCTCCAAGGAGAGCTATGGTACCAGAGATGGGTCTCAAGCCATGAGTAAGATTTCAACAGGCAGATGTGGGCAGGGAGTGCGTACTAGGTTGCCTCACCTCTCTGAGCCTCAGTTTCCTCTTCAGTAAAATACAAATCCTACCACCTACCTTTTGCCTGCTACTGTGAGGATTAAGTGGGATAAAGCCAGGGAAGCACCTACCACAGTGTCTGGTTCATATTAGGCACTGGATAAATGAAGGCAATTACTTTTCTATTATGCTGGATAATAAAGCTCCAGTGGGTGGCCCCCTTCCATAATGGAATTATCTTCTCCTTCCCTGTGACTCACCTCCAAGAGCTGGCCCAGGGGCTGGGATGTCCCAAGCTCCTGGGCAGGTTGGAACTGCCAAGCTCCCTAGAGTAAGGCCTTTATTCAAAAAAGATCAGTGTTCAGGAGAGCTCACCTCATCTCACACCCACTGTGCAAACACAGATCCTTGGTCCCCGAGAGAAAGCTTGACCTCAAGTCCAGATTTCCACCATCTCAGAAGAGAAAGTCCAGGTCCTCCCAGCCTTGTCCTAAACAGCCTGCAATGCAGGAGTCCAGAGAGACCTGCTGGGAAGAAGTAGGAGCACAGGGTGCTGGAGATCTGGGTTTAAATTCACCCAGTTGCTGTCTGAACCAGAGTCACAGACCTTTCCCCTTCTAGGCCTCCATGTTCTGAGACTGGCTGGAGTGGGTTGAAATTCCCACCCTTGGCTGACCATCAAAAAACCATGAGGATAGCATAGACCAACCACTGCAGACACAAGTAGGGTCCTAGTGGTCCTGTCCCAGGCTAGGCATGAAACATTTGCTGGTGGGGGAAGGATAAAACATGCAGACTGTGCAGTACATATTTCCCAAAGTGAAAATGAGTCAAGCACACATCTCCCGCCTGCCCCTTCCTCCTCTCAGCACCCAGCTCTGTGTCTGATACATGCCAGCTCCACCTCAGGATGTCCAGTGTGTGGCCTGCCAGCTCCTCTTCCTGAGGAAGGTCCATATTCCTGAAGAAGAGGCAGGGACCTCATGAGTTTTTTTTAAACTGAATTGAAGTATAATTTATGCACCATTAAATTAATATATTCTAAGTGTATAATTCAAGACTTACAACATAAATCTACAGAGCTGTGCAACTACCACCTAGTCCAGTTTAAGGATGTTTCCATCATCCCCCTAATTTCCCTCATGCCCATCACTCCCCATTCCCAGCCCCAGCCCCAGGCAACCACTAATCTGCTTTCTGTATCTGTAAATTTGCTTTTCTTGGACCCTTCATATAAGTGGAATCATATGATATGTGGTCTTTTGTGTCTGGCTTCTTTTACTTACCTTGATTTTTTTTTTTTTTTTGGAAATTCATCCATGTTGTGGCATGTGTCAGTACTTTTATCTCATTCATTTCACATCCCTGGTATCCTACCGGAGCCCAGCACATAGTAGGTACACAGTAAAGGGCCGAGGACTCTCACATGGGGACCAGAAGACCTTCCAAAATGAGAGCAGCTATGAACCAAAGAAATTCCAGTCAATCCCCAAGCTGCGAGATGATTGAGGTGCTATTCCCCATGCCCACTGCCAAGGATGTGAATACAGCAATTTGTTATCAAACCCATGATTGTACACCAGCTGCACACCAGCTCTCAACTTCAGAGGTGTGCTGCAAATCCATCTACTTATTCTGAATTATTCTGCCCTTATTCCCCCCTCATCCTGTTTCTGAAAACCATGGTGACTCATTGCTCTGCAATTAACTCTCTTTCTTCAACAATGAATTGCCTGAACTAGTTGGAGAAAAATGATATTCCAAATACAAATAGTCTCCAACTATTACCATAGACTTGTCCTTCTCTCCCCTCTAGTCTATCCATTATTCTTCATATACTGGGGGACTCTATTTGCAGGTATATGCATGTTTATAGTTGTTACCTAATTTAATACTTATTGATGGATTACATTTTTATTAACATGTATTGTCCTTCTTTACCGCTTGTAAACTTCTTACTTGAATCTATTTTATCTCCAAAAGCACAGGCAACAAAAGCTAAAATAACAAATGAGACCCAAACTAATACATTTTCGCACAGCAAAGGAAATAATCAACAAAATGAAAAGGCAAACTGTGGTATGGGAGAAAATATTTGCAAACCATTTATCTGATAAGGGCTTGCCAGGTGGCTCAGTGGTAAAGAATCCACCTGCCAATGCAGGAGACACAGGAGACGTGAGTTCCATCCCTGGATCAGGAAGATCCCCTGGAGGAGGAAATGGCAAACCACTCCAGCATTCTTGCCTGGGAAATCCCATGGACAGAGGAGCCTGGCAGGCTACAGTTCATGGGGTCGCAAAGAGTCAGACACAACTAAGCAATTGAGCACACACATATCTGATAAAGAGTTAATACCCCCACATATATAAAGAACTCATACAATTCAACAGCAAAAGAGCAAATAACCCTATTTTTTTAATGGGCAAAGGACCTGAATAGACACTTTTTCAAAACAGGCATACAGATGGCCAACAGATACATGGAAAGATGCACCACATCACTAATCATCTCAGAAATGCAAATCAGAGCCACAGTGAGCTAACACCTCACACCTGTAGGATGGCTATTATCTAAGTCAAGAGATAAAAAGTGTTGGTGAGGATGCGGAGGAAACTGAACTCTTGTGCTCTGTTGGTAGGAATGTAAATTGATGCAACCACTGTGGAAAACAGTATGAAGATTCCTCAAAAAATTAAAAATAGAGCTATCATATAATCCAGCAAGCCCACTTCAGGGTGTGCATCTGAAGGAAATAGAATCACTGCCTTGTGGAGATGTCTGCACTGTAGTGTTCACTGCAGCATTATTCTCAATAGCCGAGGCATGGAAACAACAGAAGTCCATCAGCCGAGGAATCGGTAAAGAAATGTGGTGTATACATACCATGGCATATTTTTTCAGCCTTAAAACAAAAGGAAATTCTGACACTTGCAACAACATGGATAAACCTGTAGAAGATCAAGCTAAGTAAAATAAGCCAGACATAGAAAGACAAACATCACATGATCTCACTTATATGTGGAATCTGAAAAACAAACAAACAAAAAGAGCAGAACTCATAGCAACAGAGAGTAGAATGGCAAAGAGACTTCCATCAAAGGGTACAAACTTTCAGTTACAAGATGAATAAATTCTAGAAGCCTAATAAGTTCTAGAAAACTAATGTCTGTAGTTAACAGTAACATATTATATACTTGAATTTTGCTAATAAAGTAAATCCCAAGTGTAAATCCTAAGAAAGTAAATCCTACACAAAATGGTAACTATGGGAGGTGATGTATATGTTAATTAATTTTATAGGGATAATTAGTTTACATGTATGTATGTATACACATATACGAAAGAAACATGTTGTAGACCTTATATATAATTTTATTTATAAAAAATAAGTTTAAAAAATTTTGATCTGGGACTTCCCTGGTGGTCCAGTGGCTAAGACTCCTTGCTTCCAATTCAGGGTGCACAGGTTCGATCCCTGGCCAGGGAACCAAGATCCTATATTCTGTGTTGCACGGCAAAAAAACAAAAAGTCAATATTTTATTAGTGAAAATTTTTTAATTATTTAAAAAATTTTAATCTATTTTGTCCAATAATACTGTAGCCATCCCAGTGCTCTTTTGCTCATTATTTGCATAGACTATGTTAAAAACATCAGATGCCCACTTCCACAGGACAACTAATAGACCTATTGTATCCAGAATGAGGCACCAGGTCTCCATAAGTCTTGGTGGTGTGACCATTAAGAAGTTTCCTGTTTCTGTTTTCCTTTCCTATGAATCTTCACAATAGTCCACTAGCAAAGCAGTAACCTAAACTCTTCTTACCACCTGAAGTGGTTGAATTATCAGAGCCTACTAATAGAAGAACAACAAAAAAAAAAAACCCATAAGGTAGGAGGCAATGCATCCCATAAATATGTACATCGCACATCTAATATGCTGTGGAAGACCTTCAACTCAAGTGATTCATTCATTCCTTTATTTAGTAGCCCCTGAGCACCTATTCTATGTTATGGCCTGAGATGACATAGCACTGGGGCATTCTTGGCCCCTGTACTCTATGATTTAGAGGACAATGCAGGCAAGAGGGGCCATTTTAAGACGTTGACATGCTATACATTTCCAAATCCTTGAAGTGGTGAGAACAGCACAACCTCACAGGACTACTATAAGTGTTGCTGCTGCTGCTGCTGCGTCGCTTCAGTCGCGTCCGACTCTGCGACCCCATAGACGGCAGCCCACCAGGCTCCCCCGTCCCTGGGATTCTCCAGGCAAGAACACTGGAGTGGGTTGCCATTTCCTTCTCCAATGCATGCAAATGAAAAGTGAAAGGGAAGTCGCTCAGTCGTGTCTGACTCTTAGCGACCCCATGGACTGCAGCCTTCCAGGCTCCTCCGTCCATGGGATTTTCCAGGCAAGAGTACTGGGGTGGGGTGCCATTGC
>NW_011494815.1:2602055-2603874 GCF_000754665.1 Bison bison bison | reverse complement strand
AATGGCAACCCACTCCAGTACTTTTGCCTGGGGAATCCCATGGACAGAGGAGCCTGGTAGATTGCAGTCCGTGGTGTTTCGAAGAGTTGGACACGACTGAGCGACTTCCCTTTCACTTTTCACTTTCATGCATTGGAGAAGGAAATGGCAACCCACTCCAGTGTTCGTGCCTGGAGAATCCCAGGGACGGCGGAGCCTGGTGGGCTGCCATCTATGGGGTCGCACAGAGTTGGACACGACTGAAGCAACTTAGCAGCAGCAGCAGCATAAAGTAATTTTTTAGAGCTTATTATTAATTTCATATTTGCAGTTTTCTTCTTATGTTTGGGAGCTAATACACTTTTCAAAAGTGCTTGAAGAGCTCATAAGACCATCCATCTGGACTCCAGGAGATAAAGTGGCCCTGCCCAGAATGACCACATAGAGCTGTACCGGTGGTTTTTCCTGTACACCTCTAAGGAAAACCAGTCTCGTAGACCATGAAGTGAATGGCCTCATCCCCATGTCCAGAGATGTGTACTACTGCAGCCCTGGCTCTGCAGGCGAGGAAATCAAGGACTGACACACACAGTGCAATAAAGATCACTTCCAGCTGAGAGGAAAGAGAGGACTTTACGGAGGGATGACATCTGAGTCAAGCCATGAAGAGCAGAAACACTTCAGCCCACAAAGATGCAAAGATGCAGTCCAGGCAGAAGGCATAATAAGGGCAAAAGTAGGGACTTCCCTGGTGGTCCAGTGGTTAGGACTCTGTGCTTCCACCGCAGGGGGCATGGGTTCAATCTTCCCCAATCCTTGCAGAGCTAAGATCTCGCATGCTACTTGGCCAAAAAAAAAAGAACAAAGGCAAGATGTCCATCTGTGGAAGAGTGAGTAGTTCTGTTTGGCTGGAGCAAAAGATGTGTGAAGGGCACGGAAGAAGGAAATGAGTTTGGAGAGAGATAAAGGAGCCAGATGAGAGATGGCCTTGAATGTCAGGCTTACAGTTTACACTTTGTCATATGGGTAATAGGAGTCGTTGCACATTTTTGAGGTGGACGTATCATAATCAGAGCTGTGCTCTAGGACAGCTCCTCTGGCAACTGGTATGTGGGGGTGGACTTAAGGGGGCAGAGGCTGGAGACAGGAGCCCAGTAAGTAGATGGTTACAATTCACGAAACTAGAAGTCCAAAATCAAGGTGTTGGCAACACTCCCTCCAGAGGCTTGAGGGGAATCTGAGTCCACTCGTGGCCTCTTCTGCTGGCCATAGGTATTCCTTGAACTGGGCTGCTCACCCCAGTCTGTGCCTTCTTCTGCACATGGCTTTCTCTTCTCTTCGTGTCTCTCCTCTGGGTTTCTTTCATAAGGACATTTGTCATTGGATTTAGGGCCTACCCAAGATCTCAACATCTTGGAGTTAATTATATCTGAAAAGACCCTTTTTCCAACATTCACAAGTTCCAGAGATTAGGACATGGACATGATTGAAAGGGGGCTCCCTTTCAACCCAACCTGTTGGCAAAAATGTGGAAAAGTTAGAATCCTCATATACTGCTGATGTGAATGTAAGATGATACAAACACTCTGGAGAATAGTCTGGCAGTCAGATGGTAACATAGAGTTACCACGTGATCCCATGATTTCACTTATACATATATATCCAAGAGAAATGAAAGCATGTCCACACAAAAACCTGTACGTGAATGTTCATGGCAGCATTATTCATAATAGCCAAAAAGTAGAAAGAACCCAAATGTCCATCAACTAATGAATGGATGGATAAAACGTGGTACTTCCATACAATAGGATATTGTTCAACCATAAAAAGAAATGAAATA
>NW_011494815.1:2601584-2601955 GCF_000754665.1 Bison bison bison | reverse complement strand
TGACTCTTAGCGACCCCATGGACTGCAGCCTTCCAGGCTCCTCCGTCCATGGGATTTTCCAGGCAAGAGTACTGGGGTGGGGTGCCATTGCCTTCTCTCCTAGTACAGTAAGCACTCAGTAAATGTTACCTATCATCAATCATCAACATCATCACCACCAACAACCTTAATTACTTCTTTGGAACCTTTATCCTGCCAGTTAAATTTTAAAATATTGTACTATAAAAACATTTAGCATAAACATTTTACATTTTAGTGTAAAAACGTTTTAGTATAAAGTAAGTTGGAGAAAGCAATGGCAACCCACTCCAGTACTTTTGCCTGGGGAATCCCATGGACAGAAGAGCCTGGTGGGCTGCAGTCCGTGGTGT
>NW_011494815.1:2597943-2601484 GCF_000754665.1 Bison bison bison | reverse complement strand
AATATTGTTCAACCATAAAAAGAAATTAAGTGCTGACTCATGCTATAACATGGGTGAATCTCAAAGGCATCCATTTATGCTAAATGAAAGAAGCAGTTCACAAAGGGCCATATATTGTATGACTTCATTTCTAAGAAATGTCCAAAATAGAGAAATCTATTAGTTAAGATTAGTGGTTGCCTAAACTTAGGAATGGGGATGTAGAAGAAGTGGGTGGGGTGGGGAGGAATGGGGAGAGACTGCTAATACATACAGGGTTTAGGTGAAGTGATAAAAATGTTCTCATATTGACTGCAGGGATGCCTGCACAACTCTGTGACTACACCAAAAACACTGAAGTGTACCTTACCTGGATGAATTTTATGGTATGTGAATTATAGCTCAATAAAGTTGTTCTTTAAAAAATAAACATGGGACTTCCCTGGTGGTATGGTGGATAGGAATCTGCCTGCCAATGCAGGGGACACAGGTTCCATCCCTGGTCCGGGAAGATTTCATGTGCCGGTGAGCAACTAAGCCCAGGCACCACAATTACTGAAGCCCGAGTGCCTAGAGTCCATGCTCCTCAACAAGAGAAGCCACTGCAATGAGAAGCCCAGGCACTGCAACTACAGCGTAGCCCCAGCTCACCACAACTAGAGAAACAAAGACCTAGCACAACCAAAAATTAAGTAAATATTTTTTTAAAAATAAATGTGTAACACTGCACCTAGCTCATAGAAGTTCCTCAATACCCCTGAGTTATGCTCCCACCAGTTCCACTTTTCTGTGAATACTCTCCAGGCCCCACCTGGAGACAAAGGTGTGTAAGTTAGGGATGCATTCAGATTAGCTGGACACAGTTGCTCAGACATACTCAAATATTTTCTGGATACCAGCTACACGGAGGAAGCTGCAAGGATAATGAGGATCCAGAGATGAACTGCCCATGCACCCCACCCTCAAGATGCTCTTTCAGGGATTCCCTGGTGGCCTAGAGGTTAGGATTCTGGGCTTTCACTGAGGTGGCCTGGATTCAATCCCTGGTTGGGAAAGATCCCGCAAGCCTCGCAGGAGGGGCCAAAAAAAAAAAATAGATGCTCTTTCACATTATGAAAAAGAGTGTGGTCTTTGCCTTCCTGCTCCTCCCAAAGTGCCTTAATACTCTCCTTGGGACTGCCCTGGTGAGCCATTGGTTAAGAATCTGCCTTCCAACTCAGAGAACTCGAATTCAGTCCCTGGTTAGGAGGAACTAAGAGTCCCACTGCTGTGGGGCAACTAAGTTCATATGCCCTAGAGCCCATGTGCCACAACTAGAGAACCCTAGCACTGCAACCAAGACCCCACCTGACACAGCCAAATGAATTAATATATTTTTAAATCCCTTTCCTCTCCTCCCCCACACTGAAAGATTCTCAAAGAAAACTGCAATAACCATGTATTCACCATGACCACCCTTTTCTCTTTTAAAGGGAAACATATTTAGCCTCAGCAGATTTCCCAGATTCACTTGCCCACAGAACATCTTACAAATGATCTTGCCCAACCTCCTCATTTTACCAATGGGGAAAATGACACCCTACAGGGGTGGGGAGGAAGCTCATTCATAGTCACAGAACATCAAGAGCAAAAACCAGACGCACACCCCAAGCTTCTAATCCTTACCCAAGGCTCTTTTCCCTTTAACAAGATGCTGATGACACAGGTATCTTGTCTGTTGGGATGCACTGATCTCTGATTACCTCTATGCTCCCCAGTGAGACAGTGAGAGAGGTAACCCAGAGGAGTGGGTAACAGCATGGATTCTAGAGCCGGGCTGCCTGGGTTTAAGTCCTGGCTCCACCACCAGCTAGGGCTCAGTGAGACAGTTAACAGAATCTCACTGTGCCCAGATATCCTCATTTTCAATGTGGGGAAGGTGAGGCTAGTACTTCCCTCACAAGGCCATTGTGAGGATTACATGATATAATGTGCATAAAGCAATGTGCATAATTTGCCTCAAAGTATACCTGGTAAAAAAAAAAAAAAAGAAAGAAAGAAAGAAATCCTGACACAGGCTATGACACAAATGAAACTTGAGGACATTAAGCTAACCAAAATAAGCCAATCACAAAAAGACAAATACGATTTCACTTGTATGAGGAACTTCCCTAGCGGTCCAGTGGTAAGGCGCCTGTGCTTCCACTGCAGGGGACATGGATCTAAGTTCTCTGGTCAGGGAACTAAGATCCCACATGCTACATAGTGTGGCCAAAAAAATAAGCTAAAAAAAAAAAAAGAAGGTATACCTCTTATATGAGATTCCTAGAGAAGTCAAATCCATAGAAACAGAAAAGAGAATGGTGGTTCCCAGAGTCTGGGAGAAGAGGGGAATGATGAGTTGTTTAATGGGTACATAGTTTCAGAGGTGCAAGATGAAAAAGTTCTGGAGATACATTGCACAATAATGTGAATAGACTTACTACTGAACTGCACATGTAAGGTGGTATATCTATGTTATGTGGAGTTTTCTATATTCCTGGCACTCAGGGAGAGCTGCAGTCACTTGCTGTCCAGTTCTGCCATGGTTTGATGAGCGCAAGTGACTGGGGAGTCAGCACTCAGCCTTGGTAGTTGGTTTAGGTTCCCTGGAGGCAAAATGTCCTCATATAGGAGTTCCTCCCTCTCTATCGGGACTTGAACTCATAACAATTGCACCACAGCAGTGAAACAAGTTGTCATCACTCCCAACATGTTCCCCCCCAGGGGGCTCCCACCTGAGTCTTCTTCTAGCTGCAAATTCCTCCAGGACTCCATTTTTCTTCTTTCAGAGCTGAGGCCAGAGCCCTGCTCTCAGAAGACCTCCTCTACCTCCAGTTCTATCTCCAGGCAGGCTGCCTCCAGTTCTTCTGCTTCTGAGAAGAGCTGACAGTCTCTCTGTGGCCTTTCTATCTAGGATTAGGGTCCCGGTTTTAAAGTCCAACAGTGTATGAGTTCCTGAGGGCAGGATGCAACCCCACTAGCAGAGGTGCCTAACGTGCTGGGTGCACGACTGAATGGATGAGTTGGACTTTCTTGGAGCTTCCAGACCTACAAATACTTCCTGCACAGTAATGTTTCCCTTTCATTTCATGCATCTGTATTCTGTTCCTCTCTCTAACAGCACTGAGTACTCCCTGCTTTATATAACCGAGGTGTCTCTCCACTCAGAACCATGAGCTCCCCGAAGCAAGGGACCAAGGCTGAACCATCTTTGTATCCAGGGTATGTATCACAAAATTTTACTCAAGACTGAGACATAAATCAGTTCAGTTCAGTTCAGTCGCTCAGTCGTGTTCGACACTTTGCAACCCCATGAATCGCAGCACACCAGGCCTCCCTGTCCATCACCAACTCCCGGAGTTCACCCAAACTCGTGTCCATTGAGTCGGTGATGCCATCCAGCCATCTCATCCTCTGTCGTCCCCTTCTCCTCCTGCCTCCAATCCCTCCCAGCATCAGAGTCTTTTCCAATGAGTCAACTCTTCGCATGAGGTGGCCAAAATATTGGAGTTTTAGCTTTAGCATCATTCCTTCCAAAGAA
>NW_011494815.1:2590945-2597843 GCF_000754665.1 Bison bison bison | reverse complement strand
GCAAAGTAATGTCTCTGCTTTTGAATATGCTATCTAGGTTGGTCATAACTTTCCTTCCAAGGAGTAAGCGTCTTTTAATTTCATGGCTGCGATCACCATCTGCAGTGATTTTAACTAAATTGTTTTGCTATTTAAAAAAAATATTTTATATTCCAAAATATTAACCATATTTTTATACTAGAGAAAAACTGAAAGTAATTTAAATAACAATAAGAAAATGAGTTAATTACAATGAAGCTTGATGAAATATTCTGCAGCCATTCAAAATAACAAGCATGAACAATGAGTAACAAGACAGAAAAGTTTTATGAATTGAAGTTAAGCAGAGAAAGTAGGTCATAGAGATGTTACACACTCTGACTACAGATCTAATTATCAACGTGTATTAAATGCT
Source organism: Bison bison bison (assembly GCF_000754665.1). NCBI lineage: Eukaryota > Metazoa > Chordata > Mammalia > Artiodactyla > Bovidae > Bison > Bison bison. The sequence continues at coordinate 2,597,449 of NW_011494815.1, read as the reverse complement.
AAGCACTATATAAACATTTTCTCACCTACTTCTTATGACTCTTTGGATTAGGTATTATAATTCCACTTTCACAGAAAAGAAAACAGAGGTTTGTAGAGGTTAAGTACCATGCTCAAGGTCTCATAGTGAGAGACACAGGCATGACCCATACCCAGGTGGTCTATGGTGGCCTCAAACTCCAAGCCCTTAACCACTTTGTTATACCATCTTCTAGCAAAACCAACTCTGTAAGTAGTATTCTCAGAGAAAATTAAAGCTGAAAGTTCAGGAAAGAGGTAATGTTGTTGTTTAGTTGCTAAGAGTTGCTAACTCTTTTTCAACTCCATGGACTGTAGCCCACCAGGCTCTTCTCTCCATAGGATTTCCCAGGCAAGAATACTGAAGGGTGTTGTCACTTCCTTCTCAAGGGAACCTTCCCAACCCAGGGATCGAACCTACGTCTCCTGCATTGGCAAGTGGATTCTTTATCACTGAGCCACTGGGGAAGCCAGTACCATCTTAATAATATTATTCAACATTCTTTGAAGAGTAATTTTAAAAGATTTTAAGGATAAGAAACAGGGTGGCAATGATAGAATTTCATGAGGGCAGCAAGGTAGAAGGATATTTGGAGACAGGGTTAACAGCGGAGAGCTGGCTAGATTGATGGGTAGCTCCTTTAGTGGGAAGGGGAACATAATTTGTTCAGTTCAGTGAGGCCAGCACAAGGTACCTAAAGCTTGGGAAGAGCTTGGTGAATGAATGAATGAGTGAGTGAATGGGTAAGTGATCCTGAGAGCTGCTTAGGAGGCTACCAGTGCTAACTGCTGGGAGAAGTAATGGGTTAGTTCCTGAAACAGAGTGTGTGAGTCCCAGGAGAGAATGTGTAGGTGGGACTAGCAAGGCAGAAGGAAGAGGCAGGAGCCTTTCAGAGGCTGAGATCCAAGCAGTTTGGATTTAGTCATTTTCTCAGCTCTCACCTCTCTCAGCCAACAGTGTGGATCTCAGCTTGAAATCGCCGATAAGCCTGTGGAGCATCCATCCTCACTGTCCTACCCCACCGCTAGCCCTACGCTCCAGCTCAATTCCCACCCATGCCAACCTCGGTGGTTTTCAGTCTGCTCTCCCTTTGCCTGAAAGGTTTGGGCTTCCTGGGACACATCGTGACTGCTTGCTGCTTTACCTCTATTATTTCATCCCTCCAGCAACTCTGCAGGTAGGGAGCATGATTACTCCCTAAGTATAAAGGTAAATATACCGGTAAAGACCAAATAGGTCTTTGCCTCCAGTTCCTGGCACAGAGCACCTCAAACCTTTGGAATTTCCTGAGTGATAGGGATGACACTGCTGTTGTTTGTTACTTCTTTCAACCATACTGAGTATATGCTAATGCTTGAGACTTCCAAATAGCTTCAGATGAAGGCTGCTGCTGCTTCTGCTGCTAAGTCGCTTCAGTCGTGTCCGACTCTGTGCAACCCCATAGACGGCAACCTACCAGGCTCCCCTATCCCTGGGATTCTCCAGGCAAGAACACTGGAGTGGGTTGCCATTTCCTTCTCCAATGCATGAAAGTGAAAAGTGGAAGTGAAGTCACTCAGTCGTGACCGACCCTCAGCAACCCCGTGGACTGCAGCCTTCCAGGCTCCTCTGTCCATGGGATTTTCCAGGCAAGAGTACTGGAGTGGGGTGCCATTGCCTTCTCCGTCAGATGAAGGCTAGTTACCCAAAAGAACAAGAGTTGATTAGAGAAGGTTGAAACTTTCAGCCCTTCCTTCCCACCCCTGACCTGGGAGGGGGCGAGGGGCAATTGGCCGGAAATTGAGTTCAATCATCACTGGTCAATGATTTGTATGAGTGTATACAATCAATTATATGTAATAAAACCTCTGTTTTTTACCATCTGAAACACCAGGGAAGCACAAGAATACTGGAGTGGGTAGCCTATCCCTTCTCCAGGGGATCTTCCTGATCCAGGAATCAAACTGGGGTCTCCTGCATTACGGGTAGATTCTTTATCAGCCAAGCTAAGCCTCTATTTAGGAAAAACAAAAAACAAAAGATGAGTCTGGAGAGCTTCTGAGTTGAGGAACACATCAAGGCACTCAGGCGATGGTGCACCCTCACGCCATGGGGAAAGAATCACCTCAACTCTGGACTCTGGGATATTATCCCGTGTACTTCCTCACTTGGCTGTTCATTTATATGCTTCTTAATAAACTGCAGTTGTAAGTATAGCATTCTCTGGAGTTCTGTGAATTGTTCTAGCAAATTACTAAACCCAAGGAGAGGAATTGTGGGAAACCCTGACATTGTAGCCAAGTGATGTGGCACATAACCTGGGAACCCACTACTTGCAAAGTGAGGGCAGTCTTGGGACTGAGCCTTTAGCCTGGGAAATCTGACACTGGCTCCAGGTAGTCAGTGTTGGAATTGAATTGAATTGCAGGACAAGTAGTTGGTGCCAGAGAGCTCTTCTGAAGAAGCAGTACTGGAAAAGAGAGCATATATTTGATGTGAGGGGAAGAAAAAGAAACCCTCATTCCCATTTTACAGATGAAGATCCCGAGACTTGGGAGAGGGAAAACACATTGTCCACAGTCACAGCCCTGCCAAAGGCTGAGCACAGGGTCTGCTGGACCGAGCTGAAGTTCTAAATTTGTCGTTAACTCCCTCACCTTCCACAGGGGATTAGGGAGGCCTGCTTCCTTCCTTCATGAGAGGCTTCAGGGATCCATTGAGATGATGAACATGGAGCCAGTCTGTAAACTGGGGAGATAAGAACTGAAGAACTAAAGGGTCTGACACGGGTTCAAATCCCAGCTTCACTGTTCGGTTCCTGGGTGACCATGAATCGTTAACCTCTCTGGACTTATTTCCTCACCTACAAAATGAGGGAAATAGCACTGACCAGTGAGGATTTAATTAGATATCAGATGTCAGGCACTCCACACACTTCCTGACACAGTAAGGTCCAGTAAATGGTAGCTCTTAATCATAGCAGCATGTTAAATACAGAAGGTCACCAACCATAGTGTTTGTTTTTTAACCCAAAGGCAGGAAGACATAGTGTCAAAGCCAGACTGATACAAGGGATGTGATTTACATGGAAATAAGAAAATTGTGAATAAACAAAACTAGCCGGGCCAGGTGTGAAAATAAGACCCTGAGGCTCTGGTATTTTTAGAAGCCATTTTCCCTGTCACTCTTGCTTCATTTCCCTAGCTCTCTGTGGATCTGGGTTTTTAAATAATTTGACTGCTGATCTGCAAACAAATCCTCATTCAAGGTGATCAACAAGTGTCCTCCATTCCTTTTCATTCATCCAATTATCTGACCATTTAGCAAACATTTACCCAGCAGCTGCTTTGGGCCAGGCCCTGCAGTAAGTGCTGGTGACACAGTGGTGAACCCAGACCCATTCCTGGCACCAAGGAACTTCTAGTCGAGTCCAGAAAAACAAATCAATCATCTGGTACCAGAAGGGGACAGCTTCCCTGAAGAGGTGGCACATGAGGAGCCACCTGGTGAATGGTTGGGACAGAGAGGTGAGAGCAGGTCAGAACCAGGTAAGAGAAAAGCCAGAGAGATGCTTCGGAAAAAAGGGCAAGTAAGGAGATGTGGTGGAGGAGAAGCCTGGTGATATATATCTCATATATGTATGTATATTAATATATTTGAAAATAAGAAATAAACGTGTCATTACTCACAGATTATAGGATTATCTACATTGAAAAGAAGTTGAGAACAAATTATTAGATTTTTTAAAAGAATTGAACCAGTTACTGGATACAAATCAATCTTTAAAAAAAAAAATAGGTTGTATTACTATCCATCAGTAACAAACAAGTAGATAAAAGCAGTTTAAAAACAGCTAACATTTCTTAAGTCAGACAAACAAAGATAAATACTGTATGATCTCACTTATATGTGAAATCTAGAAAAGCTAAACTCATAGAAACAGAGAGTAGACTGGTGGTTGCCAGGGGCTGGGGAGTGGGAGAAATGAGATGTTGGTCAAAGGGTACAAACTTCTGCTTATAAGAGGAGTGAGTTCTGGGGATCTAATATACAGCATGGTGACCATAGTTAACAATGCGTTATTGTACACTTAAAAGTTGCTAAGGGAGTAGATCTTAAATGATCTTACTACCTGCTGCTGCTAAGTCACGTCAGTCGTGTCCGACTCTGTGCGACCCCATAGACGGCAGCCCACCAGCCTCCACCGTCCCTGGGATTCTCCAGGCAAGAACACTGGAGTGGGTTGCCATTTCCTTCTCCAATGCATGAAGGTGAAAAGGGAAAGTGAAGTCGCTCAGTCGTGTCCGACTCTTAGTGACCGCATGGACTGCAGCCTACCAGGCTCCTCTGTCCATGGGATTTCCCAGGCAAGAGTACTGGAGTGGGGTGCCATTGCCTTCTCCACCACCACACAACAAAAAATGGTAATTATGTGATGTGTTTACTAACTTTCTTGTGAAAAACATTTTGCAATATACACATGTATCAAATCATCACACTGTACACTTTAAACTTACATAATGTTACATGTGAATTGTATCTCAATAAAGCTGAGAGGAAAAAAAAGAACACTGAACATATCCAATTTTATCCAAACAAGACAAAGTATTAGAAATAATTTTAATAAATGTGCATAATCTTTATGGAGAAAAATAGAAAATATCATTGATGGACATCAAGGAAAATCTAAATTAAAATGATAAGTAAAACATGTTCATAAATTGGAAGTTTTAACGTCATGTAAACTTTTAGCCCTAGTCACCAATGTATTGGATATACAGAAGATAGAAAACATGTTAAATTATACCATAAGAACAAATCCAAAACATGAAAAACACTATAAAACCAACAATCCAGTTTCTTCAACAAAGTCGAAGGAAAAAATTAAAGATAGAGTGGAAATTTCTATATTAAATGAGACTTAAGACAAATCAAGACTAATCCCAAGTATTATCACAATTTTAAAAATTGTTTAAATCCCCCCAAAATATAAAAATAACATAATTATGTTCATGAGCAATCAGAAATCTGAAACTTTACTTTTAATAAGCCATCAAGTTGCCCTTGATAATATTAAGGAATTATTATGGCTTTTCTTTTTTGGGTATTTTTGTTGTTGTTGTTCAACAATGATATTGGGGTTTTATCTTTTACAAATACATATTGAATTACTTACACTGAGTGTATATGAGGTCTGGAATTTGTTCCAAAATAATGTGATAGTAGGGGAAGATAGGGATACAGATGGGACAGAAGTGAACAGAACTGATGGTTTTGGAGCACCAGTGTCTGCAATATTGAGCACTTGAGAGTACATCATATCATTTATTTTGTATATGTTCAAAGTTTTTAATTTTAGATTAAATGTATATCAAATATACACAGAATTTCTCTAATCCATTTATAGATTCAATACAATCCTAATCAAAATTTTGAAACTGATTAAATAAATGTAACATATGTGTTAATAAAACCCTCAGCAAGTTTTAAAATGATGTTCCTGAAAAATATTTAAGTACGTTGAAACTTGTTTACACATGTTGTTAAAAGGCCAATTAAACAGCATTATGTGTAGTCAATGGCATTTATGTAAAAAATAGACCAGCTGAGGACCAGAACTGAGATAAGTTTCTACAGAAGTTTAAGTATTAAGAGAAGTTAATTTAGGTGAGTAATTCTTAATCTTCACTATGCACTAGAATCACCTATGAGAACTTAAAGAATATGCAGATGCCAAGGTCCCACAAAAATCCATTTTAAGTGGACCAAGATGGGATCATGCATCAGTAGATTTTAAAACCTTAACAGGTGATTCTAATATGCAGGGCTGAGAACCAATGATCTAGATTTGCAAAGAGAAGCACAGATGGATGGATGGAGAGTAGAAAGATAGACAAATGATAGATATATAGACAGATAATTCATAGATAAGTCACAAATAATTCATACAGATTTTTATTGCTAGATAGAAGACTGGTAGATAATAGTTGATTTGAAAATCTAAAGGGATGGAAGATAGGGGAGGAGAGGAAAAGAAAGAAGGGAATAGGGAATGACATATGCAGAACAGAAATGAGCCACAACTCAATGTCTAATCGAACAAAGAGAACGATACACAAGTGAATGTGGAAAAATATGATAAAACAAAAAGTGAATATGTCTAGCTAATACATGAAATTTGAATTGCTTATTTCTTTATTATATTTATTCAAATCCATACCTTCTACTCACTTTACAAGGATCGTTTGATATCTTAAAAGTTAAAGAATGGGGAATAACAGCTTAATGAGTAAGCAGTTTCTGTTGTGGGGTGAGGAAAATGTTCTGTAACTTGGATAGTGGCAAAGGTTGTACAGCACAGTGAGTGTAATAAATGCCCCTAATGGTAAATTCTATGTTGTATATATTTTATCACAATAAAAAATACATTAAATAAAGACTGATAAGGGACTTCCCTGGCAGTCCACTGGTCAAGAATCTGCACTTCCACTGCTGCTGCTGCTGCTA
>NW_011494815.1:2582786-2590831 GCF_000754665.1 Bison bison bison | reverse complement strand
AAGTGAAAAGTGAAAGTGAAGTCACTCAGTCGTGTCCGACCCTCAGCGACCCCATGGACTGCAGCCTACCAGGCTCCTCCGTCCATGTGATTTTCCAGGCAAGAGTACTGGAGTGGGATGCCATTGCCTTCTCCGGCACTTCCACTGCAGGGTTCACAATTTGATCCCTAATGAGAGAACTAAGATCCAGTTTGTCTTACAGTGCAGCCAAAAAAAAAAAAAGATTGAAGACTAAGATGGAAACCAATTAAAAGGAGCAGAGGATGTTACCAGGCAATTGGGATGAGTTAACTATTGCTCTAGTACTAAATTTGTTCCAAGTCTCCTAGCTGTTAAGGCAAAAGAAGAAATGTGGCAGGGATATCAGATTCTCTGTATATATTGAGGGCTCTTTGTATATCAGGGGCTACCTCTTGTTTCACTTAGCCCACTTGTGATATCACATACCCAGAATTGAAAATGGGAGTCCTTTTGGAAGGTTTGACTCAGCTGAGAAAGGAGGATTTGCCTTGGCCGTGTGAGGCAAGTCGGAGCTTAGCTCCTTCCTCACTAGAGTGCATGGCACCTGCTTAGATTGTCATTAAACTGCTCCCGAGAATAGCAGCTCCTGCCACTGCACAGCCTCGGCCTCAGCTGGTGGGGCTGAATGGCTGTTTGTTCAGCCTGAGCCAGGCAGAATCAGCCCTGACAGTGATGGCCCAGTCGGTATTATGTAAGGAGACCCAGCTTACCTGCCTGTAGACAGACAAAGCAGATGATTTGACAGGCAAAACAGAGCCAGCCTCTTCACTCCCAGGCAGCCAAGGGGCTATTCAAAGCCAGGGCCTGGAAGATTTTCATGAGGTGCTGACATATGAAGCCGGAATGCAGCAGGGACAAGGCAGAACTGACACCCCGTGCAGTCAGGCATGGCAGGTGTCTCCGGCATCCAAACTGGGCCTTCAGGAGCTTTGACTGGGCCCCACCCATGAGGGAGGGAGAGAGAGTGAGCTTTGGGAGAGAGGCCCCAATTTTCAGGCCTGAATCTGCAGCAAACCTCACCTTTACCACTGCCCTCTTTATTGTTCAATCAAGGAAAACATTCCAAGCCTTTGTCATGTGACACAGGACGCAGGTGTAAAGAGCCGGGAGTACTTGAGGCCTTGGTTACTGGTCAAGCTGCCCACACCAGGGGCTAGTGGAGGCAGCAAAGGAACAGGTACTGAGCGCCCACCACATGCCAGACACTAACGGCTTCACCCCCACAGACACTGATTTCACCCTCACAGGAGCCCTACAAGCTAAGTTATCTCTATGTTGCACATGAGAAAACAATCTCCCAAGGAGGAACTTGCCCAAAATCACTCAGCTGGGAAATGGTACACCTAGGATTTGAACCCAGGTCTCCTCAGCACCAAGATGTATGTTCTTTCTACCTAAAAGCTGGTTCATAAGACCCACAGGCCCCGGACTCACACCATGTTTGCAATCAAAGCGGCTTTGGCACTCTCTAGCCCTGTGCTCCTGGTTGTATCCCTTCCCTACTTGGGGCTTCAGTAACCCCATCTGTAGTGTAAGGCTCTTGGGAATACTGGATGAGATAGATGTTGAGGATATTTAGTTGTTCAGTGGTGTTGGGTCAGTGATTCTGGGCTTCATCACACTTTTCTTTTTAATCAGTGGTTGTCTTTATTTTTTTTTAATTGAAGGATAATTGCTTTACAATATTGTTTCTGCCATACATCAACATGAATCAACCATATGAATACATATGTGCTCTCCCTCTTGAACCTCCTTCCCACTTCTTACTCCTTCATCACACTTTTTGATTGTTCTCAAAAAACCACCTCCATTCCTGGGGCGGTGGGGGCGGGGGGGTTATATATATATAGGCCAGATCAGATCAGATCAGTCACTCAGTTGTGTCTGACTCTTTTCGACCCCATGAATCACAGCACGCCAGGCCTCCCTGTCCATCACCAACTCCCGGAGTTCACTGAGACTCACGTCCATCGAGTCAGTGATGCCATCCAACCATCTCATCCTCTGTCGTCCCCTTCTCCTCTTGCCCCCAATCCCTCCCAGCATCAGAGTCTTTTCCAATGAGTCAACTCTTCGCATGAAGTGGCCAAAGTACTGGACTTTCAGCTTTAGCATCATTCCTTCCAAAGAAATCCCAGGGCTGATCTCCTTCAGAATGGACTGGACCTACATAAATAACTTTCACTGGTCCCCTCTCAGGATTCTGAAAAACCATTCTCTGCCCAGTGTCATGAGCACCTTGAGAACAGAATTGCATCCAACTTGTCTACGCACAAAATCGTCAGCACAGAGCCCAGCATTTACTAATGACTTAACTGAGTGATCAAAAACATGAATGAATGGTTTGCCACGAGATCTATCACATATTGTGATGAAAGGAGCTGGGCAACTGAACACCTGGTCCTGACTTTGCCATTAACTCACTATGTGGCTTTGGGCCCTCTCTGGACCTGTGACCCCATTTACAAAACGAATTAGGTACTCTCTAGCAGCCCACATCCGGAGAAGGCAATGGCACCCCACTCCAGTACTCTTGCCTGGAAAATCACATGGACGGAGGAGCCTGGTGGGCTGCACTCCATGGGGTCGCTAACAGTCGGACACGACTGAGCGACTTCACTTTCACTTTCACTTTCATGCACTGGAGAAGGAAATGGCAACCCACTCCAGTGTTCTTGCCTGGAGAATCCCAGGGATGGGGGAGCCTGGTGGGCTGCTGTCTATGGGGTCGCACAGAGTCAGACATGACTGAAGTGACTTAGCAGCAGCAGCAGCAGCCCATATCAGCTCTGATTTTATAGGGTTAAGAGGAAAGAAAGATCACACTTTCTGCAGTGATCTTCCCCCGTCCATTAAAAGCTAAAGCTATACCACAGTCACATAATGAGGTTAGTCAGGAAACATTCTAAATAGATGGCAGATCTGTAATCCCTGGTTCAATCAGAAGCAGACAAGCAACATTCTTAAGTCAGGTCCTTTGGTCTACAGAACAGAGACTCACTCATGTATGCCCAATACTTTACAGTTTGCAAAGCACCTCCTCTCCCTTCTCTCATTCGAACCTCAGCACAGATTTATGAGGGGACAGGGCAGATGTCACCACCACATTCACTGACTTGCCCCCAGGGGTATAAGGAGGAAAAGTAGTAGAATTGAGATATGAACCCAGAACCAATTCCTGACCTCAAAGTCTACTTCCTTCCCTTCACAGGGCTCACTTGTACACAGGAAGTGAGGAGACAACCTCAATCAACCAAAACAAGATTTAGAGGGTTTACCATCCACAAGTTTACCATCTGGGTGTAAAACTTGCCTGGCACGATGGAGCATTTTAAAGTCAAATTGGGGGCAGAAGGGTGTAGTGCACTGATACTAGGTGGGCTTGTGGCCACAGAGAGTCAGCTGTGTAGGAAGGAAGAGTCCAAGCCCATGTCCAGGCTTTGTATGCTATCTCCATGCAGCCGCTGGAGATTAAGATACTGAAATGCTGTGATGCCCCATAAATAAACAGCCACTGCTGAGCCTCCATACCCCAAGCTGTCCTTCCCCTGTAATTCCCTGGAATGCCCCTAAGATTCTGTAACTAAAAGCTTAAAGCCTGAAACAGCAAGAAGAGGGGGGTGGCTATTGTCCTAGCAGGCTTCCATTCTGACTGGGCCTGGTCCAGCGCATTTACTCTAACTGGTCAATACCCCTGGCTTACTGATTTTTTTTTAACAGTTTTATTGAGCTACAATAAGTACACAAAAACCTGTGCATGTTTAATGCATTATTTTGATGAGTTTGGACATATGCATATATCTGTGATACTATCGCTATATTCAAAGTGACAGATATATCTGTTAACTCAGAAAGATTCATTATATCCCTTAATTTCTGTGTGTGTGATAAGAATTTAGCATGCAATCTACCCTTTTAACAAAATTTTAAGTGCACGACTATAGGTACTATGTCCTACAGGAAATCTCTACAACTGATTCACCTTGTATAACTGTAATTTTATACCCATTGAACAACACACTGTTTGTTAAATACGTTTACTAGTACTCCATCTGGCTAGAGAGACTATAGGGAGTCTTTTAGTGCTTTTCAATTATTTTGAGTGTGAGAATACTTTTTAACAGCTATAAATTCCACAGTTCTCACAAAATGCATATAAGGTAGACATATGTACATATAAGGTAGACATATTTTTCAGTAAACATTGATTGATAAATTTCAGGTCCAAAAAATTACCAACATTTCAGTAACATCTTTAAATGGATTTGTATTTTATTTAAGACAAAACTTTACAGACACTTAAAAACTAGTCACACATATAGAGGCAAGACCTATGAATGACTTAATCAATAGACAATGCCTAGTAATCTTGTGGACTGGAGCATACTTTGCATTCTTCTCTTCCATGGGGTAAGAACAACTATTGATTAAGCCAACCAAATCTTCCCCTCCCATTCGATGACTAAATAAGCAGCCTGGAGAGTAAACAGAACCTTCTCAAACGCACTGTTGGGCTGCACCTGCAGGCCTGTAAGCCCTATACTTGCTCAGCCACAAGACAGAAGAAAGAGCTCAGAGACAGAGACACAATGCTTTATTGGACAGAAGATCTCATCACAAAATGGTCCTGGAATGACATTCCTTTGTGGATGCGGACAACAGGCAGCCATCTTTGCTACCGTGCGGGGAGGGAGGTTACCAGTTATGGAGGGAACTGACATCAGGTTGGTTCATTGGTTACCAGGGAAATGATCAGAGGCACGTGCCCCTCACTACCCTTTGATAAACTGTCCTAATGGAGACCTTCTGATCTAAAGTTTAGAACAATCACTAGCTGGGGCCAGCGGGCAAGTACCTAGGCATTTACTGATTAGGTTCTATGATCAAGAGGGAAGGTCAGTCAGATGAGTAGAGTATAGGTGAGGCAGGGACTGATTGAGCAGGGGAGGTAGAGAGAGAGAACAGCCATCCTGGATGGCCTGATCATACACCCACTCACTATTTGAAGTTAAAACTTGAAGCAGTTTCACAACCAAAATTTGTTGCATCTAGGGGCATTGAAATAGGAGGTGTTGACTGGGCAGAAGACATCTCAAGCTGGGCCACAGGTGACTCTTCCATTATAAGGCAGATATCATTCATGAAGATAGCCAGAGTAGAGACTTACTGTCTTTCACTGTTGGAGGTCAACCTTACAGAGGCCACTCAGGCCTTTTAGAGTAGAGGCTACAGGGAGGTTTTGCAACACAGCTCAGTCTCTAAGGAGAACCCAGGCTGTTAGCTAAAACTGAGTGATCAGAGGCCCTGCATATTTTACTGTCCACTAGAACTTACTCCAAGAGGTCTTCTGAGCCCTGGAGGCAAAGGACACTGTGAGGCAGAGCTGAAAATGTAATAGCATGTGAACAGACTAGGGTACCACAATGAAAGTCTATGGGCTTCAATAGGAAATAGAGTGGGGGTTCAAATCCTTCTTAGATTTATGGCCTTGGTGGAGTTTTACTTAACTTTCCAGATTTCAATTTCTAAATCTGTAAAAGGGACTGTTCTGAGGACTGACTAAATGAACTACATCAAAGCCTGATACAGGTACATTGTTCAACAAATGTTCCGTTTTACAGAATCATTAGGAAAATTCAAACTCCTCTCCAGTAGGAAAACTACAGCTTGACAAATCTTTTTTTTTTCCCCAGAACTGTCAAAACTGACAAATTGTCAATTTTGTCAAATTGTCAAAAATGACAATTCTGTCCATTTTTCCAATGCTTTGTTCTTTCATTTCTTCTTCTCCCCAATTTCCTCAAATCCAGCACTATTTCAAAGCAGCTTTAAATCTAAAGCTTTGACCCATTTTAAGATGGGTCAGTTCAGCTAACTACACCTGGCTAAGCCACATCCAGATTCCTGATCCATAGAAACTGTGAAAGAATAAATATTTGTTGTTTTATGCCACTAATTTTGGGGGGTAATTTGTTACACAGCACTAGATAATAAACATATCATTAGTCCTGAGGGAAATGCAAATTAAAGCTATAATGAGATACCACTATATACTAAAAGGGGTAAAATTTAAAAGATTGTACGAATAGGTTTTGGTGAACAGATGAAGTAATTCAAACTCACCTACTGCTAACAGAAATAAATACAGCCACTTTGTGAAAAGTTTAGCAATTTCTTAAAATTTTAAGAAATTGGTCAGATGGTAGATAGACGTCTACCATCTGACCCAGATATTCTTCTCCTACGTATTTATTGAAGGTATTTAGCCACACAAAGACTTATACAAAACTATTCATAGCAGCTTGTTTAAAAGAGCCAAAATTGGAAACAACCCAAATGTCTAGCAACAAGTGAATGGATAAACAAACTGTGGTATGTCCATGTAATGGAATATTATCTAGCAAAAAAAAGGATTTGATTATTATAATAACATAGATGAATATCAAAATAATTACGCTCAGTGAAAACAGACAAAAAATACACTGTTATTCCATTTATATAATGTTCTATAAAATGCAAACTAGTCTGTAGTGACATAAATAGATCAGTGATTGCCTACAGATAATGGTGGGGGGTGGATGAATCAATCACATGGGGCACAAGGAAACATTTAGGGGTGATGCACATGTTAATTATCTTGATTGTGGTGAGTTGCAAGATGTCCTGGAGACAACATGGTAGAACTATATTAAAAAACACAAAAATATTCTTTATTCCATAAATCTCACTCTTAGGAATTTATCTTAAGGACAGTTCAAAGTAAACACCAAGTTCTTTATACAAACACATAGCCACATCGCCTATATCAGAGATATTGGTGACTACCTAATTGCCTATCTACCATAAAAGGGTTAAATCAGCACAAGACCATGTCACTCCCAACTAAAGATGAAAGATGGGAAGTAAAGCGCAACATGCAGTTATGTTTACAAAATATTGTAAATGAATTGTGTATAGACTATAGAATTATACACACTCTATTGTTACACCTATGCAAAAATATATAGATGCATAAGAACACAAAGGAGAAAAAAAAAAACAGAACATAGAAAACAACCTCAGTAGATGAATGATAGGTAATTGGTATGTGGGTGACTTTTTCCTTCCAGCTTTATCTTCTGTAATGTTATGATGTTTTCATAACAGTTTTTTAAATGTCTTCTTGTTGGTTTTGGCTCAGTCTCCCAACCTGGTGATTATTCTGAGTCTTGCATCTGTCAGCTACCAGCATCAGCACCTCAGTGTGGTCAGCCCACAAGCCCAATCAGCTTCCCTTCTATGGCTTCTTCTGTATCATTGATAAAATGCTGAACAGAGCTATGGTGTGGTGTGACAAGCACACTCTTTTCCTCCATTGCTGTTGGTCTGCTTATGTTATTTCAATTCCATATTTGACTAAAAGCCAGTTCCCAAGGGAGAGGACTAGGAGATGGGAAGCAAAGTGAACCTGAGAAGGAGGCAGAGATGCTTACCTGAGTTTGGACTGTATGAATCACTCATTGAGTAAAATAAGCATCAATGATCCCAGGCCAGCAAATGCCACCACAATCAGCTCCACAAACTACATATAGGCTATATATGAGAAAGTTAGAACTTAGCGGGGGAAAAAAATGATAGAAGCCTGTAGATAGAAGCTATTATATTATTGCACTGACCCAGTGCTAAATTCCAGCAGTCCATTTGGTCCCAGCACCTAGGGTCAGTTTGGCCTGGCCGGGACTCAAGGAAGACAAGGAGCCACATATAACACTCACTAAGGATGAGAACCCCTAAAGGGACCCCAGGAGCAGTCTCTCACCTCTTCCCTACTCTTGGTGAATGTCCAAATCCATATCAGGAGGGTAAGCCCATGGCCCCCGGACTCCTACCCTACTGGGTGGCATGTCTTCAGGACTGAAGAATATGCCTCTGAATATACCCAGTTCCATGCTGAAGCTCTCCTCAACCCTTGTGCCAAAAAGTTGGGCCAGATCCGCCTAGACAGCAACCAGAGATGCATAACAGATCCAAGGCCCTAAGTTACC
>NW_011494815.1:2580327-2582686 GCF_000754665.1 Bison bison bison | reverse complement strand
AGGACACCAGAGGGAGAGGCTGCCCCATGACACTCTCAGACTTGAGTCCAGCAGGATCAAGCTGGACCAACTGTGCCTCTCAGATAGCCCCAGGCTCATCCCAGGGGCCTCCATACCTGAATCTAGGGCAGAAGATGCTGTTCAGCATCTGAACCTTCCCTTAGGCCCCGTCTACTACCTGTGAGACCCCTGCTTTTGGGCTTTTTTGCAGCTGTCCTCCTGCCTAGATGACATATCAAGTCATTATACCTTCTAAAGCCAGCGCTCTGCCTGTTCTCCTGGATGTCCCCCCAGTGCCCAGTTAGTCATAGGCCTGAGACTTGCTGCCAGGTCTCCTGGCATGTTAGTGTACTTCATGCACAAAATTGCTTAAAACCGTATTTGTAAACAGAAGAGTTTTGCAAGTATTTGCAGTTAATAAAACCTACCTTCACAGCTCTCTTATGACATTAGTATATCCCCATTTTGTAGATCAAAAAGCTGAGGTTCTGAGTGAATAAGTGGCCAAAAGTCACACAGCTGAGAAGAGGTAAACAGGAACTGACCTAGGCCTGGGTGACTCTGAGTAACTGGCTCTCACAGCAGGGCCACATTTTTTTTCTTGGGCCAGGCTCTGTGCCGATGACCCAGGTGCCCAGTTGCAGGAAACTACACTTCCTGCCATCAAGAAACTCCCAGAGAAGAACAACAACAGTCACATAATCAAATTACTACACCATAAAAATGTGTGACAAGTGCCAAAATCCAATCATGCTGGGGCAGGCTGAAAGAGGGAGTGTTCGACTTGGGCAGATCAGGGAGGACTTCCCAGCACAGTTCATCAGCACAGTTCTTCTGCTGATTGTCTCTGCACAAACTGGGCTACTTGGCTGCTCAATAGGCCCTCAATGACTCCCAGCCCATTTGGGCTGATGGGGGAGTGGAGGGGGGCCGGTCCAGGCTGAGGGCAAGAACTTATGTGAGAGAATGGAAGAAGACTTGGCAGGGAGTCCTCTGAAGCTGAGGACAGAGAAGACCAAGGAGACAGCAGGGGTGGGAAGGGGCTGCATTGTGCTGGAGGGCTCTGACCTGCCAGGCCAGGGAAGGTGTACTTGATCTTGCCCTGGAGGAGGGGAGTCATTGAGGGTCTTTGAGCAGCCAAGTAGCCCAGTTTGTGCAGAGACAATCAGCAGAAGAACTGTGCTGATGAGGACTATTTGGACTCCTAGGTTTTTCCAAAAGGCTGGTATGTGGAACTCGACATTTCCAAAGTCTGAATACTTTGTGTTCCCCTCTTCCCCAGCCAGGCTCAGCAGAGCTCAGGGAGCTGAGAGCTTCCAAGGTGCCTGGGCAGAAAAGCTGAGGATCAGGACAGAACCTGTGTCTGTCCCAGCCCTGATACTGTCTACACCATCCTCTGGGAGGGAAGGGGCTGGTATGGGCAGCCCAACCCTGGCTGAAGTGTGCAGGCTCTCTTCCAAGCGATTCTGGGGAAAGGTATCCAGGAAGGGAGGATGTGAAGGCCGGTTCATACAGACAGGCAAGAAAGGCCGAAGCTGGCTCAGACGGCAAAGCGTCTGTCTGCAATGCAGGAGACCCGGGTTCGATCCCTGGGTTGGGAAGATCCCTGGAGAAGGAAATGGCAGCCCACTCCAGTATTCTTGCCTGGAAAATCCCATGGACGGCGGAGCCTGGTAGGCTACTATCCATGGGGTCGCAAAGAGTCGGACACGACTGAGCGAAGGAAAGAAGACTAAGAAAGATATACACCCTCAGGCTAGACAGAGAAACAGTGCCAAAAAAGCCCGAAGGAAAGAGGCCAGAGGCGAGTTTGGCCACCCATGCACGCATGCATCCACAGACAAGTGTCTTTGGGCTCCCTCACTATTGCCCCCGAGGCATTGCAACCAGCAGTTGGGCTGGGTCTTTGCCTGAGCACTGCACCACGCTCTAACCTTCTGGGTCTCATCCCGCCCCGACCCTGGGAGCCGAGATAGCTTCAAGGTGAAGTGCCCTGATGGTCACAGCGGGGCAGGAGGCCTCAAGGAGTAGAATCAGAGGCCTGGGGCTGAGCCTGGCCTAGAGAGGGAGGTCAAATCACTGTTTCTTCCTGTATCTCAGACAATACTTGAACCCAGTCTGGTGCATTTCCGCTTTGAGAGGGAGAGGATAATCATCGGCCCTCTGAGATCGTACCGCAAACCGGGAACTCTGTCCACTGAAATGAACATTCACAATCTTCCCCGCTTCTTCGAGTCCCAAGGCCACACGTAGAGCTCAGATTACCCAAGACATCAGGATGCCAGATGATTCTGGAGAGCCACTCCTGCCCCACAGACCCTCGAACCCAAAGGAGGACGTGAGCCTACTGAGAACTCAC
>NW_011494815.1:2577073-2580187 GCF_000754665.1 Bison bison bison | reverse complement strand
TTTACTAGGAGAGGGGCCAGCCACAGCCCAGCTCCCTCCCGTTGGTTCTGAGCAAAATCTACCTTGAGCTCCTCCGTCCTCGGCTCAGGAATGCTCACAGCGGCTGGGAAAGGGCGGAGGGGGTAACCTAGGGGCGGGGGTTGCTCAGGCTCCACTCAGACCCCAAGTCGCTGTACGCAGCGGGACAGGTCCGCGTCCCCCGGAAGGTTTGCCCTTTTCGCTGCAGCCGCCGCGGAGCTCCTGGGCTGTCCCGGCCGGCTCCTGAACTCCCCATTCCGAGACCAGGGGGCAGCGCTGGGAGAGGGCTTTGAGTCAGGGATTAGGAGCTTCCTCGAGGTGAGCTGGGTGAGCTGGGAGGCTGGCGGCAGGGAAGCAGAAAGCTCGCCTCTCTGGGCCCCAGTTTCTCTGCCCCGATGATGGTAATTCTCTGTCCACGGTATTTAAGTGAACCAGCAGGAGAAAGCGTTAGAAACCGTGTTGTCCTGACTAAGCTCCGGGGGTCCCTGCGCCTCCGTGGAGCAAAATAAGGTCACACTCTTGCGAACTCTTAAACTTCCAACACTCTCCCTACACACATACTGCCTTCTAGGCGGGCAGAAAACTATTTAATTTACTTTAAACTACTTCTTTGAGGACAGCATCTCATTCCCGCGTATGAGTGGGAACGACTTTAATTTTCCCCAGCAGCCTTTTTTTAAACAACCATTTTTGTCTTGAAAACAATTTAAAAGACAAGATGATCACGGGTTGGCGATATGCCCCACTTCATCCTCTTGACTCCGTGGAAATGAAATGACAGGAAGTCCGGCACTTCCCAGATGGAGAAACTGAGGCCTAAGAAGGACAACAAATAGTTCAAAGCTGCTGGGCTGAGTGACAGCTCTCACTCGGTGCCACTTCTGCAACCAGCGGCTAGGCTGAGCGTGACACAGGACTGACTGCCTTTGTGGCACTCTGAGGCCATACCTACAACCCACTGACCCTGACTGACTGTGCCAGAGTAATCCAGAAGTCCCTGTGTTCTAGCTGCCCCGAGATTCTTAGATCTGATTGGCAAGCATCTGGGCCTAGGGCTTCCATTGTCCCCCTGTAAGGAGACTGGTGAGGGCCAGGACTTCAAGCACAAGTGAGGACAGAGAACTCAGGAAAAGACAGAGAGGCTGCAGGCCCAGGAGGTAAGGCCCCAAATACCTGCGTTTCCCTTTCAGTGTAGAACCTCCTCTACACAACTTTAAGCAAGCCCCTTTGACAATCTGGGCCTGGTTTCCTTCCAGCTTGAATTTCCAAGATTTCCTTAAGAGCAGGGTACCTCTGCATCTGGGTCCAAAGATGTGGAGGAATTTCCCATAACTCCTAGAATCCCCTCCTTTATATTTACGAAACTCTCCGAGGGCACTTCAAAACTCGGTAGTCAGGGGAAGAGCTCTAGCATCTTCTACAGATCAGCAGCACTCCTCCTCTCCCCCCAGAATTTAACGTAAAATAGCCTGTGAGGGGGAAGGTTTTTCCAAAAGGTGCTGAGGATACACTCAGGGCTGTAGGTAGTCAGAAGAGGATGGAAAGCACCCGGCATCTGTTCATATCAACATCAACTCACCCCAGCTGGACTAAAAGAATGATTTCCAAGGGACAAGAGCTAACTCTGTAGCTCTCAAATGGTTCTCAATGGGTCTGTTAATCCTATACATATTAAGGAGCACTGCCCCAGAGAAGAGGTGAAGACTGGATAAGAGGAAACTGAGGAAGTGGCCTGGCACTGAGCGGATCTTTCTGTATAGTTTTGATCCAAACGGGTTAACTGTCCCAGTTCACTCAAATCCTTTAATTCAAATTTTACATCTTCAAAGTACAGAATTTTGAAATGTGTTATTAGAATAAAACATTTATGGAACAGCATTTTAAGGATTCTTTGTTTATGAAATTCTAGAATCACAGTCTTAATAATTCTAATCTCAGGATGCTAACGCTTGGTCTGATGCATAGGCAGAGCTCAGTAGCTGAAAAGTTTGAGAAAAACGAATCGGATTTCTAGAAGAGTGTGTCCACAGTCACAAAACAATGAGGATCAAAACATCCTGAGACATGGAGGCTTCTAACCATAGTAACTGGAGCTTAAAAAGTCATTAAAGCATATAGTCACAAATATTATAAGAATTGTTAGATTATTTGAGTTATAGAATAGTGGATCTAGTACTAATATCTTAGAATGAAATAAGAGAGATGTGGATTTATAGGACCCAAATCTTCCAATCAGACATTCCTAGACAGGAATTAAAATTAAGCAATATGTACCTTAGAGCTGCAAAAATGTCTAAAACAGAGAAGTTACAACTGCCAACAGTGGCATCATATTTTCAGGCACAAAATCTTACTCCCAGCATCTTAAGATATAAGGAATATGCTTTTACACTCTGAACAGAAGTTTAAAGTCATAGAGATATAATCACAGTCAAAGAATTTAGACACTGGTCATAGAATCTTAGAATTACAGAAACACATTATTTGATTTAGGGATTCATGCTAGGATAGTAGTCCAAATTTTAACATTTGGAAATCTGAATCTTGGAACCATAAAATTCAGTATTAAAAGACTGCTAGGATGTAATCTGGTTAAAATTTAACAACTTTAAACCTTTTCCCCCTTTGAAAAAAAAATAGGATGAAACCTGGATTTTCGAAGCGTGGTTACTTTGGAAGAAGGAAGCTGGGAGTGTTTTGAGCAAGTGAAAAGCCTCTCCAGTCGTTCGAGTGTGCCTCCGCGGAGGAAGGTCCTCATGTAAATTGTTCGATTGGCTTCCATACCCGGATCCGCGGAGCGAGGACTTGGACTCTCTGCCTCCTGCTTCCGAAGGCAGTTGCCCAGTGCTTGGTGGGGCTGGGTCTGCCCGGAGCTCGTTGCCACGAAGAACGCGACTAAAACCCTTGAAAGCTGGCCGCCCGTGCTCTCGCGGCTCGTTCCCTCAACCCTGCATCCGCAGCCGGAAAGCTGCATATCGGCCGGAGCCTCTGGCTGTCGGCACCGAGTCTCGAAATCCTAAGGATAAAAGCCTTCCTCCTTATCCTTCCAAGATCTGCACGTGCTTTTCCTCCTTCAATTCTCAGAAAAGAAAACTG
>NW_011494815.1:2575145-2576973 GCF_000754665.1 Bison bison bison | reverse complement strand
GGGTGGGAAGGGACTGGCCCAAGGTCTCCCTGCAAAAGATCATAAAAAGAATACAGATCTGCGGGACCACCGACGCAGGAAATCTTGGGTGAGGCCGAGCTCGGTCTTGGGGAGTGGCAGAAAACGAACTCAGAAACCAGACACCCTGGAAGCAAACAGGTCCCCCGTGCCAGCCCCTTTCCAAGGAGACGCGCCGGCGGACGGCCACAGCTCCCCCTCCCCCGGCCCCCACTTCTCTCAGCCCTCCGCCCCGCTTCGGGATGGAGCGGCTCGGCTGCTTGGAGCCTTCTTGGCCTGAGCGAACTGGAGGAGATCACCACGAGAGGGCAGAAGCCCAGCCTTCATCCTCTTTAAACTGTGCTTCACTCCCCATCATATAGAGAGGGGTCCCGAGCCACCCAAAGATAAATGATTGGAGGTGGGGGTAGTGCGGTGTTTCCCTAAATATCAGCAATGGAAGGACATGAGATACAAAACCTCGGTACAGTCGAGGAGCCTAGCACCCAAAGAGGGAAAGTGGCTGCCTCTGGCACATGGCGAGGAAACGCACTAACACAGACGTAGGCAGGTGTGAGGTGGCTAATCCGCGAAGTCGCGGTGCAACTGTAGCAACTTACATCCTCTATAAGACCTAGGAATTCTGTCTGAAAGACGAGGGACTGGATGGAGAATGGCCAGGGAAGCCTTGACTTAGGGTTTGAGAATCATCCCAAAGACCTTGGGAGCCAATCACTTGGGACTTTTTCTCCCTTCCTCGCCCCCACCCACAAGAACCAAGAGCCCCCTCAGTCAATTCTCACCCTCTCCAGCCAAAAAAGTGAAGCGAGCCCTTCCTTTCACCTGTGGGTCCCAGCCTTCTATACAGGCTGGTAAAGT
This sequence comes from Bison bison bison, assembly GCF_000754665.1. Taxonomy (NCBI): domain Eukaryota; kingdom Metazoa; phylum Chordata; class Mammalia; order Artiodactyla; family Bovidae; genus Bison; species Bison bison. The sequence goes on along the minus strand of NW_011494815.1, from coordinate 2,576,097 downwards.
CCGGAAGCGCCGAGTTTGCGCGCCGACAGTCCCTGCCTCTCTCGGCCTCTTTCTCCCCGTCGGTGCGCAGAGAGAACCGGCCGGGGAGATCTCCAAGCGCCTTCGGCGCTCCGATCGTGTGGTTCCCGCCGCGCCGCCACAGCTGCTCCTACCTGGGGAGGTGCGCCGGGGCCCAGGGGGCGGGTAGTCGGGGGGTAGGGGGCGGGCGGGGAACCGGCACCGCCCCGAGCTTCCCGGCGCCTTTAAGGAGGAGAAACCCGCGGAGGGAGGAGCCGGTCCGGGTGTGTGCAGGGGAGCGCCTCGCCAGAAGTATTGGCGGCTGGAGGCCAACCCTTCGGAGAGGAACAGTGGCCGGCCACCGCGCCTGGCCCGCGCCGCGACCTCGCTACCGTCGCCTCGACTCCTTGCCCTCCGCGCTTTCAGCGGCTGCGGCCTCAGGGACGCGGCCTAGGCCGCCCCCAACACAGTGCCCACGCCTGCACTAACTGCTACCGTTTCAGGCCTTTGGGCCCGCAACCTCCTCTGCACTCGCGACCTCGACGGTTATCCTCAGAATCAGCGGGAAGCCCAGAACTGATGCCAGCGCCTCAGCCCCAGGACCAATTCCAGACCCGTTGACCGCCTGGCACCAGCGCGCAAAGGACCCTTCAGTCCTAGACAGGAGTCTAGTTTCAGTACCAGCGTCGCTGCCGGCGCCTGGCTTCGAGGTCCAGAACACGAGCAGAGCCGTCGGTAGGCGGGACACTTGAACCTCTGTCTGCAGACCGCCAGTCCGGAAACCGCGGGCGCCAAGCCTCCTGCGAGCCCCTGCCAGGGAAGCTCCCGGTGCCAGCTGCGAGGACCCTCTCAGCTCTTTGCAAAGGGAACCAGCGTTGGTCCCCGCGACCCAGTGTCCCGGGCCCCGCAGCTCCCAAAGCCGCCGCCCGATCCTCGAAGGCAGCGGGGACGCCTC
>NW_011494815.1:2571098-2574541 GCF_000754665.1 Bison bison bison | reverse complement strand
GCTATCTTCCCGGGTGGGGTGCCCGCTGCGCGCCCTCCTTACCCTGGCGCGGTCTATGCAGGCTATGCCGCACCGTCGCTCGCCGCGCCGCCCCCGGTGTACTACCCGGCTGCTTCGCCAGGCCCGTGCCGCGTGTTCGGCCTGGTGCCTGAACGGCCGCTCAGCCCAGAACTGGGCCCCGCGCCATCGGGGCCCGCCGGTTCCTGCTCCTTTGCCTCGGCCGGCGGCTCTGCCGCTAGCACAGCTTACCAGCCGGCCGGCTGCGCCGGTGCCCGACCCGCCAACACTTCCGCCTATGCGGCCGCGTACGCTGGCCCCGACGGCACGTACTCGCAAGGGGCCGGCGGGGCCCTCTTCGCAGCGACTGGCCGGTTGGCCGGGCCCGCTTCGCCCCCCGCGGGTGGCAGCAGCGGCGGCGTCGAGACTGCGGTGGACTTCTATGGGCGCACATCGCCCGGCCAGTTCGGAGCTCTGGGGCCCTGCTACAATCCTGGTGGGCAGCTCGGAGCGGGCAGTGGAGGCGCCTACCACGCTCGCCACGCGGTTGCCTATCCAGGCGCAGTGGATCGGTTCGTGTCCGCCATGTGAGCGGAGCATACAGGCGAAAATTCATAGATACCTCGACTGTCCTTACGAACTAAGTATCGACGAAACCTGAGGACAGGACTGGACAGAGGGCCGAATTGAGAGCCACGTGGCAGGGACCGAGCCGGCGTGACAGGGGCAGACTCCCGGTGCACCGCGTACACCGGGCGCCTACCGGGCGGCTTTGAAAATGGGAGGTGGGGAGAAGCGTCCTAGGCCCATGGACTGGGACAAGAGACCCTCATAGAGGCGCAGCTCCAAAGGTCTTGCCTTGGACATTCTAACCGGGGAGGGCCCTTAGCTCTAAACGGGGCACAAGGTAGCGTCTACTCCAGAGTTTAGAGGAATGGTGAAGAATCACATGATTTCACTCTTCCCTGTACTTTTCAAAGTTCTTTTTACACAGTTCGACCTCTTGTGCCTTTGACTGTCTTATTACAATAAAAGACTCCTATAGCGTCTTCCCACATAAGATGAGGAGGACAAATTTGCAAAAGAAGTAACTTTTTTAAAAAATGGGAAAGATCTCTGTTTAGCTTGACCGAGGCCTGCTTTTCCCAGCCTCTGAGAACTGCAAACCTGGCTCTGAATCCGGACTGTGCTGGGTTGCCACAGTGTGACCCAGTTCCATCACTCACACCCTGCAGGGTTCCCATGTGATATACAAGAGAGCTGTAGAATCCAACCGTGCCCCCATATGATCTTTAAGGGCCCATCAGGGCTGCTGCCGCCCTGCATATTTGGCAGCATGGATGGGCCACCCAAGGCCTAACCTTACTCCAGGGAATGGGAACAGAGCTCATAGCAAGCAACTCTGGATTAGCTCCAGGCCCCAATTATGTCACAATTTCAGCATGATGTGCTGATCATTCGGCAGCTATTACTGCTGGGTCATAAATGTGGTTTTCCAATGAGGCAGGTAGAAATACATTTGTCCATTGCCCACTCTTTCTTTTCATTAAGCCCTGGACCCAATGGGTGAGTTAAAAGTCAAAGAGATAACAAAACTCTCTTGAGTCTCTTGGTGAGGGCTTTCATTTTGTGGGCTGGCCCTTCCATCCCTGGCATCTTTTCATGCAAAAAAGAAAGAAAAACTGGGGCAGTTAGGCAGGCTTAGAAAGAAACTGGTATTTAACTTTGTTTCCATTTATTTCTTTTAAGCTACAAGATGACCAAGATCAGAAAAAAATAATAAATCCAACCATTTCCCCACCTTTCTCAGGAGATATCTTGTAAGTTTTGATTCTGGAGCAAAACTTTCAAGCATTAAATATTTCAGAAGCTCGTTGTGCAGTTTCAGATAAACTTGAGTGTTCATATGAACTGTTTCTAATAAAGATCTTTGAGTAAGTGAGTTCTGGCAAGAGAAAGGCAGCCTCTTTCTGTGTAATTAATTTACTAGGGAAGAGTTGGGGAGTGTGGGAAAGAAGACTGAAAACCATTGGTAATTTTTAATTTCGTGGATTGCTCTATCCTGTTCACAAAGACATGTGAATGTGATTCAGTCCAGATGGGTATCTGTCTAAAAGTGCTGCCCAATAGAAATATCATGCAAGCTGCCCATGTAACTAAGATTTTTCTGGTAGCTGCATTTGTTTTAAAAACAAGTGAAATAGATTAATAATATACTGTATTTAACACAATTTGTCCAAACTATCATTTCAAGGTATAATCAGTGTAAAAATTGTTGAGGTAGTGTATGTTTTTCATACTAAGTCTTCAAAATCTGGAGTGTATTTTACACTTAGAGCTCAAGTTTGGACTAACCACAAGCCAAGTGCTCAATAGCAGTGTGTGGTTGATGGCTATGGTGTTAGCAGGAGTCTAGACACTGGTCCTTCCGAACTCTGCTGGTAGTAATGAACCACCTGGAGGCAGGGAGCAGCTGCAGCACTGACCCTACGACCAGTAGGTCCAGATTTCAGACCTAGCCCTGTGACCTTGGAAATGCCTAGGTGTTAGGCCTCCCTTATCTCCGTATGGATCCTTGCAGGTTGAAATTCAAAGGTTCTCATGTGCAGCTAGACAGTCTGGCTCTCCCAGGCAGAAATCAGGATGCCTTGCCTAGCTGGCTGCTGCTGCTAAGTCTCTTCAGTCGTGTCCGACTCTGTGCGACCCCATAGACGGCAGCCCATCAGGCTCCCCGTCCCTGGGATTCTCCAGGCCAAGAATACTGGAGTGGGTTGCCATTTCCTTAGCTGGCAGTAGTCAGAAATTGAAAGGCTTCCACCCCAGGGTCTTGCCCTTGGCTGCCTAAAGCCCAGCTAGGGGATTAGGGCTGGAAAAGGGCAGTCTATGCGCCCGGTTAATGCGGTGGTTGACCCTTCTCTGTGTTTTATTTAGCAAGTCCATTGCTTTGACAGCGCCATTAACCAGTCCCTTCTCTAGGGTCCTCATTTGTGAGTAGTAATTTGTGACCCCTCGCTCAGAGTCCTCCTGAAGTTAAACGAATCAAGAGAGGTAGATACGCTGTAAACTGTAAAGCGCTTGGCACACGAGGGAAGAAGGGCTTTACAATTAAAAAGCGCCAGCTTATCCCGAAGCCTCCTGGAGCGTCGAGGTAAAACCCTGGTGAACGAGAAAGATGGAGAGGCAAAGTGCACGCGTCTTCACTCCCAACTCTCTCTGGAAACTGGGACGACGGGTGAGATGGCGCCAAAAGCCAGAGTATGTGGCGGGAGAGGGGACGCTGCGAGTTGGGAACTGGGTGCGCACAGCGAGAGCCCGGAAAGACAGCGGGACTGTCGAGGTTTTGGAGAACGTCGGCGCTTTTCGGCCTCCAGCCAGCCGGCGGCACCCAAAGCTCGCGGGCCATCCGGGCGCTTCAACCACAGACGGGCCGAGCCGAGTCTACCCTC
>NW_011494815.1:2491789-2570998 GCF_000754665.1 Bison bison bison | reverse complement strand
CTCCACGCGGCCGAGCTGTCCGCGCGATTCTAGGACCTTGAGAGCATTCATTGCTGCGTCTAGCGACAGTCCAACTCTCCGAACCCCCAAACCGCGAAACAGGACCTCCCTGTCTAGGGGCTCAGAGTCGGGAGGTGTGTTTCTTTTTTCTTCTTCCTATCTTGAAACCAAAAAAATTGTGTGCCCCTATCTGGGCTCTGCACCCCCAGCGTCGTGTGCAGGCGCCCCCGGGGCTGTGGGTAATTAGATGCGTTCTTCTCTAATTTCCCAAGGCTCGTTAGAATTCGCCCCAGAGCTGTAACATTTATTTTCTTTCAAATTAACTTTGCTTGCAATTAAGTTTAAGAAACCAGCAACAAAAGGAGTCTTGGCCCGAGGTCGTTTACCACGAAAACGGATTAAGGAATCTTCCCCGGTTTAAGGGGAAAGATTCCTGCAGCGCTAGGGGAAGCGTTCCCACAGCAGAGGCCAAGGGGGAGTAGGAAGTTGCTTTCGGCGGCTGTGGATGGTGACGGCATCGGCTTCCTCAACTCGACGACCCGTGCGCCTGAAAGAGTAAGGGTAACCTCGCTGAAATGAACTCGTGAGCGTTTGGGCTGAATTCCACAGTAATGACATGAAGCTGCTGTACACAGTTATAGTTTATCCAGAACACTCATAAACATAATCTCATTTACTAAGAACTTTGTGAGAATGTTTTCATTAAAATTACATTTTTATTACAAAATTGGTACACTTTCATTGTAAAAAAAAAAAAAAAAAGACAACAACCACAGAAAGAAGAGTCAAGGTAACATTAATTCACCCAGAGAAAGCACAGAAAACACCTCAGTGAGTATCTTTTCTAGTTTTTGTTTTTCCTTTGCAAGAGGCCTGAGTCCCAACTTTGTCACTGAAATACTTGGAGATCTTGACCGAACTTGCACCAGCCTATGTTGCACTATCTGCAAACCTAGGTGGCAGGTCCCCTTTCATGCTCACATTCTTGAACTCCTCTTTTTTTGGTCATCTGAATCCAGGATGCTGTTCTCCAAGAGCCAGTAGAAAGGCTGAGAGAAGGCTTGCTGTCCCTGCTGTCCTGCACAGGAGACAAAGGCCTTGTAGCTCTAAGTGTGGGCTATAGACTACCAGCATGGGCATCCCTGGGAGCTCGACAGAAATGCAGACTCTCAAGCTCTACCCAGATTCACTGAAACACAAACTGCATTTCAACAAGACCTGAAGCATTTCTCTGCCCTACGTAGAGTGGCAAAGCTTTAGAGAAGTGTGGGGCGGGGTGTCGGCGAGGGGTAAAGTGTTACGTACGTTGTTGATCAGAGACCCCAGAATAACTTCCAGAAACTTCCTGTTTCTGGGCAAGAACCCCAACCAGAGATGGCTGCAGAGAGAGATGGCTGGGGTAGAGCCCTTCACCTCCACCCTTGGGTATACTTTACAGTCTTGGAATCCTAACCTTTCGAATGCATCTCATCTCATGTTCCCTGTCTGATGGGTGTGACTGTGACAGTGACTTCAATGAGAGTGTATCTGAAACCATCTTGAAAGCTGGGGTGTCAGAGCCTGGCCAGGAATCCAGGCTCCTGACTCCCTGCTGAGCCACTTTGGAGACCTTGGGCTCTGGTCTCTGTATCCTCTAAGCAGTAGTCATTTGCCTAAATACGGATTAAGCTTGGCAACTCTAACCCCCAGTCTGGGCTAGTTAGGGTTTAGGAGAAAAATAAAGCTCACTTTTCAGGACCCAATAGCCAGCAGGAAGAGCTGAAGGATCCTCCAGTAAAGCAGTTTAAGGGTCCCTTGAACAGCCCAAGATTATGAGTGCCCTAATGAATCCCCCCACCCCCGCCATCCCCACAGTCCCCCTATTCCCACCCCCAATACACACAGCTTTCTAGAGAATTCAGTTTCTGTGCTCATCCTGTTCCTGAGAAGTGCTGACTGCTGGGGCTGGCATGACAGAATAACTAGAGGGGGCGGGGAAGGTCCCTGATGAAAAGTTGTTCAGACAAGGGGCATGTACCAGACTGGATTTTCTTCCCGGGATCACAGAGCAGCTCGGTGGAAGAACCAGGACTCTCATCTCAGTGCTCACATGAGTTTTCAATAATAAGAATAAATAGGAATACGATGTGTGTGTATAGAGCTTCGACAGAGCTAAAGGGACACGTGACTTAACTCATAGCTGTAAGTGTCCAAGCCTGACTAAAACCTATGCCTCCCTCGAGGGAGACTACATTTGATTATCATCCTCATAAAAGGCAATGTGGAAATGGAAGTAATCAGATGGGGGTGGTTGTGAAGGTGGGGGTTGAGGGATGGAGAAGCAGTGCAACTGGGTGGGGGCCCTCCATTCTATGGATGGGTAAAGCGAGCCTGGGATCAGTTAAATACATAGCTTAGAACTACCCAGAGGGAAGGCAGTGTGGTTAGTGCTTTTCAACCCAAACTGAGCAGTGAACTAAAGAAAAAGCAGGGCAGACAGGTAGGGCAGAAGAGGATGGGAGGCCCTCCCTCTTCTCTCCAGGTAGAGGCCAAAGCTAGCAGAACTCCTGGGATGGAAAGGACGACTGCTCCCTGTGGAGCTCCCCATACCCCTCTGCCAGCCCCACAACCCTTCTTCTGAGAGCTGAGGCTTGGATCTCCAGCTCAGCCCAGAAGGGTTAACCAGGTGCAGAGGCAGTAGTCAGAGAGGCGCTGGGGATCAACTGTCAGCCCCTCCCAGGTTGAGGAAGGGACTGGGAGCCAGAATCAGGGTGGATCTCTGCCCTGGTCAGAACATCGGCTTATCTCATTATCTGAGAACTTGGAGCGGCTTCCCAGCTATGATTTTTCATGCGTGGAGGCAATCAGCAACCAGAGATGAAGTATGAGAAGCACAGCCTCATACAGCCCAACTCTCTCCACTGCTCTCAGCCGCCTGTAGCCAGCCAAGCCCGCCCCTGGATGCTGTTACCTCCACCCCCCATTCTGCCCACACTGCCAGCCTCACTTCCAGAAGCTGAGCTCCAGTCCTGTGGGCTCAGGCTCCCTTTTGTCTGTACCAGAGAGCCCAAACTCCTTACCTGGCATTTGGGGCCCTCCATGATCCTTATGCCAACCCTCTTCCTGGCCTCATCTCCCACAGTTGCCCTCCTACACCTCTAGGCTCCAGCCAACACCCCACTTGCTGTTCCTAGACACTCCTATGTGTTCCAGTCACCCCAAATTTGCTTTGATCATTACCTCTCCAGGAACCACCTAATCCCATCTTGCACCTCCAAGGACAAAACCTAGCAGGAGCCTCCATCATCCCTGTCCTGGATCACAGCATCAGCCTCACACACAGAGCTCCCTGATCCCTCCACTGCTCTCCTCACTCATTCCCCACAGCAGCCAGTATGTAACTCAGCTCAAATACGAATGGATCATGTTATTCTGTTGCAGAGGTCCAGACCTCAGGACAAGGGAATGAGATTAGAAGCATGGTGTGTTCGTGAGCAGCCCTGTGAAGGGTCTTTTTTTTTTTTAATTACTTATTTATTTTTGGTTACGCAGGGTCTTTGTTACTGAGAGCAGGCTTTCTCTAGTTGCAGCAAGCCGGGGCTACTCTTCATTGCAGTGGAATGGCTTCTCATTGCAGTGGCTTCGCTTGATGTGGAGCACAGGTGTATGGGTTTCAGTAGTTGTGACACGCAGGCTCTGAGGCATGTGGAATCTTCCTGGACCAGGGATTGAACCCATGTCCCCTGCACTGGCATCAGACTCTAATCCACTGTACCACCAGGGAAGTCCAAGGGTTTCTTCCACTATGAGAAAATTATACTTAATATGAGCATTTTCAAAATTTCCCCCTCCCATGTAACACTTTGCTTCTATCCTAGATTTCATCCAAGCTTCATACAACTACTCAACATTGGGGTGTGTTCACGTTTTCTCTGTACTGGTGCTCAAAAGAAAGAACAGTGTCCTATCAAGGGAACTGGACAAACGGGTCTTTATGGTAGAGCTGAGATGCAGCCTACTGAGGACAACTGAACAGTGGGCAACCCTGGACAGGAGTAAAACAATACGCTCTCTTTCTGGCTTATTCAAGAAGAAGGTGTGCCAGATACTGATAGTTGTCATTCTGCCCCCTCTCTGCTCACAAGACTCTGATTTTGTTCAGGTTGCAATTGGTCATGTGTTGTAGGGGATGTCTTACACCCATTGGAGTGCCCACTGGCTCAATCTGGACTTGTCTAAGGTAAACATGGTGATGATTCCATCACTCCTGCCAGTGATTATTGAGAAACAGGCCCAGGATACTTTTCGGGCCAGTGAGATGTCCAGAAAAGTCTGCTCAAGACTTCTGGGAAATATTTCCTTGTTTTTAAAGCAACAGGGGGAAATAAATAGCCATTTTCTTCCTCTTAATGTTGTTAGGGTGTGACTCCTGCAAGTGTGACAGACATGTTGGACTCAGAGGGTACCAGCCTAAGAGAACAAGCCAACCTGCTGAGGATGGCAGAGCCAAAAGGTGGGAATAACCTGGGTACCTAGTGACATCGCTGAGCTACTGAAAGAACCAACCCTGGAACAATTCATTATACCTGTGTGCGATAACAAACATCCTGCCATTTAAACCTCTTATCTTTGGTCTCTCTGTTACTTGCAGCCAAATACATCCTAACTAAAGAAGGTGACCCTTTTGGAGGCAGGAAAAAATTGATTCTTCGTTTTCCCGTTGAGATTTCCTTTGCCATTCTTATATTAAAAAAAAACAAAAAAACAAACATACAGCTAAAAGGTAATCTAATCTTACCCCTTGATTTATAGAAGGAAAAAACAAGGTTGGGTTTTCCCAATGGCTCATCAGGTAAAGAATCCCACTGCAATGCAGGAGACACGGGAGATAAGGGTTCAACCCTGGGAGGGGAAGATCCTCCAGAGAAGGAAATGACCACCCACTCAAGTATTCTTGCCTGGAAAATTCCACAGACAGAGAAGCCTGGTGGACTATAGTCCATGGGGTCACAAAGAGTCAGACACGACTGAGCACATAAATAAAGAAGGTGACTTTCCACAGCTGTACAAGGAGCTAACATCTTAGATCCTTGTCCAGGGCTCTCAGCACACCATTGCTCTTCCCCAGCTTCAAGTGGCTCAGCCATGGCACAGCTGACTAACATAACTCACATTATCCATGAGTGGCTTTGTTCATGCTGTACTAAGAACTTCCACATATGCTCTCCTTTAGATCTTCACAACTGCCCTGGGAAGTAGCAGTTTTCAGGTGCATTTTTTCAGATGAGAAAAGTAAGGTCCAAGAAAAGAGGGCAAGCGCAAGGTCACAGACCTTTGTCTGCAAGGGATTCAATCCAGGTGTAACAAAGTTCACAGTAAAATGAATCAAGCATGTGAGGATTTGTGCTCCTTGGATATGGGAAACGGGAGGCTTGCGTGTTGGTTTGACTGCAGCTTGGGGGAAATCCTTTCTCGTTAAGTAGGGTGGATCCTCCACACGCCCCTGACTTACCTCCAGGGGCGTGTGAGGCTTAAAGATAAAGTTTGCAAAGTGTGTGGATCTGTTTGCTCCAGATCCTACAAAGCAGGACGGTGAGTGCCAAAGCTGAGGGGGACGTGGCTTTAAATGAGCTCTACCATTATGGGCCTCTTTTCACCCTCCTATCACCCCACCCTGACCCACCCAGCTTCAGCTAGCGATGGTCCCACCAAGGCAAAGGCTGCAGGAGCAGGCCTGTGGTTTACAGAACACCTGGGAGAGGCTGTGGGCAGCTGGGTGATTTCCAAATTAATTGTAGGAGAAACCTAACAAAACAATCTGCAGGCTAAGCGTCCCAGGAGCTCTCCATGAGACTGACAGCCTGGAATCCAGCAAGTACAATGCAGCGACCACAGACGGGAGGGCCTTTCCTCCTTGAGGGGAGGAGGGCCGACTTCCTTCCAACAGGGGCCAGTCTGGGCCTGCAGCCGGCCTGATAGGAAAGCAAAACCCCAGAACTGAAACAGGCTTTCCACCCAAACCCCAAACTATAATGAACATAAATGACTTTTCCGAAACACTACTACAAGGTTGGTTGGCCGGTGAGTTACATGCCCTGGCAGACACCTCGCTTCTCAGTAAGTGGCTTTCAAATCTCTCTCTCTCTTTTTTTGTAAATTGTATCTATTTATTTTGGCTGTGCTGGGTCTTCCTTGCTGTTGAGGCTTTTGTCTAGTTTCAGTGAACAGGGGCTACTCTCTAGCTGGGCAAGCGCTTCTCATTGCAGTGGCTTCTCTTGTTGCAGAGCACAGGCTCTAGGGCCTAGGGCTTCAGCAGTTGTGGCTCCCAGGCTCTAGAGCACAGGGGTGGCGCATGGGCTTAATTGCTCCGTGGCATCACTCCGGATCATGTGGGATCACTCCGGAGGGATCAAACCTGTGTCCCCTGCATTGGCAAGTGGATTCTTTACCACTGAGCCACCAGGTAAGCCCTTTCAGGTCTCAGTTTGAAGATTTCCTCCTGAATCTATCTTCAGGAAACTTGGGCTTCCTCCCACTACACACAAATGCATGGAATGAATCTAGAGTCTGATATACTGTTAGTAAGGGTCAAATCTGAACACTGGTACTTTCCTATTTTCTGAGCAGTTGCCCACCTTTGTCACAAATGCACTGGTTCAAATCCTGGCTCCAGTACCTGCGCAAGTCTCAGCCTCAACTTCCTCAACAATAAAATGGGCACAACAATGCCTTCCGTCTCTGATACCAGTCACAATGGCTAACATTCAGTGAGCTGCAGCGGGGGTGGGGGGGGGTGGGGGGGCACTATCTAGTGCTTTTAGTCTCCACAAACTCCCTGAAAGGTAGTGACCGTGAAGTAGAACAGGAGGAGCAGTTTGAAGCCAGGCATTTGGGCACCAGAACTTCTAAGTGATAATACTTTGCATCATGAGGCTCCTGGGTTAGAAGAGCACTAGGCTAGAAGTCAAAAGACTCAGGGCTGCTCTCTGATTGCATGGCCAACCTTCAAGATGGTGCCGAAGAAAGACAAGGAAGCCCAAGAAGTCAACCTGGAAGTTTAATTTGGATCTTAATCATCCAGGAGAAGATTCTGGAAATTTTGAACCATTTCTATGTGAGAAGGTTAAAATGAATGGAAAACCTGCAAATCTTGGGAATGTTGTTTGCACTGAATGCTTCAAAATCATGGTTGTTTCTGAGAAACAGTTCTCTAAAAGGTATCTAAAATATCTTACCAAGAAATATCTTAAAAAGAACAATTTTGGTGACTGGCTTCAAGGGTTGCATCTGACAAGGACACTTATAAACTTCATTACTTCCAGATTAGTCAAGATGAAGATGGACATGAGTCTGAAGAGTAGGGAAGCCATCCCTTATAGGGCTTTGCTTGCCAATAAAACAAATGAAGCATACAAGACAAAGAAAGATCCAGAAATTGACTTAGTTTATCAGTGAATGGAAAACATTGTACACAATATGTTTCTAAATAGTCCATGGGTAAAAGAGAAAGTCTAGAAGTTGGGGGAGAAATTAAACATGGAAGTGAATGAAAATGAAAATACAGCATACCCAAAGTTGTGGGAAATAGCAAAAATAAAATGCTAAGAGAGAAATTTATAGCACTAAAGGCATACATTGTGAAAAATGGAAAATCTCAAATCAATAACCTAAGCTCCACCTCAAGAAAATAGAAAAAAAGAATCCAGTCAGTAATATTATAACTGTATGGTGACAGATGGTCACTAGACTTATCAGGGTCATTATTTTGTAACATACAGAACTCTTGAATCACTTATATACCTAGAACTAACATACTGTTGTAGGTCTATTAGGCTGGAAGGAAAGAAGGAAGGAATCAGGGAATGGTGGGAGGGAGCAATAAAGAGTCAAAACCATTGAAACTGAAGATGGAAAAACAATAGAGAAAATCAAGGAAATAGAGAGCTAGTTCTTTGAAAAGATGAATTAAAATGGAAAAACCTCTGACAAAACTGACTAAGGAAAAAAGACACAATCACTAGTTTTAGGAATGAAATGGAAGCTATCACCACTACCCTGCAGATATCAAAGTATAATAAGGGAATTCTACAAACAACCAAAAACACATAAATTTGACAACTTAGATAAAATAGACCAATGTCAAAAAACCAAAAAATACCACAACTTACTCAATATGAAATAGATAAGTTGAATAGCCTTCTGAGTATAAAGGAAATTGAATTCATAATTTTTTAAAACTCCCCAAAAGAAATGTCCAGGCCCAGATGATTTCACTAGAAAATTCTATCAAAATTTTAAAGAAATAATACCAATGACACAATCTCTTCCAAAAAATAGAAGAGGAAAAAATACGTCCAATTTATTTTCTATAAAGCTAGTATTAACCTGATGACAAAATCAGATTAAGGTCATATGAAACAACAACCATAAACCAGTATTTCTCATAAATGACAGAAAAGTCTTCAATAAAATATTAGTGAATAGAATTCAGTGATATACGAAAATAATTATATAGCATAACCAAACACAGTTGACTTCAGAGGATGTGAGGCTAGTTCAATAGGCAAAAATTAATTACTACAAGCCACCATATTGATAGACTAAAGAAGAGAAAAATCACATAATCATATCACTATATAAAAAGCATTTGACAGAATTAATACCTATCATGATAAAAACTCTCAAAAATATAGGAACAGAAGGGTTCTTCCTCAACTAGACAAGGAATGTGTACCAAAAATCTACAGCTAACATTATACTTAGGACTGAATATTTTTCCCAAAGATCAAGCTCAAGGCAAGATGTCCATTCTCATCACTCTTATTCAACATAGTACTGGAAGTTCTACCCAGTACCAAAAAAAAAAAGTCTAGAAATTAAGAGTTACATAGAATGGAAAAGAAGAAATAAAACTGTCTCTATTTTCAGAGGACATGACTGTCTACAGTGAAAATCCAAGGGATTCCATAGGGAGAAACAACAACAACAAAACTCCTAGAACTAATAAGTGAGTCCAGAAAAGTCTAGAAGCTATAAGACAAGCATCAAACAATTATATTTCTATGTATTAACAATGAAAGTGTGCATACCAAAATTAAAAATATAATACCATTTATAATCACTCAAAAAAACAGGTGGTAAATCTAACAAAACATGTACAGAGCTTGTATGTTGAAAAGTATAAAATACTGATGAAAAAAAAACAAAGAAAGTCTAAACAAACAGACAGATCATATGCACGGTTGGAAAACTCAACATATGAAGAAGTTGATTTTTCCCGAAGCAGACATACAGGTTTAAAGTAATTCCTATCAAAATTTCAGCAAGAGTTTTTACTGATACAGACAGGATCACTCTAAAATATACGTAAAGAAAATGGAACTAGAATAGTTAAAACAATTTTGAAAAAAGAGTATATTTTTAGTCAGTTTAGACTGCTATAACAAAATACCAGACTTGGGGGGCTTATAAACAATAAAAAAATTATTTCTCACAGTCCTGGGAGAGTGCCAGCATAGCCAAGTTCTAGTGAGAACCCTCTTCCAGGTGCAGACTTCCGACTTTTCTTCGTATTCTCACATGGTGGAAAGAGGACAAGAGAGCTCTCTGGGGTCCTTAAACAAGGACACTAATTTCATTCATGAGGGCGCTACCCTGACCTAATGACCTCCAAAAGGCTCCATCTCCTAATACTCTCACATTGGGAATTAGGATTTCAACATTTGAAATTTGAAGGGACATGAATATTTAGTCCATTTCAGGGAGAGGAATCATTTAACCAATTTCAACACTTCTTATATCCTATAGTATTCAAGACCATATTGGTATTGGTAGAGGAACAGACACACAGATCCATGAAAAAGAATGCTATGCTATGCTAAGTCACTTCAGTCATGTCCGACTCTGTGCGACCCCATAGACGGCAGCCCACCAGGCTCCCCCGTCCCTGGGATTCTCCAGGCAAGAACACTGGAGTGGGCTGCCATTTCCTTCTCCAATGCATGAAAGTGAAAAGTGAAAGTGAAGTCGCTCAGTCGTATCCGACTCTTAGCGACCCCATGGACTGCGGCCCACCAGGCTCCTCCATCCATGGGACTTTCCAGGCAAGAGTGCTGGAGTGGGGTGCCATTGAACCCCAAAATAGACCCACACATAAATAACCAACTGATTTGGGACAAAGGTGAAAAAGCAGTCCAACAAAGGAAGACACCCTTTTCAACAAATGGTGCTGGAGCAACAGGACATCCAAAGGCCAAAAAAAAAGAAAGAAGGAAAGAAAGAAATTTGATCCTCAATCTAAATCTTATACTTTATGCAAAAATTAACCTTATGTGGATAATGGACTTAAACACAAAATGTAAAAGTAGATAACTTTTAGAAAAAAATGGGAGGAAAATCTTTGGGATGTAGAATTAGGCAAACAAAAAGTTCTTAGAAATGACACAAATGCACAGAAGAAAAAAATTGCTAAATAGGACTGTTAACATTACAAACATTTGTCTAGGAAAGACTGTTAAAAGGAAGAAAAGACAAACCAGAAGAAAGTATTTTCAAACCACATATTTGACAAAAGATTCCTATCTAGAATATATAGACAAATCTCAAACTCACCAGTAAGGAAACAATCCAACTACAAAATGGACAAAAGAGATATCGCACCAAAGAGGATACACAGATGGCAAATAAGCACATGAAAAGATGTTCAACATCATTAGTCGACAGGGAAATGCAAATTAAAACCACAATGTAATATTGCTACATACCTATCACAGTGACTACAAAAAAAAAAAAAAACAAAGTGACAACACCAAATGCTGGTAGGGAGTTAGAGAAACTGGATCAGTCATACAATGCTGATGGGTATGTAAAATGGTATTGCTGCTCTAGAAAACAATTTAGCAGTTTCTTATAAAGTTAAATAGGTAACAACCATAGAACTCAGCAATTGCACTCAGGGGCATTTATCCCAGAGAAATAAAGACTCTGTTCACACTAAACTTCCTATGATAACAGCCTCAAAACTAGCTTCCTGACTTGTAGTCAAGTGCTCATTCCTCTACACCCAGATCCACAGCAGAGCTGCTTTTAAGTTCCATTCTCTTGAGCATGACTAGTTTGTTAAATTGACAGGTGAAAGTCATTCAATCCAGTGCTGCCTGGCTGTGCAACTCCAGGGTCACCATGCACATAATACAATACTGTCAACACTCATCTCAGATGTCTGCTTTCACTCCCAGAACATCCTCTTCAAGGCACCCCAACATCCAGGCCAACTAACCACGCCTCTGACAAAACCAGGAAGGAGCAGAGTAGGGAAAATCTTGTCTACAATGGGTTCTCAACTCAGCATGTCCACCCCATTCCTTCTACCCTTTGCCAGTAGACAAATGGCAAGAAAGGAGACGGGACCTACTCAAGACGACCCACCAGGTCAGTGGCAGTACAGGACTCTGAGCTGTCAGCACTAAGCTGGTGGCAGTGGGGCCCATCCACCCACCTTGCATGGAAGCAGCCCAGGGAATTAGCGCTGATGCCAACGCCCCATTCTGGAGCTCCTGACACTTCTTGGACCTAGGCCCTTTCGAAAGGAGCATTTCAAATAGGAGCCATCAACACTTACAGAGGGTGGGTCTTAATCCATAGGGGATCACTAGCTTCACCCAAGTGATGGGATATCCATCGGCACCTCCCATTCTTCTACCAATTATCTATCTGCTAATTATCTGGGATTAAGACTTGACACGGAGCAACATGGTCATTAAACACATATTTGCACGGCTTATTCATGTTAGTGGGGCTGCTCAGTCTAACTGGACACGCCCACAATGCTGCACAACACATTTACATTTGGTTGGCTGTCAACAGCCAATAAAGGACTGCAGGATGTGTTTCCTTCCAAAGTGACTTGGCTCTCAGCAAAAGCTTTCTGCAGGCAAGCTGGGTGTCTTGGCTTTTTGGCAGTACTGACTGAGGCTTAACTCAGAGCATGCATTCAATCACTTGTCAGATATTCATTAGCTCGAGCACTATAGCAGCCACAACACTGGCTCCAGGAGATTTTACAAAGGTGAATGAGACACTGTTCCTGCCACCGCAGAGTTTACCACCAATCAAGGAAACACATGTAAGCAGAGAGAGCTAAGGGCCCTGAGAGAGGGGAAAACAGCATGCCATGTGAACACAGCCCAGGAGAGATCTGTTTGGCCTAAAAAATAAAGGGAGGCTTCATAGAGGAGGTGGCATTTTCAGCACAGAAACAGATTGAGAGAGGAACTAGAAAAGCAAGGGCCCAGAGATGTGCCAGCAGAACAGGTGTGACTCAGTGTGGATGGCACACGTGCCATAGGTGGGAGGGAGATGCCCTGGGTCGTATCACAGAGGGCACTGAGTGTACTGCTAGGGTTTGGAAATGTTTCTGCTGGTTATGAGGAACATGGAAGGAATTTTGCTTTGGTGTGTGGGTGGGTGTTGGTAAACTTTTAATTGAAGTATAGCACACATACAGAGAAGTGCAAACATTTTCACCAACTGACCACACCTCTGTAAACAGCACCCAGCTAAAGAAAGAAATCATTACTAAAAACCCAATAGCACTCTTTCAGGAACTACCCAATCACAAGAGAAAACAGTATCCTGATCTTAACACCATAAAATAGTTTTCCGTATTTTATTGTATTTGGCTTCTTTCACCGAACACAATGTTTTCAAGACTCATCCATGTTGCCATATATAAAAGTAGTTTGTTTTTCATCTTTATGTTAATATCCCATTGTATGAAGATATGACAATTACTAATATTAATGAGCATCACCTGGTTTCCAGTTTGGGGCTATAAAACTTCTTGCATCTGACTTCTGGTACTTTCATGGATGTCCATCTGTTTGGTACATATCTAGGAGTGGAATTGCTGGGTCATGGGGTATGCATGGGCTTCCCAGGTAGCTCAGCTGGAAAAGAATCCGCCTGCAATGCAGGAGGTCCCAGTTTGATCCCTGGGTTGGGAAGATTCCCTGGAGGAGGGCATGGCAACCCACTCCAGTATTCTTGCCTGGAGAATCCCCATGGACAGAGGAGCCTGGCAGGGTAGACAGTCCATAGGGTCACAAAGAGTCGGACAGGACTGAAGTAACTAAGCATGGAACAGGGTATACATATGTCTACTTGAATAGATACTACTAGTCTTCTACAGTTGTTTTGTCCATTTACACATCCACCTAACACAGAGTGTAGTGCTTAGAAAAGGGGGAGCTGGCACACAGGAACCAGCCAGGAGGCCAAGCAATACAGCCCTGGGGAGGCATAATGAAATCAGTTGCAACAGAACTGGAATTTAAAAAGGCTGATAAAAAGGCACTATAGGGTGGAACACGTCCAATGAGGAGGCAAGGGAGAAGTGTACTTGAGAGAGAGAGAGAGAGAGAAAGGTTCCTGTATGGGGTGGCTGGTTGGGTGAGGGGTGTTAGGTTGAAGGCAGGAGAAAAACATCTTAGTTTGGGACACATTGTGTTGAGATGCAGGGCTGATGAGATGATGATGTCCAATAAACTGCTGGCTACCTGGTCTGTTTGCTAAAGGATGAGGTCAAGGCTGGAGACACAACGTTAGAATTTATCATCACAGAGACAGGAATTGAAGCCAGGGGTGTGGCTGAGGTTTCCCAGGAGGTGCTGTGTGGAATGCAGAGGAGGCTGAAGACCAGCCGCCCACCTTGAGGGGATGAGCGGAGGAAGAGGAACAAGAGACAACATCGCTTCCCTCTGAAACGCTGGCAGGGGCTGTGAGGCGTGAGTCAGGCCCTCCGAGCCCCAGCAGCATCCAGGGGTCCGACTCACCAGCCACAGTTTCCTCCTGAATGAACTTGCATCACTAACCTCAAGGCTGAGTTGCGAAATCCGCATCAGATTGCGTACCTCTGGCGGCGTCATAGGGACAACGGGCACCAAAGACTCATAGCATCTCGGGGCAGCGAGTTCTCTTCCCACCACCACAACGGCTCCGCTAAGATGGTATCCAGCACCCCAGGCAGGAAACTCAAATTTCCCACGGCAGCCCATTCCACAGTTGAGCAAGTGAGACAAGAAAAACCTTCCCTTATAAATGCCATCTCATGACACTGGAAGTCAAAAGAAGAGAAAACAGCAACCCTTCAATGGTGAGGACCCTGGATAGAGTAAGATGCAAGGGGCTTTGTAGTCCGGAAAATCTACTAACGTGTCCCTGACCACCTTCCCGTTGGGGTCATGGAGCTCCACTCCTCACCGGAAGCTGCAGTGATTTCACTACCGCTCGCACCTGGGCTGGGTATGTGCTCATCCGCTGCAGGCATTCCTCTGGCTTCATCAAGCAGTGAGTCCTGTCCTGGATGGTGGCCAGGCTCTCAGGACTGAGGCGGTGCATGCCACGGCACAGATCCACCGGGCTGGACACGCGGAGAGAACGAGCGGCGGCTGGCAGAGAGCGAGCCCACTGCGAGCACAGCGGGCACCATGCCATGCGGTTCAACTTTTTTTTTTCTAAATATTTACCTGCACCCGCTCTGCGTGGGTCTCTGGAGAAGAAGGAAGTCAGATAGGATTAAGAAATGACTTCCCCCATTCCCCGTCTTGGGGAGAGCCGTACAAGAAATGGGTGTAAGAGACGAGACGGTGGCTGGAAAAAACAAAAAAAAATTTTTTTTGGTCTTGCTTTTAGAAATTTTCAAACTACCCACCTAAGCAACCTCTTCAGCTGCTGCTAAGTCGCTTCAGTCGTGTCCAACTCTGTGCGACCCCATAGAGGGCAGCTCACTAGGCTCCTCTGTCCCTGGGATTCTCCAGGCAAGAACACTGGAGTGGGTTGCCATTTCCTTCTCCAATGCATGAAAGTGAAAAGTGAAAGTGAAGTTGCTCAGTCGTGCCCGACTCTTAGCGACCCCACGGACTGCAGCCTACCAGGCTTCTCCATCCATGGGATTTTCCAGGCAAGAGTAATGGAGTGGGGTGCCATTGCCTTCTCCAAGCAACCTCTGCATGATCTGAAATATGGAGATTTGGTTTCTGGAAAAGACATCAAAGGAAAACTGCCCTTGAGCCTTGAAAGAGAGGGTCTCATCAGCCACTTTAAACTGACAGCATGAACCTCCAATGTGTTATCCTTGATACACGTCTGCCAGCTGAAAAGACGCCTTACTTTCTCCCGACTATCAACCATCCAGTCCTTCAGACCACAGACAAGATTCTTAGCAATTTTCCAAAACTGGCAGACTTTGAAAGTGGCTAGCTTCTATCCAAGTTGACAGAACAGGGTTAACTTTCTGGTTCTACAGAATCCTTTTTCCTTCCCTTCGCTTTATATAGATGCTCATCTTGCCTATTATTATACACGACACCCGCTGTTTTCTCAATACGCTTCCCATTATCTTCATCCTATTACTTTGAGCCCCTATGGGCATGCTGCTGCTGCTAAGTCACTTCAGTCGTGTCCAACTCTGTGCGACCCCATAGACGGCAGCCCACCAGGCTGCCCCGTCCCTGGGATTCTCCAGGCAAGAACACTGGAGTGGGTTGCCATTTCCTTCTCCAATGCGTGAAAGTGAAGTCGCTCAGTTGTGTCCGACTCTTCACGACCCCACAGACTGCTGCCTACCAGGCTCCTCTGTCCATGGGATTTTCCAGGCAAGAGTAAAGGAGTGGGGTGCCATTGCCTTCTCCACCTATGGGCATAAGAATTGCCTAATCCACAGGCATGGAATTCCACCCAGCATAGCATATGACCTGTGCTGGGTCATACGTGTAAAAGTGGTATGGGGATGGCCAGTGGTCATGGGATGAATAGCTTGATAATCACCTAATGAAGTTGGAGGCAGCCAGCCTCACAGAATACTGAAATGCCCTTCTAAAGGCACAACTGATATACCAGGCAACACACTGAAAGAACAGAGTGCCATTCTTCAGGATGCAGTGCATTTATTAAATCAGAGACCTCTATAGTGTGTGCACCCCAGCAGGAAGGACAGATGGCCTGGGAGGCAGCGGTGGCTCCACCATTAGTCCCAGTGTCCTACTATATGCATCTTTGTGCTTCCCAGCCCAACACCTCTGGGCTCTGCAGGGTCATGCCTGCTCAATCTCATATGAAGCTACCAGTATGGGAATATATATTACAGTTTATCAGTTGGACTTCTTGATAGGAACTTGTTTTACTAATTAGTTTTACTAATTATCTCATCTTCTTGATTGTGGTGGTGGTTTCACTGGTATATGCCTATGTCAAAACTCATCAAATTGTACATTTTAAACAATTGTGCCTCATAAATCTGTTAAAAAAGAAAATTTGACAATGTGAAATGCATGATCTCAAAAGAAAAAAATGTTGAGATTATTTCAATAGAGAAGGTGGTAAAAATATAAAAAATAGATGATAAAAATAAAGAAATCCTTCATGGAAGAAATAACCTTAGGCATGATTCAAAATGGAAAGAAAGTGGAAGTGCTCAGTTGTGTCCAACTCTTTGCAACCCCATGGACTACATAGTCCATAGAATTCTCTAGGCCAGAATACTGGAGTGGGCAGCCTTTCTCTTCTTCAGGGGATCTTCCCAACCCAGGAATCATACCCAGGTCTCCCGCATTACAGGCGAATTCTTTACCAGCTGAGCCACAAGGGAAGCCTGACTCAAAATTACTGAAGTATATTTTCATGTGTAACTCCAACTACTGCCTTTAAAAGTTGAAATCCTTAAAGAGAAGGCCTCACCTAGTCTTCAAATCAGGATGGGTTTGCATGTGCAGGTTTGGGCAGGGCTTTAGGAGAGGGGAACTGCTCTGTGTAGTAAGGGAGAAGCATTATAATGCTGGGAAAAGGGGAGGCACCTGGGAGAGAGGAGGGAGGGGCCAGCAAGGTGGACACTGCAGGGGTGAGGGAGGGAGAGCCGAGAGCCCTTGGAAGCACACTAACGCAAAGGGATTTTGAAAGAAAGGGAATTCATCAGAGAGGATTTTTTTTTTTTTTTTCCAAAACTTACCCAACCATGGAAACTTTTTATTGAGTAACAACCATTAACGTTCTGTGGAACTAATGTTTCTTTTTTTTTTTAAGTTGTTTACTATGGTGTATGTTTATGGGCCTGTCTCCCTCTGGTCACTCCCACACCGTCTTTTAAAAAGGGCTGCATTGCTAATTCTTTTATGTGTAAGTGGATTTTTCTGAGAATAATGAAGGGAGCAAAGCATGAGTTGTGCGTCTGTGTTGATGCAAGGCAAAAACAGATTACGTGGAGAGGCTGGAGTTAAAGACTTCAGTGTAAATCCCTGGAAATGAGCAAAAAATTCCAGAACTGAAAGAGCTTCAAAGTCTATGGAAGTGATGAAGTTCAAGTTGAGATTTCCCAGGGGTAAAGAAGGATCCGGTTAATATCTAGTTCTAGGTGGAAGAAATAGGAAATAGCATAAGATAAATGATATCATGAAAATATGGAGTGGAGAGTAAAAAAGACCCAGAGAAGAGTGGAAGAATTTAGAAAAGCTTGAGGGACTACTAGGCTGAGAGGCTATCCCCTACTCCCCAACCACCACCCTAGAGAAACTGAGAATGAGCCCCCAGCAGAAATCGAGGGTTTTTCTTTCCTGTCCCTCTTCCCAGTTTTCTAAATTAACTATGTTGGCCCAAAGAAACAACTGAGATGAGAACTCTCATGAAAGAAGACACTATCATCTTTGTGGGAGAGAGAGGCTAGAATAGAGACTAGTGGGGCCTTTGTCCAATACCCCAGACCATCTGTTTGGTGTTGTAACTGGCTCTGGGAAAAAACCCAACCATGCAATTCAGGGGCCATGGATTGGATTATTAAGAGAGTTCAGAAAAACTGAAGAACAGTCCTCAACACTGGTTCATCAGTCATATCCCACCCCAACCCTGCATCCAGGTGTCTTGGCCAAGCCTTTCCTTTGTGTTAGAGCTGATCTAAACAGCAATGCTGAGCCTCTAATCAGACGCTGGAGCCACAGTGCTGTCATGGCACAGAACCTCACCTTCTGGAGTAAATCCTGTCTGAGAGTTTGTCCCTTTGTTCAGGAGAGGTCTACCAATGGAAGAAAATCAACTGGGAACCCCACACAGTCAACTTTTGAGATTTCAAAATATATATATATATATATCCATTTTATAAATGAATGAAATAGAAACATAGAGCTCTGTTAATGCAATGTAGAAAGATTTATCTGTGAATAATAATTTGTCTAAAGAGGGGAGAATAAGAATTGAGTCCAAGCCCCTCATTCTCTTCTTGTTTTTCAGCATCAGTGTGGCGGGAGGAAGAGGAACAAAGAGGGAGCATGTGGTAGGTAAGGTTCTGACTACTCAGTCCACAGTACTCCAGGGTTAACCTTAATCTCTCCTTTTCCTGAGACCCAGGTAGACATCCACAGTCTGCTAGAGCTCACCCTCTTAGAAAGCAAAGCCCTCATCGGAGAGAGTCACAGGAAGGAGTTACAACCTACCGCACTTTGCTGGTTCCCTGCTAGGTCCGTCCTAGGCGTGGAAGAACGGTGGAGCTGGCCGGTGGGTCTTGCCCAGCAGGTGGCAGTGTGAGACACAGTGTAATGGATATCCGGAGGCAGACCTTCGGGGTCCTGATTTGAAACAGATTGTTTTAACTTTTCTAAGGCTCAGATTCCTCCGAGATACACTTGGCCTTCATCCCTCACAGCTATCCCATACTTGAGCCTGTCTATTGTCACTGTTTGACCTTGCATGCTAATGCGTGGGGCTCTTGAAGTCTAGTCTCCCAAGAGCCTCCCTCAGAGGGCAGTTTCCCCCCCCCCCTCCGCCAATCATTTATTCATCTATTCTTTGTTCCTTTGTTCATTTACACAAAATTTTCCCTTTAACAAAAACACCGAGTATCTGCGATACATAAGCCACTGAGCACAGAGCTGTGCTAGATTCAAAGATGCATCAAAAGCTTCCCCAATTATCTAGAAGACTGGTTCATTTGGTTTTGCTCAGTCTCCTATAAGATTCTTTGCTCCTTCCTTCCCTACATGTGACCAAGTCTTCTGATTTCCTAGGAGAATTTTCCAGAAAGGAGTGCGCATGACATGGGACCTGCTTGCTCTTTGGGAAAGCAGGTATTGACGAATCTCTTATCTTGTCCCCCTCTTCCTAGCATGGATTCTGTGATTGCAGGGCCCCCGTGCAACCATGGTTGACATGGGAGGGTAATTCTACAGGGAAGGGAATGTGAGAGGAACCCTCAAGGAATAAAAGTAGCATCTTCGAGTCAGTGATATGGAGAAGGTGGCTCCTGCCCAGCCTGCTGAGCCCTCACATCCCCGTCCCGCTCCCAGCCGTAGTTTATACATCCTGTTTGTGCAGCCATCTGGGCAGGCTTCTTGATGAGGACAGTTTGTGGAAGATCCCTGCTGGGAGCATCATGATAGGGTGATTGTAGCAGTCACCTTCCAATGTCTGGGAGGTTGGGAAGTTGCAGTGGCCTCCACATTCCTTTGCCTTCCACAGTTCAGAGCCCTCCCCTCCCTCAGAGGTTCCTTGTCGCTGGGGAACTCAGCCAGCAGGTGTGCTGAGCTGGTAGCCTATCTTCCTCAGCCCTGACCTCCAGGGGCTCCTGGAGACACAAGTCACAAAAAGAGCTCATTTCCAAATTATGGAGGACAGAGAAAAGGAGGAAGCAACTTACCAAGCAACTGAGGCAGACTACCAAGGAAATCTTCCAGGACTACTTCAGAGTCTCTTGTGGACACACAGGACACCCACAGACTCCCAAGCCCTGTAGAGCATCATAGACAAACCACAGGGGCGGCAGGCCAGGGCAGTTCCCAAGTCCCGAAGTTCAAAGGGACTGTTTGCAGCAGAAATGGAGCCAGCTCTTTCAGGGTCTCCCCTCTCAGCACAGTGAGTCCCTGGGGCTACTGTCCTGGCCTTGGGTGGCTGGTCCCCACTAGGGTCTCCTTTTGTCTTATTCAGTACATTCCCAGTCCATATTCAGGCTAAAGAATCCCCACTGTAGCCCCAGTCCACTCTGATCTTGAATCCCACCCCTAACTCAGGCCTACATTCAACCTCTCTCCTACTCTGTCACCCCAGACAGGGCCTGCGTAGTGTCCTTCTCTGAACCCCGGGATGAAGTACAGTCTCTCAGGCCTAACTCCCAGAGCAGCACTTACAGCATAAGCAGCTGGAACTCTTGGTCCAAAGATCTCAGGAAAACTTTCATCCTATCACTCCCAATATTCCTCAGTGTAATGTGGCCTCTTTGTCCCCAAGTACCAGGCTCCATACTGGCTGGAGAATCTCCTACTAGCATTAAGATCTGCTGGTAGCTTGAGCACCACCTTTCAAAGAGTTTCATCCAACACTGGGCCCGCCTGGTACAGAGACAGCCTTGGGGCAAACTGGCAGGGAATTATGAACCTTCAGAGCCCTCTGTGGGGGGCCAAAGCAGCAAGGGAGAATCTTGGCCACAGGACACTGAGGGAACCAGGGAATTTCCATGTGAAAGTGCAGGCAAAGTGACCCACAAGAACCCTGGCATGTTGCCTGAGAAAGAGCTCTCAAACAACCTAGGTTTTTAGAAAGCCACCCTGTGAGGAGTACGGGGTCTGACTCTGAGGAGACAGGAAGTGACTTGGTATGTCACCTGGGGATTCAAGGGAGAAATTAGATCAGAGGCAACTGGAAAACACCCTGAAGATTCACCTGGACAAGAAGTTGAGTAGATGACTCTGGCAGGAGCCCTATAGGTGAGTGTAGTTCATGGCGTGTGGCCACCCGTACACTGCCTCCTCCTGGGAGTCAGGAGCACCATCTGAATACCTCTTGGAAACTTAAAAAAAAAATGATTTCTTTATTGTTGTTTGTGCTGGGTCTTCATTGTTGTGTGGGGGCTTTAGCTGTGGTGAGCAGGGGCTGCTCTTTGCTGCAGTGCATGGGCTTCTCATTGTGGTGGCTTCTCTTGTTGCAGAGCACAGGCTCTAGGCAGATGGGCTTCAGGAGTTGCAGCTTGAAGACTCTAAAGCTTGGCTCATTAGTTGTGCAGTACAGGCTTAGTTGCTCTGCAGCACATGGAATGTTTCTGGACCAGGGATCAAACCCATGTCCCCTGTATAGGCCGGTGGATTCTTATCCACTGTACCATCAGGGAATTACCCTCTTGGAAGTTTTCCTGCCTGATCCAGATGTTAGACAAGCACCAGAAGCCCAGATTATATGGTTTGGGGTACAGCAAAGTTAGGGCTTACCTCTCAAGCTCCTTGAATCCATAAACCATTTAGTTAATAGAGACTCAATCATGGCCTCTTCCTCAGCCCACCTTTCTCTCTCAGCCACCCATGGGATGAGGGATGGCTAAGCTGAGGGAGAAACCCTTGGCAGGTCAGGAGACAAGCTGATCACAAAAGTTCAGCCCCCATCTTGGACAGTCCTCTCCCGGTTGCTCAGCTGTGAACAAGGAAGCTCAGATGGTCCTGAGATGTTGGCCATGGTCCACACAGGACCTTAAGTCTGAGGAGAAGAGCAAACAAACTTTTTAGCTTCTCACACCCATCATCATGGACAAATTGTGGCAGAGTGGGAATGTACGGGGGATGGGAGAAGCAGTCTGGAGTCACTCCAAGTCAAATAATGGCAGGACATGACCCAGAAATGAGAGTGAAGTCATGTCCCAACAGATTCCAGTCACGGAGGAGCAGAGACCCAGAGGCAGAGAAAAGAGAGGAAGAGGTCTGGAGGGGAGCATGGTCTTCGTACTTTAGGAAAAGGATGCTGGAGATTAATTTAGGAATTCCTTTGAAGGCCAAAATGTCCAGGGAAGAAGTTCAAGAAGACTGCAGCTCCTGAGCCACAATTGAAGGATGTCCTGAGGGCCAGTGAGCTGGGAGGCGCACAGAAACTGAATGGACGTCTGAGTGGTCAGTGGGGTCCAGTGACCAGGGAACTGTCCTCCCCCTGAAGAGTGCTGGTTGCCCAAGATTGGGAACAGCCAAGCCTTAAAGAGTAGCTTGCTGATGGACTGAGGCTGATACTGGAGATAGAGATGCGAGCGAGTCTCAGGATTTTCCCATTGAAGTTCTCCTTGGCTCAGAGAGTCTGCCTGCTCCATTTCCTTCCATCCATAAATCAATTTGAGGAGAGCTGATATTTTATTTTAATGATACCATGTTCTCTAATTCACAAACACTGTAGATCTCTCAATGTATTTAGGCCTTCTTCAATTTCCCTTGGTAAAGTTCTGTAATTTTCTGTGTACAAATATTACACATATCTTGATAAATTTTATCTCTATTTCATATTTTTACATAAATGCTATTTTGAGTTTCCAATTGTTCACTGCTAATATAGAGAGATAAAATTGATTTTTGTTTGAAATTCCTGGTGGTCCAGTGGTTAGGACTTTCACTGCCATGGGCCTGCGTTCAATCCCTGCTTGGGGAACTAAGATCCTTGCAAGCCATGTGGTGCAGCAAAAAAAAAAATTTTTAATTTTTTAATTTAAAATGTTTTGGTTTTTTGACCTCATATTCCTTATAACTTTTGTTAAACTCACTTATTAGTCCTGTGGCTTTTTCTGTTGACTATTTAGGACTTTCTACATAGATGTATCACCTGTAAATAAGGAAAATTGTATTTCCCCCTTTCTGTGTGCTTTTTCTTTTTCTTGCCTTAACTGCATTAGCTAGTACCTGCAGTACAATACTGGATAGAAGTGGTATGTATAGACATCCTTGTCTTCTTGATCTTAGTCTGGAAAGCAATCAGTCTTTCACACTAAGTATGATGTTGGCTGTAGACTTTTTTGTAGATGCCCTTTATCAGACTGAGGAGTTCCATTCTATTCCTGGTTTTCTGACAGTTGTTACCAGATTGGCTATTTGGTCAAATGTTTTTTCAGCATCTATCAAAACGAGCATAGAGTTTTTCTTTTACAGATTGTAAATGTGGTGAATTATGTTGATTTATTTAATGTTAAAACCAACTAGACATTCCTGGGGTAAGCCCTACTTGGTCATGATATATTATTCTCTAATATGTTGTTGTATTAAATTTCCTAAAATTTTGTTTAGAATTTTTGCAAATGAGACATAGTGGTCTATAGTTTTCTTTCTTGTAATATTTTTGTCTGGTTTTGGCATCATGGTAATGTTGGGGTCATAGAATGAGTTGGAAAGTATTCCCTCATTTTCAGGATTTTAAGAGCTTATTTAGAATTTTTTTCTTCCTTAAATATTTGATAGAATTCACCAGGGAAGTCATCTGCACCTGAGGTTTTCTGTGAGGAAAGGTTTTTAACTACAATTTTGATTCCTTTAATAGATATAAAGGCGCTTCAAGTTATTTATTTCTTTAATCAGTGTTTGTAATTTGTATATTCATAGTTTTTATTCATTTCATCTATGTTTTTAAAATTGGCACAAAGTTGTTCATAACATTCCCTTTAAATATCAGCATGATCTATAGATGTGTCACCTCTAATTCCTAATACTGTTAATTGATGTTTTCTTTTTTTCTGATCAGTCTAGAAAGAAGTTTATCAAATTGACCCAAAATAACCAGCTTTTGGTTTTACTGGTTTCTACTTTTAATCTCCTGTTTCCTTGATTTCTGCTTTGGGTTTAGTTTTCCCTTTTTGCTGCAATTTACTGGGATTTTAGCAGGGAGCAGAAACAACTGCATGAGTTCACTAAATGTTTATCCAGAAATCAGAGATGTGATCTGAGGGAGACAGGTGGTGGACTTGGTTTTAGCTTCACTTTATGGCTCTCCCACTGGAGTTTATGGAACCACCATTTATAGATTCCTCTAGGCTGGAAGGGCTTCCCAGGTGGCACAGTGGTAAAGAAACTGCCTGTCAATTCAGGAGACACAAGTTTGATCCCTGAGTTGGGAAGATCTCCTGAAGAAGGAAATGGCAACCCACTCCAGCATTCTTGCCTGGGAAATCCCACAGACAGAGGAGCCTTGGGCGGCTGTGGGGGGGGTGGGTGGGAGTGTGTGGCTACAGTCCATGGGGTCACAAAGAGTCGGATACAACTTAGTGACTAAACAACAGTAAAAATGTTTCTGGGCTGGAAAGCTTGGAGTTATTAGTGTTTAAAATGTTGTTTGTGCAGTCTGATAGACTCAGGATTTCTGTCCTAAATTTTCCCGCTTTCTAACCATGAAACCTTGTAATTTAATGCCCTTGAGCCTCAGCTTCTCATCTGTACAACAGACATAACAGTATTTTTCCTTATAATGAGATAATCCATACTGATACTCTTAACTCCAGTACCTAGCATGTTAGCTACTATTACTTTTTCATGACTTTCATCACAAAAATCTATCCTGCCTTAAAAACCCCTTTTTCATTTAAGCATTTTGTCATGTTAACCCTCCTGCTAAATAAATTCCCGTCTTCCACTGCTCCTCTCAAGGGTGTGGTAATTAAATGCATAAGCTAGCTTTTGTTTTATAGCAAATCATCCCAAAAACAGGGACATAAAAAAATGAACAAGTTTCCCCTTCATGATTCTGTGTGTTGGCTGGGCCATCTAGGCCAACTCAAGAGTTGGATGATGTAGGATAGCTTCACTTATATGTCTGGTGACCAGTTTGGTGTCTGCTGAGACTCAGCCATGTATCCCTAACCATCTAGTAGGCTAACCCAGGCTTGTCTGTGTGGTAGGACGCCAAGAGGAAGAGAGGGCAAGCTCTGATGACCAAGCTCCTCCCACCATAGGACCCAGCACATAGTCTGTGCATGGCTTCACTAATCAGTCCACTTTATGTTGCTTGTTTTCCCCCTTGCCTGTTTCCAAGCACTTCTTACTCGTGTTGTCCTCCTATATGTAAGGTAACTTTGAATGTGATCTTTTATCTTGGCAAATATAGGATGCTGGGCAAAGAACTAAGGAATAAAAATTTCCAGCTCCGATATGAGGGGGTCCCTGACTTCCTGTCCCTGAAGTCCCTAGATAACCCACCTAATCCCTCTGGGACTCCGTCCTGCCTTGGCTCTGTCAGTTCTCTCAGACCTCGATTCCTTCCCAACCCAGGTAGAGCCTGAGCCTCCAATCTGTCAACAGCCCTACTCCACCACCACCAACAGACTCTGCCACCTGCCACTGTGCCAGCCTGCCCTTCCTCCTAGTCTGCCCCACTTCCATCTCCCCTTGACCTAAGGGAACAGCTAATTCCCAGTTCTTAGCCTCTCCTTTCCTGCTGACTGAGCTCAGAGTTCCCATTCCGACAGTGGGTAAGGGCTGGCCCTGGGGACCCAGGGAGAGCAACCCCCATCCGTCACATGGCCTGTGCTAAATGCAAGTAGACAGAGAGCTAGTGGGTGTAGCTAA
This sequence comes from Bison bison bison, assembly GCF_000754665.1. Classification (NCBI taxonomy): domain Eukaryota; kingdom Metazoa; phylum Chordata; class Mammalia; order Artiodactyla; family Bovidae; genus Bison; species Bison bison. The sequence continues at coordinate 2,545,694 of NW_011494815.1, read as the reverse complement.
CGCCCACTAATGCATCCTGCAAGCAGAGACCCATTCCTTCTTCCAGATTGGATAAACTGCACAGGTTTGGCAAGTATGGGTCTAAGGTGCTCTCAGCAGCTCAGCCCTCTGCCAGAAATACCATCCATATAGGCGCCTGTCTTCCGCCTGGAGGCACAATGCCTTATCCAAAACCTTGTCTCTGGGAGAAGAGAAAAGATCAGTGCATACTCGGGAACAAGCTGCCCAGCCCCAGCCAGTTTATCTGCCCCAAATGCCTCAGCTCCACAGCTGATGTGTGACCTGAGTGGTTTCTGGTTCTCTGATCCACACATGATGCTCTAGGAGAAAAAAATGTCTCTAACTATATTTACCAGATCTTTTTGGGGGGGAGAGGACAAAGATACATAGTTTAATATTTATATAATTGAACTTATTTAAGTTAGGACATTTTATTCTCCTTATGCTCCACATATCGGAGAAGGCAATGGCACCCCACTCCAGTACTCTTGCCTGGAAAATCCCATGGATGGAGGAGCCTGGTAGGCTGCAGTCCATGGGATCGCTAAGAGTCGGACACGACTGAGCGACTTCACTTTCACTTTTCACTTTTATGCATTGGAGAAGGAAATGGCAACCCACTCCAGTGTTCTTGCCTGGAGAATCCCAGGGACGGGGGAGCCTGGTGGGCTGCCGTCTATGGGGTCACAAAGAATCGGACACGACTGAAGCGACTTAGCAGCAGCAGCAGCATGCTCCACATATAAAAACAACACATGCAAGACTTCCCTAAGTGGTCCAGTGGTTGAGTCCACCCACCAATGCAGGGGACAGAGGCTTGATCCCTGGTCCAGGAAGACTGCACATGCCATGAAGCAACAAACCCGTGTGCCACAACTGCTAAGACCAAGTGCTGCAACTACTGAAGCCCACTCACCCCAGAGCCCATTTTCTGCAACGAGAAGCCACCACAGTGAGAAGCCCATGCACCACAAACAGACAGCAGCCTATGCTCGCTGCAACTAGAGAAAGCCCATGTGCAGCAACAACGACCCAGCGCAGCCAAAAAATAAATAAATAAAAAACTTAAAAATAAATAAAAATAACATTCTCATGATTAGAAAAAAATCTACAGTATACTGCAGAGAAGAAAGTGAAAAGTTCCCTTAGCCGCCAAAGAACATGCCTCCCCACCAAGCAACCATTGTTAGCATACCTGTATTTATCCTTCTAGAAGTTTCTACATATGTGTAAACATGGATTTGTTATAATCCTGTTTTACATGTATGAATAGAACACTGTAACAGTTTACTATTTATGTTGTATTGGTAAATTTTCTCATGTGGCTATATGACAAAATCTTTCCAAAATGTACAGTTCATGATTTAGAAGCACGTGATAACTCAAAAACCTACTTCATAAATAACTTTTCTAGAACTCAAAACACCCTCTCAGAGAAATAATGTTCTAAGTCGGGGTCCGTAAACTTCTGTAAAGGGCCAGATGGCAAGTATTTTCAGCTTTGCAGGCCATGATCTCTGTCACTGGTTCTGTTTGGGGGGCTGTTTGTTTTTGTTCACAATCTTTTTAAAAAGTAAAGACCAATCTTGTCTCTTAAGCTGCACAAAAACAGGCTGTGGGCTAAATTGGGCCTTCAGAGTATAGTCTGCTGTGCCCTGTTTGAAATACCAGTTAGGCTCCCAGCTTAGCACCCAGAAGCAAAATCCACCCAAAATGCTAAGATACCAAATGAGTCAATATATTTTAAATGGCTTTGCAAACCATAACATCTACACCACTGTGAAGAATTATGACACTTCTTCAGTGTTTAGCATGTGGGTAATTTTTTAAAAAATAAAATTTGTTAACATTGAATTAAAAAGTTCTATATATCTTGAATTGCATGAAGAATTAGTGAAGAATCTGAATAGAATTTTCCAGTTATCTACAAGGTAGAAGAGGTGGGGAACTGTGTTATATCCAATCCTACTGTTTTTGTCAACACAATGTAAATATGCTGCTGCTGCTGAGTCACTTTAGTCGTGTCCGACTCTGTGCGACCCCATAGATGGCAGCCCACCAGGCTCCCCCGTCCCTGGGATTCTCCAGGCAAGAACACTGGAATGGGTTGCCATTTCCTTCTCCAGTGCATGAAAGTAAAAAGTGAAAGTGAAGTCGCTCAGTTGTGCCCGACCCTCAGCGACCCCATGGACTGCAGCCTACCAGGCTCCTCTGTCCATGGGATTTTCCAGGCAAGAGTACTGGAGTGGGGTGCCATTGCCTTCTCCTCAATGTAAATATATGTGGGCCCAAACTTGACTGGTTTGTGTGGCATAAGTTCATAGGCCAAGCAGCCCCCTCCATCAGTAGAGAGAGAGTGTACCACTGAGTTTCCGTCTCTTCCCCCAACTCCTGTGGGTGCTGAGAAAGGCTTCTCTTGTGCTTGTCACTTACATTCACATGCACTGACCTGAATCTTGAGTTCTCTGTGCGTTGCCCTTCTGGTAACTCACAAAGGCAAGAGAAGGGGCAGACAGCAGAGTAACAAGGATGCTGGAGAGTCATTTGAGAACTCCTTAGATGAGGAACCTTATTTTTAACAATGGCCAAAAATCCTTACTGTATTTCATTGAGCTTTAATCCTTATGACTCATCTCTTTTCTGTCAGAGAGGTAGAACTTACCTTAATAACTGCACTTTATGATTACAATTCTACTTTCATACAAAAGAAGTGCAGACTACCCTGAAATACTTGGGCTGGCATTAGGAAAGAAGGTGGGAGAGAAAGGGTGCTGAGAAGGATCATGAGTGAGGAAGGGCCTGAGCTGGGGGTGGTGTGCAGGCAGTGAAGGAAGCTCCTGGTACATATACAATTTCAGGAGGGAGAGCCAGGTGGGCAGGTGGCATAAAGTCACCTGGGTCCTTAAGATGGGGGCACTTTGTCAGTTCCCTTAGCAAAACATCCTATAACTGGCTAAAAGAAGTTCTTTAAAAGAAAATTCTGTAATGATAATAATAATAATAAAATAAGGCCTTCCATACATTGGACTTGAAGCACCCCTTGATTCTCCTGAGTCTGCTTATCCAGTCACGTAAGCCAGAGCAGACTGTCAGAGAAAGCGTGTTGATGATGACAGGTACAATTTAAAAATAACCTAAGTTGGACTTCCCTGGTGGTCCAGTGGTTGGGGAGTCCACCTGCCAATGCAGGGGACACAGGTTTGATTCCAGGTCTGGAAGGATCCCACATGCCTCAGAGCAACTGGACCCGTGGGCCACAGCTACTGAGCCCTCGAACCCTAGAGCCTGTGCTCCGCAACAAGAGAAGCCACTGCAATGAGAGGACTCTTAGAGTAGTCCCTGTTCACCACAACTAGAGAAAAGCCCACGCAAAGCAACAAAGCCCCAGCACAGCAAAAATAAATAAATCTGTGAGTCTGTTTCTTAAAAGATAAAATTAAAATGACATAAGTTTACAGACCACAGAAGAGTTTAGATAATACTTTCCCAAGCATTATCCTTGTAACAACAACTCCATAAGGTCAGGGAGGTGGAGATGGGCTCAGTGACTCGCCCAAGGTCACAGAGGTAGCACAGGGCTGAGCAGAAAGCAGGGTGTAAAGTTTCTGAGGCCAGTCACAGAGCTCCCCACATTTCCCACGCTGCGGAGGTGCCAGGCAGATCTAGTGGGAATGGGCATCCCTGCCCCTATTCTCCTTCCTCTTCATTTAGTGGTTAGATTCCCATGAACATCACTCTAGGTGAAGCATGCTGTGCTTATGAAGCATCTGTGTGTGTTAGTTGCTCAGTCCTGTCCAACTCTTTGCGACCCCATGGACTGTAGCGCGCTAGGCTCTTCTCTCCATGGAATTCTCCAGGCAAGAATACTGGAGTAGGCTGCTATTTCCTTCTCCAATGAAGCATATGAAACCTCAAATAAAGCATCTGGGTCAGCTGAGCATCTGCCCCTGCACAGGGGAAGGTATGAGAGCCACAGTGGGAAGGGAACCAACTCCAGGGCCAGGTCGGATGACAGGGATGACATCCTCAGTGCTTGGCCAACCAGCTGTGTGAGCCTGAGCACATCATTTAACCCCTGGTCAATGTAGAGAAAGCAAGCAGCCCAGTGCCAAGGACCCACTAAAAGTGTAGTAACTGATACAGATTTCATTATAATGGTGCCTTAATCCTTTGGGACCGTATCATAAAAAGAAAACTACCAACAAGAGCTTGATAAACAAACGGTTCATCAGTTCAGTTCAGTTCAGTCGCTCAGTCGTGTACGACTGTGTGACCCCATGAATCGCAGCACCCCAGGCCTTCCTGTCCATCACCAACTCCTGGAGTCTACCCAAATTCATGTCCATCGAGTCGGTAATGCCATCCAACCGTCTCATCCTCTGTCGTCCCCTTCTCCTCCTGCCCCCAATCCCTCCCAGCATCAGTCTTTTCTGATGAGTCAACTCTTCACATCAGGTGGCCAAAGTATTGGAGTTTCAGCTTCAGCATCAGTCCTTCCAATGAATGGCCAGGACTGATCTTTAGGATGGACTGGTTGGATCTCCTTGCAGTCCAAGGGACTCTCAAGAGTTTTCTCCAACACCACAGTTCAAAAGCATCAATTCTTCAGCACTCAGCTTTCTTTACAGTCCAACTCTCACATCCATACATGACCACTGGAAAAACCATAGACAACAAAGGACTAGATGGCCTTTTGTTGGCAGAGTAATATCTCTGCTTTTGAATATGCTATCTAGGTTGGTCATAACTTTCCTTCCAAGGAGTAAGTGTCTTTTAATGTCATGGCTGCAATCACCATCTGCAGTGATTCTGGAGCCCCCAAAAATAAAGTCTGACACTGTTTCCACTGTTTCCCCATCTATTTCCCATGAAGTGATGGGATCAGATGCCATGATCTTAGTTTTCTGAACATTGAGCTTTAAGCCAACTTTTTCACTCTCCTCTTTCACTTTCATCAAGAGGCTTTTTAGTTCCTTTTCATTTTCTGCTGTAAGGGTGGTGTCATCTGCATATCTGAGGTTATTGATATTTCTCCCGGCAATCTTGATTCCAGCTTGTGCTTCTTCCAGCCCAGCATTTCTCATAATGTACTCTGCATATAAGTTAAATAAGCAGGGTGACAATATACAGCCTTGACATTTCCTATTTGGAACCAGTCTGTTGTTCCATGTCCAGTTCTAACTGTTGCTTCCTGACCTGCATATAGGTTTCTCAAGAGGCAGGTCAGGTGATCTGGTATTCCCATCTCTTTCAGAATTTTCCACAGTTTATTGTGATCCACACAGTCAAAGGCTTATGGGTTTTGCTAATTCCAGCCTCCACACACTGGAATAATCCATCCCACACCTTAAGCCAACTACAATTTTAAAATGTAATAAGTGGCACTAATCCTTCTCCTCTCTCTATATATATGTGATTGATAAATATCAGCATTCCCTGTGCTAGTTACTGTTTTGGAGAGCTGGAGCAGATGGGCGGAAAGCCAAAATTACCTGAACAGCTTGAGCTCCTGGAGTTACTCTCCAAACTAGTGAAAATTATCAGCTCTCAGGGCTCCCCCTACAGGCACCAGAAAGCCAAGGCTAACCTGGAAGGTGGATGTCATTTGTGTCCCTTTCTTTAGAAAAAGTTCCCGAGATGGAAAAGATTGGAAGGTTTACTTCCAATGACTTCTCTTGCTGAGGGATGGAAGTTCATAACCTAGAGATATGAACTTCCTCACAACCGGACATTTTCTTGCCTAGAGACAAAAACTCACACAGGGGAGTCAAGGATTGAGGGTTGGTAGAGGCTATAGAACTTGTATGAGAAACAGCTAAAAAAAAAAAAACATGACAGGGTGATCAGCCTCACCCTCTATGGCCCTGCCAGAGAGTGTAGTTATCAGAGAACAGATCTGCTCTCATGTAAAGGAAGAACCCTTTAATAATGAGCTACACAGGGCAGGGGTGAAGGGTCGTCACTGAGGGGCTTATGCAGGGAAAAAAGGCCAAACATTGGAAATACTGAAGAGACTGATGAGCTGGCAGAAAACTAAGCTGGATTATATTTAGGGTTTTAGTTCTAAAACCCTGAGAATGTATGTTAAAACCGCAAACAACGAAAGAGTCCTCTTGCTAGAAAGTTGACTGGTATGGTCCTCAGAGTTATTTTCTCCATATTAAGTATCAACATTTTGTGTTTCAAGACCTGAAAGTGAAAGTGAAGTCACTCAGTTGTGTCTGACTCTGTGACCCCGTGGACTGTAGCCTACCAGGCTCCTCCATCCATGGGATTTTTCAGGCAAGAGTACTGGAGTGGGTTGCCATTTCCTTCTCCAGGGGATCTTCCCAACCCAGGGATGGAACCCAGGTCTCCCATATTGTAGGCAGACACTTTTACCATCTGAGCCACCAGGGAAGTCACTCAGTCTCAAAGTGATTTTAAGAGATAAGAATTCAAAATCAAAATAAAGGATGGATTGTTACCAATGTCAGTTTCCTAGTTTTAACATTATACCATAGTTATGTAAGATGTTACCATGAGAAGAAGCTAGGTGAAGGGGTCACAGGCCTTCGGCACTATTTTTGCAATTTCCTATGAATTTATAGGGTTAGCAGTAAAGAATCCACCTGGAGATGGGGGTTTGATCCCTGGGTGGGGAAGATCCCCCGAAGGAAAGCATAGCAACCCACTCTAGTGTTCTTGCCTGGAGAATCCCCATGGACAGAGGAGCCTGGCAGGCTACAGTCCACAGGGTCACAAAGCATCGGACACATTGAAGCGACTTAGCACACACATGAACCTATAATTGTCTCGAAATAAAAAGCTTTTACAAATCAAATTAAAAATACTTCCCCAAGAGGTTCTAGGTAATCTCAAAGACAACCCAGTTTGTTTCCTGAATGCAGTGTCATGAGCCACAAATGACTCTGCAAGTATCTACAGGCAGCAGGGCTCATTTCAAAACCATGATCAATCAGCTATTAAGATTTATGGTTACAATTAGGAAAGCCTGTGTCATGCTGACAGGTGTCTAATTTGGTTATGCTGATCATAAATCTTAAGCTATCTGGGATCACATCCCTAAAATCATCTATGGGCAATATGTTCTTGAAGCTGCTTCCCGTGTGGTGTTCACACAGGAATCGTGCACAGACTTAATTACTCTCTTTATCTGACTGTAATCCAACAATGAGCTTGTGTCTTCTTCCTCCACAACTATGACAGGCAACAAGAACGGCATCCAGTTTAATCTCAGTCTACCACTGAAACCCCACTCACGGTAGTTCTCAGTCAATGGTCATAGAATAAATAAGAAATAAATAAGAAATAAATCAGTAATTAAGTTATTTTTCTTGGACTTCTCAGAATGACTTTCTTTTCTGATACAAAGGCATCCAAAGAAATCCTAAAGTCACCATTTTGGAATCAGGATTAAATATATACACATACGTGGGTGCGGGGAGCAAAGTCTCTAAAGATCTTTATAACAACTTTATTTTGATTTGTTAGTTTCTCAAGATATCATAACTCAGTTTGATTTAGAACAAAATAGAGAGATCAGGCTTTTTCAGACAAAAAAAAACCCCAACATGAATGGCTGAACACATCCCCTAACTTCTGCCCAGTTTTACCAAGTACCAAGGACAACTGACTTCTTTCAGAAAACCCTGACATAGCATCACCTTTGGATTCTGCAGTATTAACTGATCAAAAGCAATCATGATATAGTGATTTCTCCAAATTCTATATCTCTTAGTTTATTAAAATACATGTTTTTCAAATAAATATTATGAACAAGCCAAATCACCAAATGTGTGAGATCACAAAGTGCCACGTTGCTTCCTTTTGCAAAGAAGGCACATCATTAGCTTGTACTGATAACCCAACAGCCACACCCAAGTCAATCAGGCTGCCTTACAGGCTCCATGGAGGATCCTCACGACCCCAAAGACACCGGGGACTCCGCAGGCTTGCTCATCTGAACAGGCTCAGAAGCCGGCTTGATCCTTAGGACTTCCGCAAAACCATCACCAAACCAGCATGTAACGTGTGCCGTGTCTACTGTAAAGTAAAAAAGACGATCTTGGCAGAGCTTCCGTCGATATACAGACCGAGGATCAGCTGACAGCACAGCCTCGATGGCATGCCTTGCTTCCTCCGCTGACTGAAAATATTTAAATGAAGCCTGACCAACACCTGCAATAAGAAGAACACAGCTTGGGAATTCTCTGGTGGTCCAGTGGTGAGGACTCCATGCATTAACTGCCATGGGCCCAGGTTCAATTCCTGCTGGGGAAGTAAGATCCCACAAGGCACACCGCCCCCACCCCCACCCCAAAAAAGGACCCCATGACTTAATTATCAAAATCATGCAAGTCAAATTTCAGTACAGTGAGTTTCAATGTGGAGGCTGGTTGGAGCCTCATAAAGAATGTGGTACTGTCATTATATTAAAGTGGTACATATTCAAGTGGTATATTCAAGTGGTACTGTCATTATATTAAATTTATGCACACTCAACCCAGATTTGAAATCTGCTGAGCAAAAAAAATCATGGCGATAATTTTCCTTAGTCTCCTAAGCAGGATAGCTGAGCTTTCACTTTTGTGCACCCAAAATGTCACTTTCTATGCTCAGTGTAGAAAGTGAAAGTCAGTCACACAGTCCTATCCAACTCTTTGTGACCCCATGGACTGTAGCCTGCCTGGCTCCTCTGTCCGTGAAATTCTCCAGCCAAGAATACTGGAGTGGGTTGCCATTTCCTTCTGCAGGGGATCTTCCCAACCCAGACATCGAACCTGGGTCTCCTGCACTACAGGCAGATTCTTTACCAACTGAGCCACTAGGGAAGCTCAACGTAGACGTGAATTCAATTCCTTGTCATTTTCCTCTCACAATGCCGGCATGGTCACTGAAAGGCATGACAGTCCCAGCATTCTCAGAAGCCACACGTAGCCAGAGCACTACCTAAAGGCAGGGGAGGGTGCCTCAGGCAGGGGCGGGTGTCACACACCCACAAGTAAAAGTAACGCTACTTTCTGTAGGAGAAATGGGAGAGCCCTTGTGAGAACAGTGAAGCAGGTAGACTAAGGTCAACACCATCACTGGGAAGAGGCTACCCCATTCCCCAGGTTTGTATGTCAGTAAACACAGGAAGGGGAAAAATTTCCTATGTTTATAACACTATGGGTGTGTTATAATTTTTTTAAATATATTACATACAAAACTTAAATAAAAGATTAACTGTGACCTAATTTTTAATAGCTGCCACATAACATACATCCAAACAAAGACCAGGCTCTTCCAGGAAGGCAGGTGCTTTACAGAATGTTGTCCCTGTTCAAAATATCATCTGGAGTGGTAGTGGGGGGTGGAGGTGCTGTCTTTATCCTTCTGAAAACAAATTCAGATTTTAGAAAACAGCCAAATATCACTCTGGACTATGTCCAATTAAAAAGTTGGTAAGTAAAGTCATGAAATACAATCTCTGGTCAAAAACTGAGGACTAATTATGCAGTGCTAAGATTCCTTTCGTGTTTGGTACATAAAACGATTCTAATGCCACTCTAAAAAGAAGAGTTCCCAAGACACCACACTCTTCAGTAACTGTTTCCCGTAGAAGCTCCAGGTCTTCGTTTGGCTGTTCATTTGGCGCAGGTGCCCTTCCCTCACTTCCCTGCCTACTTATGTTTCCAAGCTCAGCCCAAATACTTACCCTTTCCTCCAAGAAGCCTTCTCAGATTTCCTCCCCAAGGAGCTAGAAGCCTCCCCAGATTTTCTGCTCCCCAAGTCAGAATACACTCTCCTTCCTGTTCCCACAGCACTCTATTCCAGTGCCAATCCCACCTCTCCATTCCAACATCTTTTTATCCTTTCTACACTCTAAACTTTCTGAAGTCATTTCTTATTTCTGTCCTGGCTCAAAATTCTGCTGCTATAAATCAGTCAGCCCCCATTTTATAGTTACAGTTCATTATTTCTCTTTTTAACCACTTTTTAAATCAGTAAGACATAATGTAGCCTCTCAATGAACTACAGTTTGAAAAACACAAAACTTTCCAAAGTAGGAAGCATTTCATGATAACCACCAGACAAGGGGCAAATATATGGTACCTTTTAGGCAGCACTTCTTTGTTCTACCACAAAATCCTTTTTTTTGACTTTCCTTGGGAATTCCCTGGTGGTCTACTAGTTAGGACTCCAAGCTTTCACTGCTGAGGGTGTGGACTTAATCCTTGGTCAGGGAACTAAGACACTACAAGCCATGTGGGGCGTGACCCCTCCAAAGGAAAAAAAAAAACACCCAAAACTGATTTCCTCTTCCCATGAACTGTGCTGCCGCTGTTTAGTCACCAAGTCACGTCCCACTCTTTTGCAACCCCATGGACTGTGGCCCGCCAGGCTTCTCTGTCCAGGGGATTTCCCAGGCAAGAATACTGCAGTGGGTTGCTGTTTTCTTCTCAGGGATCTTCCTGACCCAGGGATCGAACAGGTGCTCCTGCATTACAGGTGGATTCCTTTACCAATGAGCCATTAGGGAAGCCCCCCCACGAACTAGATGCAGTGATTAAACAACGTTCATAAAACTTTTAAAATAAAGAGATCAATTTAAAAATTAAATGTCCTGTTTAAACATAAGGCCTTAGGATAGAATGAGAAGCACAACCGCCCAGTGGCAGGTGAAATCTGACATCTCCTTGGCAACGATAAACTGGCCACTTCTTACTGGAACTACTGAACCCACTTCTTAATGGGCCCTTCCTTCATTCTAGACAGCTGCTTGGAATCTGCTTGTGGGCTTGAAAAACCAGATAACAATGTTTGTTAACATTATGTATTAAACAGGTGCCAAGTAAAAGACCTGTGGCGGCTCTTCTGCAGTGCTGGGACTTTACAGGGACAATTCCTGTGGTAAGACACTCTTTCCTTCTTACTACTGGGCTCGTGCCAAAGGCTGAGCTATTGACCACCTGACAGTTAAAATAAGATGAGACATTTCTCTAGTCAGCGAGTGAAACAGATGAAAGAAAATCTACCTAAGTATAGAACAAGCACAACTTAGCGTCTGAATGCCATTTGAGAACTCCAAGAACTACTGCTACGAGTTGACAAGAGGCCCTATTCCTGAGCAGCAGCTGTCCTCAGTAAACACGTGACTGAGTGGCTGGGACTCTGTGCTGAACAGTTGCTGACTGAAAGCCATCAGATGATGACATTGTCCAAGTTTGATTTTATACTCCTACGTTTCTTTACAAGTCATAATGACCAATACTCTATATACCTGCCCTCAGAAATAGCAATTTGGTCTATGGCCATACCACCCTGAACATGTCTAATGTCATCTTGGAAGCTAAGCAGGGTCGGGCCTGGTTAGTATTTGGATGGGAGAAACACCAAGTTTGCCAAATCTCCTAGCAAAGGCTCATCTCTTATTCACAAACAAGAAGTGGAAAGTACCTGGTTCACCTGAGCTGAGGTGCTCAAGGTCCATCTCTGCGTGAGGAGTAAACCGGACTTCCAAGGTGGCCACAGGGGCCTCTCTCACCCAGGCAGGGACCACGCTGCAGTGGGCTGCACCGGCCACCCTGGAAGGAGCCTTGGGGGACATCTCTGGGCCGTGTCCTTCTGGGGCCACTGCTTCTTCCCCTCTCTTCAGCCTGCTGTCTTCTTGTTCCTCTGAAGGGCTCTTCTGGATACGTGGGCCACTTTGCTCTTGTGCCACCCTGGGACTGGATTCTTCACCCAACTCTGCTGCTCTCTCCCTCGGCTCAGGTGAGCTTTGCTGGGTGTTTGCTGCGTCATCAGATCCCGCATTGTTTTCCCCTGAAGTTCTATCTTCAGGACATTTGGGTTTCTCCATAGTGCTGCGGCAGGGCTGTGATTCCTTGTACTCTGAGAGCTGTTGCCAGTCACAGCTATCAGTCTTGCCTTCAGACTGGGACACGGTTTTCGGTTTATGTTGGTTATTCCGTAAGGTGAAGTCCCCTGAAGACTCAATCAAAGTTTGCGGTGAGTCATAATCAGCTATGTAGGGCTTTATGTCTAGTACAGGTGTGCCATGAATCATGTCAATTCCAGAAAGGTAGACAGCTCCACCTGTAATGTGAAAAACATCTTAGAGATATTAACAATGAAGAACAGCACAAACGATTAGAGACTCAACACTATCTGCCTAAACCTCACCAGGCTTAGTCACAGTTCCTTCACGCACCAGGCTCTCTTACACTTGGTGCCAATACACACTTCTCTTTCTACCTAAAAACTCATTCTCTTTTTAACCTGTCAGACTGCTGCTTGCTCTTCAAGGCTCTCATGTAACACCTGCTTTACAGAGCCTTTCTGGCTCTTTCAGACAGAAGTGTTCTTTCCTCTGGGTTCTGCAGAGGAACCTGTGCCCAAACTTCTCCTGGAGCCCTTGTCACGTGGTCTGGCAATGGCCTGCTTAGAGTCTCTCCCCCTAGACAGTGAGTAGGCCTTCGAGCACTAGGTGGGGCCAGCTCACCTTTGCATCACTGGAGGTTTCTAACTTTGTTCCAAGTACATCAGAAAGATAGTTGCTCAGTCGTATCTGACTCTTTGAGAGCCCATGGACTGTAACCCACCAGATTCCTCTGCCCATGGAATTTTCCAGGCAAGAATACTAGAGTGGGTTGCCATTTCCTTCTCCAGGGAATCTTCCTGATGCAGGGATTGAACCCAGGTCTCCCGCATTACAGGCAGATACTTTATCATTTGAGCTACCAGGGAAGCCCAGGTACCTCAGAGTCTTCAGCATTACCTCTGTGGGACTGACGATGGTTTCTACTGTGGCAAACAGCATCTAAGGTGGCCCTGTGATGCTCATCACCTAGTGGTGTATGATCCCCTCCTCTTGAGTATGATTTGATATCACTCCAGTGACTATGTTATCTAAGACTCCTGCATTTGCTGCAGATTCACTTGACTCTTCTTGTGGGTTTGATGAAGCAAGCAGCCACGCTGGGAGAGTCCATATAACAAGGCACTGTGGGTGGTCCTTAGGTGCTATGGGCTGCCTCTAGGAGCTGGAGGCAGCCACCAGCCAAAAACCAGCAAGAGGTCAGGACCCTCAGGATCACAACTGTAAGGAAGTGAATTCTGCCAAGACCAGAGTGGGCTTGGAAGTGGATTCTTCCACAGTCAAACCTCCAGAAAAGAACTCATTCCACATGACACCTTCACTGAAACTTGGTGAAGCTCTAAGCAACGACCCAGCTAAGCTGTGTCCCAACTCCCTAACCCATAGAAACATCATAATGTCTTAAACATGTAATAAATGTGTGCTGTTTAAACTGATGGGGTGTGGTAATTTGTTACACAGCAAGAGAAATATAATATTCCGTCATATAATTAAGCAGAATATAAGTCAGATTGCCAAATACTAAGGAAAGGTCTCCTGCTATCCCACTTACACAGCTGTTGTCCAGTTAGTAGACTCTGCTGCAGAGTCTACTAACTTGACCCTTGGAAAACTGGTCCAGTGAGAATCAAAAAACCACATATGATCACACTTGATCCTATCTTCATTTAAGAAAAACATGACTAACAAAGGACTCTGATTTCTAAAACATGCTTATTGTGAATGAACCTGGAACTTTGGAAAGAAGATTTTGGACTTTCTAAGTGATAGATTGTGCCTAATGACGTCTGCAAAAGACACGGGGTTACAAGTGAGAATTCAAGGGATTTGAAGTCAGACAAACTCTTGTCTGGATGCTGTTGGGTAAATTATCAAACATCCAAGACCTCAGTGTCCTCATCCACAATAGTCAGACTGCTACTCTATCAAGTCCATGAGCCACGATGAGATAACATACATGAACACGCTTTATAAACTGCAAAGCACCACAAAAACACTGGTTATCCTTATAATGCTTGCTTACAAGAGTGTCTGTAGTGTTGCTGTGTTTGTCTTGACCTCTTTGATTTGATCTTCCCCATTAGAATGCTAAGCTCTTCTGGAGGGCAGGGATTTTCATCTAAATTTTTTTGCCACTATATCCCCAGCACCTAGAATAATGCTTGACACATATTCAGTGCTCAGAAAATATGTGTGGGTTGTACAAACAATCATAAAATGTTCCAGTACTATTACCCAAGTTGGTTAGCCACCACAAACTGAGAAAACTCAAGTTGGATTGGCTCTAGAATTTTTCTGGAAAACCTAACCAAGGCCCTGTTGAATATAATCCAGTGAGGGAGTTCAAGCTCTCAGAAAGAACAAATGAAGTAATGGCTCTCATCTTTTTAGTCTGTAATGTACCGTTAGAGCCTTCGTAAGATCCTCAAAAAAATATCCCACAGTGAATCCTTCTCCTTTGGCCACTTTACAAACAAGCAAGCTGATGCCTGGAACGTCCCGATTTCCCATATAGCTGCCACTCCATCTTCTGCCTCTTTCACAAATGTGCTGATCAGGTTGGAGGGATTTGAGAACCAGAAGCTTTCAAAAATGAATAGCTCAGTAGCAACATTATATACAAGCATGCAGTTAAAACTAATCTAGTATTCCACACAGGTTCTCCCACAATCTGACAGATGTTCAGTCTATGGGGTCTTCATCCCAGCCCTCTGCCTCATGTCTCAGTGGACAGCAGCACTGCAGCTAGGATGCTTGTTCATTCTTCGGGGCTCCAAGGAAGAAATGACCGACCACCCCATGTGCTGACCATACATGCACGTGCAACCAGTTGCTGTGTTAAATTTTGAGCGTTTCCAGTTGTTTTTAGATCATTTTGTATTTACAGAATATTGAGTTAGAAAAAATTTGGTTGCTAATTTAATGACTGTGAAATCTTAAGAGTTATTTTGAAATAATAACTTCTGATAAGTGCAGTGACATAAACTAACTCTGAGCATCCTATGAGAGCTTATTGCAAAGTGTTTCAATGCTCACATTCCTTTAATCATTTCATTCTCTTCAATATCTGGTGGGTCTCAGGGGCTAACACCATTTGTATTTCTGTGAATAACAGCCAGTGCTGAGTACAATGTTGATTTTATAAGACTTCTTTTGGTTAAGGAAAAAAAGGTAAAAGTAGAAATTACCTTCTACCCTTTCCAGTTTGGCCAGGGTCAGTCCTATTGCATTGGGACGATGTGGGCTCCTTGTAGAGAAAACGCCAGTCTTTGCACCATTCAGCCTAGGAGGCTGTACTTTTGCCTTATAGCTCAAATGACCATTTTTGTGAAAAACAAACAAAATCCTATGGAAAATAAACCAAATTACTGAGTAAGAAAAGAAGACAAAGAAAGTAATCTATCATAATGATATGGAAGAGGAAAAAACTATAACCCTCACAAACTAAAACAGAAAGAATGCCTTTAATGGTATTAAAATATGATCAGTGGGGGAAAAAATGTTGGGGTGAGGAAGAATGAACAGAGACAAAATTTAAGTGACAGCAAGTAACGCTAGTATAACATAGGCCTTAATATAGCTAACACTTTACTTAAAAGCATCAAGATTTCTAAGGTCTCTTTTGTCTTTTAGGAAGAGTAGACTTAATACTTCACAGGTCTAGAGCAAAGTCCATAAACTTTTTCTTTAAAGGAGCAGCTGGAAAATATTTTAAGGTTTGCAGGTCAACCAGTCTCTGCTATAAACATTCAACTCTGCTACTGTAGCACAAAAGCAGCCACAGCCAACACATAAATGAATGCTCGTGGCTGTGTTCCCATAAACTTACTTACAAAAACAGAAGATGAGATGGGTTTGCTCCATGGGCCATAGCTTGCTGAACCCTGGTCTAGAAGACAGAATAATGACCCATGGGCAGAACTTAGGTCTACTGATGGATTTCAGTCATCCATCACAATTAGAACAATTGCAAATGCAGTGTGCCCCCTCAGTGGATCCCACACTTCCCTGAGGGTGTCCAAGTTATGCCAACATTCACATTCATGCCTATAGTCCAAGAATCCCATGCAATAGATAAGGGAGGTCTGGATGGCAGTCTCCAAGGGTACTTCCAACTGGAGTACTCAGAGACAAGTTCTGGTTCAGAGTACCAATTCTAACTATAAAACAACTTACCAAACATGAGAAAACTGTTCTAAGCCCATCAAGGAATGTTCAGGATTATTAAAGATGCTTTTTCTAATCCTCAAACAAGCCCGTGAATGGCTACAAATGGATGGCTGCCTTGGAGTACCATTCTTGGCTGAGAAACAGGATTCCAAGTAACCAATTGGCTCAGTTAAAAGATTCCCTACAGAAGAAAATTAGGTAAGAAATCATTAATCAAAAGGTCAAGTAGAATGAAATAATGCCATTTGCAGTAACACAGACAGACGTAGGGGCGTCTCTGGTAGCTCAGCCGGTAAAGAATTCCCCCACAATGCAGGAGACCCTGGTTTGATTCCTGGGTTGGGAAGATTCCCAGAGAAGGGATAGGCTACCCATTCTAGTATTCTTGGGCTTCACCGGTGGCTAAGAAGGTGAAGAATCTACTTGCAATGAGGGAGATCTGGGTTCAATCCCTGGGTTGGGAAGATCCCCCAGAGGAGCCCATGGTAACCCACTCCAGTATTCTTGTCTGGAGAATCCCCATGGACAGAGGGCTTGGCCAGCTACAGTCCATGGGGTGTCAAAGAGTTGGACATGACTGAGCGACTAAGCACAGCACAGCACAGCCAGACCTAGAGATTATCATGCTAAGTAAACCAGACTTCATGCTAAGTGAGAAAGCCAAATACATGATACTGCTTATAGGTGGAATCTAAAAAAATTATAGAAATGAACTTATTTACAAAACAAATGGACTCACAGACACAGAAAACAGATTTGCGGTTACCAAAAGGGGAAGAGGAGGATAAATAAGGAGTTTGGGCTTAACATATACACACTATTCTACATAAAACAGCCAAAAATGACCTACTGTACAGCATGGAGAACTATACTCAATATCTTATAATAACCTATAATGGAAGAGAATGAATAAAAAGAATACACACATACATATAACTGAATCAGTTTGCTGTACACCTGAAACTAATACATTATATATCTACTTTATTTCAATAAAAAATTTTTTAAATAAAATATAAAAATTTTTAAAAGAGAAGGCACAATTTTCTACATAATAGTGTTAACACAATGTATTAAAACCCACCATCATTATTTTTCTTTTCCAAGCAAGCAAAAACAAAAAAAAAAGGTCAAGAAAAGACGTAGGAAAACATGTTTTCTTTAACAAATTGACTTCATAGTTTTAAAATCTACCAGATGTTTTGTGCATGCGTGTATGCTCAGTCGTGTCCAACTTTATGACGCCCTGGACTATAGCTGGCCAGGCTTCTCTGTCCATGGAATTTTCCAGGCAGGCATACTGGAGTGAGTTGCCATTTCCTACTCCAGGGAATCTTCCTGACCCAGGGATCCAATCTGCGCTTCCTGCCTTGGCAGGTGTATTATTCTTTACCACTGAGCCACCAGGGAAGCCTCTACCAGATGTTCAGTCCAGTTTAGTTTAGTTCAGTCACTCAGTCATGTCTGACTCCTTGCAATCCCATGGACCACAGCACGCCACATGTTATTTAACTATAAAACAAGATTCTTAAAACATTCATAAGTACATATAAATATCCTCATCATTACATATGCATTGTTATATCCTTTTAGATAATAAACTGGAAAGAACATGGGTGAAAGGAAAAATTCATTTTTAGAAGGCTTACTATAATTCAAATTCCATGCTACCATAACTATGTATGTGACCTTGGTCAGGACTGTGGAGTATTTCAAATAGAGGGAATAAGGTGCACAAAGTTAAGTGACAAATTTTCTAGCATAAGAAGGGAACAAAACAGTTTGATTGACTGGAGTGTGAGATAGAAAGCAAAGAATAATAAAAGATGAGGAAACGGGTTGCATATAAGATGCTTTCAATTGAAAACAACACAATACATGAAACGAACTAGTTTTAAGCAATAAAGGGAGTGCATGGGGTCACAGTAGTTATTGGTGCACGTGGCTGTTCTGCCAAGACCTTGCCAACCTAGCCACCAAAGAGCAAGAGAGATGACATCATCCCGCTCGCCTCAGACACATCACGTGGTGGCCTGAGCACATGATCCGTAACTTCACAATAAACAGGAAAAACGACCCTTGTCCATTCAAGGTCTCGCATGTCCCGTCCCCCCGCTGCAGTGAAAGCGGTTCCCGGCTCTTGGAGGTCTTAACGCGTGCAGAACCGCCAGCCTCTTAGAAGTTACCTGTCTCCAAGGCCGGCTTCACACACCCGCACGGGGTCGCTGTAGCGCAAGGCCTGGACTCTTTCAAGTCGCGCATGGCTACGGGTCATAGGCGTCCACCCAACGCGTTCAAACCTTCCGCTTCCGGTTTCCCTACCTGGCGCCTGCGTAGTAGCTGTGCCGGCGGATGGCGCCAAGATCGAGCATGCGCGGGGCGGGGGCGCTAGGGGAGTGAGGCGCCGGGCGGGGGATGTCAGAGGCTACCGCTAGGTGGCGATTAGAGGTTGAAGGCCTTATCCCGCTTCTGAATCTGTGTCTTGTGCTGTCTCGCGCGGACCCGCTTCAGTTTTAGGGTCCAAGTTACCGCCCTTCCCGTTGAGAACAAGTCGATAAAGATTTATGCATAAAGGTACTCGAAATGATAAGCAACCTACTCATCCAACGCATGGCGCTAATTTTTAAAAAAGAATATGTATATACAGTTATCACACAGAGAGATGACGGGATGTTAGAAAATGTTAATACTTCTTGAGTAGTGGGAATGCATAGATGGTCGTTTATACTTCTCTGTATGCTCCCAATTTTTCCATAATAAAAGGATGTTTCGTCAGAAAAGAAACCCAAATAAACCTCGTTTCAAATCTAATGGATGTGTAGCTCTACACCAGACTAGGTAGGGATAAGAAGTGGGGACTATTCCTTGTGTTCCGTACCTCACGAGAACTGAAGCGAGAATGAAACGAAGTCAACGGCCATATACATTGGGATTGTAGTGGTTGTTCGGGGGAAGCTCTAAAAAGTTGAGGGCCTACAAGAATCAGTTTTCAGCCACTGCAATGACCAGTTAACCCTGCAGCGCTAGCCTGGCCTCAACGTGTGTGTGTTAGTCGCTCAGTTGTGTCCGACTTTTTGTGACCTCATGGACTGTGGCCCGATAGGCTCTTCTGTCCATGGAATTCTCCAGGCAAGAATGCTGGAGTGGGTAGCCATTCCCTTCTCTAGGGCATCTTCCCCACCCAGGTACTGAACCCAGGTCTCCTGAATTGCAGGCAGGTTCTTAACTATCTAAGCCACCAAGGCCTCTTACCTACTTACTTATAACCTCATCTCTCACCTGTATATTTATAAATTTATATATATAAATTATATTTATATATCTCTGTATACTTAATTCTACTTCTGAGTTTTTTATCCTGTTTTTTCTTGGGCGGGGGGAGGGAGAGAGACATATTGCCTGCAAAACAAATTATTCAAGGTCATAAAACTCCACAGATTTAAAAGTTTAACAACCATGAAAAGCTGTTCCTAAACATGTTCATTTGTCATGAACTAATAGACCACTCTCAGAAAATAACCATCAGAAGGAGTCAAAGATTTAAAGAGAGGATTGTGGGTTTTAAAACAAAAACTTTAAAAACTGATAAAATTCATACCCCTACATGTCCTCTGATAGGTTTTTTCCAGGTGAAATTGGAAAAGAATGCCTTTATTGTTTTCAGGAGGGAACAGTTCTGGGCAGCTATGAAACAAAAGTAAGTTGAGAACTGTTGAGCTTTTTGCACGATGTAAAACTCGAGCCGTAATGGCTGCAATTTTCCACTAGATGGGGGTGTTGCTAAAAGTGATAGTCGCTTTGTGGCCCAACAGAGGTATTTGCCTTCTTGGCCTTAGATATCATATACAATGATAGTGACGCCAAAAATACGATACCAAGTGTGACATGTTCTGAAATGCACAGCAGACTTGGAGACGTTGATGAAGTAGATTGTTACTTGATTTAAAGGAAAAAGTTCTCTTTATGGAAAGCAGGAACTTAAATATGTAGCGCTTTAATTATATGATTTGCAATTTTTATTATCTTGTCTAGAGGACATATGGTTATATAAATAACCATTATATGTGATTATTTGTAGTTTATGATACAGCCTTTTCTCTAGAGGTAGGATCTAGGGATCTGCCTTAAAAAAACCAAACCCTAAATGATTCAAAGTAGGTATCTGCCTACACTTTGAGAAACACTCCTCAGTATAATAATTCCTTTTTTTTTTTTTTCAGTTGCAGCCCAGAGGATCTTTGTTGTGGTGTTCAGACTTAGGTGCCCCGTGGCATATGGGATCTTAATTCCCTGACCAGGGATCAAACTGCATCCCCTACACTGGAAGGTGGATTCTTAACCACTGAACCACCAGGGGTGATCCAGTACAATGATTCTTAATCTTTCATTTGAGTGAAGGATCCTTCTGAAAATCAATTAAACCTTTGGATCTTATCACATATCATATTAGATTTAATATCATAAAATTCATGGATTTTAAAGAACAACCGTTGTACCCACAATGAGAGGAGGTTAGCCCAAGGTAGGACTAGATAGATTCTTGCCAAACTTTAATTCTGCTATTCCACATGGACCTTGCATTAACTGTAGTACATTGCATGCAGTTCTTGAACATATCTTGAATTCACTCTTCTCTGTGTCACATACAATAACGCTGCTATCCTCACCTATAATACAAATCTTCTCCAACTTTCAAGGGTCCACTCGTGTAATTTTTTCAGGTCACTCCGGCAAAAAAGTGAGTATTCCCTTGGTTGTATCTTCTATCCAAAGAGCATTAGCATTACTCTCTTCTTTGTAATTATTTGTTTTCTGTTTTATTCCTCCAAGAGACTAGATTAAACTCCTAGTAGGTAAGGACTATGTGTTATAGGTCTTCTGACTGTCGCAGTGCTTACCATGATGTCCACACAGTTAAACATGTACTAATGTTTAATGTACATTTTGCACAATTACAATATTTTAAAAGTAAAAATAGAAAATCAAAATTCAAATATGCAAGTGCATACGTCACTCCAAAATATCTTTAAAGAAGTCCTAGAATGATAAGAATTGTTAAAATTATTAAATTACTAAAAGCTAACTTAAGCCTACATAAAATTTTGATATTGTTACATTAATAACTGATCAAAGTTTACAAGAAAACTATATACTTCCCCAAATTTTCATTGTTCAGCCTTAAAAATGGAAAAAATGAGGGCTTGATAATTTCCCCCAAGAGCAAACATTTCTTTGATTAATTCTTAAGGGGAGTAAAGCTATTAAGTCTGTTCCCACCACTGTCCTCTCCCCAGATTACACATACATACACATATGTGCACACACACACGTGCACACACATACACACTAGCAGAATATTGTCTATGTGGTAGAGCCTGAGAAAAAACATTAATTCTCGCTTTCAGATATAATCTATATATCTATAGACTATATAAGCGGGGAGATACTGTTAAATTATTAATGAATATTGTAGAGATTTCTACCATATTTTGAGAAAATCACACATATGATGTACTAAGATGTGTATTTTGTTGGATGACTATGATGGTTGAACATTATTAAAATAAAACATAACTGTAGATGTCATTTTCTGGGTTACTTTCTTGAGGCACATTTGGAATTTCTATTATCTCTGGTTCTTCTGCTTTGGGATTTTCCTTCATTTCTGTAAAACAAAAAAAAAAATATGAAAATAGATTCAATGAACAGTATTGGGACAATTGGCTATCCATTTGGAGAAAAAAAAAACTACCTCACTCTGCACAGAAACAAATCTCAGATGAATTAAAGATTTCAATATTAAGATACAATAAATGTTATAGAAACAATAGAATATTTCTTTAATCTTAAGATTTTAAAAGCCTTTCTAAGCAGACCACAGACTAAAAGCCATAAAGAAAAAGATTGACAGGTTTGAATCATTAAAATCTAAAATCATGACTAATTTGAGTAACTAAAAACTAACATTAAAATTTTGGTCATATAGATGTCCAAACCTCTATAAACAAAGTTAAACCACAAACAACAAGAATAAAAATGTTTATGACTCAACTTATATGTAGGCAAAGATTTAATAACTATTATTTAAAGAGATTTTTAATCAAAAAGATAGATATCCTAAATATAAAATGGAGCAAATAGTCAAACAGGTGGTTCTCAAAAGGAAAAACTTAAATTCATAATAATCTTAAAAGCAAGCCTGGTAGCATAGGTCATCAAAAAAAGTGGAAATTAAAACAATTAGGTTGGTTGGTCTTTAAAAATCTAGCAGACAGGCGCAGATTTTTAAAACATAATCATGTGCAGTGTTGGCAAGGGCGTGGGGACTAGGCACTTACACAAAGTCTTGGATTCTGTGAATTGCTACATTTGGGCTAGTCTGACTGAATGTATCCAGACTTTAAATCCTCGTACCCTTTGGCCCAGCAATTCAGTTTCTAGGAATTTATCCAAGGAAGTAATCAGATCAACTTAAGCTTCCAGTGCCTTAGTTTCCTTATCTATAAAATAGGGACATATTATTCATCCACTCGGGTTTCTAACATTGAATAAAGTAATTCACAAAAAATGTTTAATAGAGAGTTTGGCAGATAGAAAGTGGTATATAAATTTTAGTTAAACAACCGTTACTTCCCATGATATTTATTGAACATTGTTATAACAGTAAAACTTGTCAGTAAACTAGGTGTTCATCATTATAAGGACTGGTTGAATAAATTGCTGTATATATAACATAATACTGGACAACTGTTACAAAGATGTCATTAGGATGGCCACAATGTATATGGCATGTAAAAAAAACAGGTTATAAAATAGAATGTACTGTACCATTTCATTTGTTAAAACAAAAACTTAACATTGGGGATCAGAGATAGGAAGTGGTATCATAGGGCACTTTATAGTCACTTAGATATTGCTTTAATTTATTATAATGAACATTTATAACTATCATCATAGCAATTTTATAATCAGCAAAAAGGAAGACATTTCTACTTGTTTGGCAAGAAAAGAGAAAACAAGATAAGCATTAATTGCCAAAAAGCATAAAATAATTAATTAATTGCCTGTCTTAACCTCACTGGGTTTAGAACAAAACCCTGAGAATCTGGTGCTGTGTTGATTAGAGGCGCGTCTCCAGCAGGGGACTCCTGTCAATACAGGTAGTGTTTCATATGTCTGCTTTTACTGTAATTTTAAAAAGGTATTTCCTCAAAACCTATATTGCTTGGAACCCAACTTAAGCCCAGGTTTTTGTTGCACTCATATTTTAGGAGAAAGAGAAAATAAGCTACCAAAGGAATTTCTTTAGAAAACAGTTCCCTGGGGATAGGCTGCTAGGCTCAGCCCATTTTCTACACTGAGAATAGGACTGAACAAGGAGAGCCAAGGCTCTCAGTTATGTCCCTGAGACAAGTAAAATTGAATAAAGGTCACATTGTTTTTAAAATACTATGCTTTTCAGGGACAAATATTGAAATAGGTAAGCCTGTTAACTCCTATAACAAGGAGTTCCCTAGTATCAGGATCCTATTTTATGTCTTTGTATCTTTCTCAGTACCTTGAACCATGAATTTACTTGCCTTCAGTTTGCCATGAAATGTTATTTTTCTAGGGAAAAAAAACCTTTATTCACCAAGATTTTGTGTTAATATAAATGTAATTGTCCAAAATATTTTGCACATAATTGACTCTACATAGGGTTCATTTTTCTTCACCTACTAAAGCTTCCCAAAATGCATAGTATATACAGGTACCCACTATATACACTTATGGTTTCAATTATTTTCTTTAAATTACATGGAAATATACCAAATATCAAGTGAATGATAAACATTTTTCACTTAAAACTGGACAAAGACATCAAAGATACCTGTTGAGATAACTGGGATAACCCAGGATTGTCACAGAAGGCTATAAATCAATGGTCCAAGGGAGAGACGCCTATTTGGTGCTCTGATTATGAACAGGGAGCAGTTAAGAAATGGCAGTGTCACTAATTTGACCCCAGTAAGAAACCCATACCTTGAGGAAAAGTATAAACATCCTTAGCATCTTCCTGGTGTGCTTTAGAATCCTGGTCTTGGGGTCCACCTATTTCCTGGTATAGTTTGGGAAAGCATTCTTTAGGAACATCTTTGTCTTTATGTGTCTTAGTAGAGAGGTCTTCAGGCCCAGGTGTTTCTTGGTAAATTTCAGGTGCATAGGCTTCAGGTCCTGGTGTTTCTTGGTATATTTCAAGTGAATATTCTTCAGACCCAGGTGTTTCTTGGTACATTTCTGGGGGATATTTATCAGGAACAGATGTTTCTTGGGTTGTTTTATGAGAGGGGTCTTTAGACATGGCAATTTCTTTATATATTTTATTGGAAAAGTGTTCAGGTTCAACTGTTTCCTGGTGTATTTCTGTAGCAAGCTCTTTAGGCACAGCCATTTCTTGCTGTGTGTTAGAAACAAAGCTTTCAGTCTCAACTATTCCTTGACCTGTTTCAGAATCGGGTTCCTCAGGCTCAGGTCTTTTCTGGTATGTTTCAAGAGTGGAGGCTTTGGGCATATCTGGTTTGGGGTGTGCTTCAAGAGAGCATTCCTCCAGGTCAGTTGTATCTTCAGATGTTTTCGAAGAAAGGACTTTGGCTGCAATGTCTTCTTGGCATATTTTAGGAGAGACGTCTTCAGGCTGAGCCATATTACGGAACATTTTGAAAGGCTGGTCTTGAAATATAGCTATTTCTTGGCACATTTTAGGAGAGAGGTCTTCAGATTCAGCCATATCTTGGCATATTTCAGAAGGTTGGTTTTGTACTGCTGTTGCTTGGTACTCAGAAGAATTTTCCTGAAGGGTAACACTTTCTTGACCTACTTCAGAAAGATGTTTTGCAGGCGCAACTCTTTGTGGGGACACTGCCGGAAGGAGAACTTCAGTCACACTCCCAGGTGGCTCGATTTCTTTCTCTCCAGGTGCTGGCGCTTTCTCCATCATTTCCTTTTCTAATTGTGATGGAAGCTCTACCTTCATTTCTGTATTTTGTTGTCTCTTTCTGCCTCTTTCGCTTCTTTTCCCTGTTCTTTGCCGCTTGTGTTTTTTCTCTCTATGGGGAAATCAGAATTACTATCAAAAATAGGCCTCCAGAATTCAAATAAATGTTTGGCAGTAACTGACCCAGGACTCCCACTGCCTTGTGGCATGACTTTGAACAAGCCACTTAATCTCTCCAGGCCTCAATCTCCTTGTGTGTACAATGAAGAAGCAGTGCTAAATGTTCTCAATTGTCCGGAGAGGAAATGACCCTTAGGACTTTTTTGTCTTTGATGACTCGTTCAACAAGCACCTTCTTAGTGAGCGGGGTATGTGTGTGTGTGTGTGTTTGAGAGCGTATACTTAAACTTTGGTTATAGAAAATGTATCACTGATGTTATAAATGAACAGATTGACATTCTGTTTTACGTAATAGTCTCTTTGGGTTTAGCCTGTGTGAATTCGTTTCTCTATGCCAGTGGGGGAAACTGGTATGATTGTGTTGCTAAATCTGCAACGCAGACCTGCTTCACATCTGTGAAGCCTGCAGGTGATGAGCCTGGCTTGCTCATTTAATACAGTGTCTTCTTGCCTGGAGAATCCCAGGGACGGGGGAGCCTAGTGGGCTGCCGTCTATGGGGTCACACAGAGTCGGACACGACTGAAGTGACTTAGCAGCAGCAGCAGCTTAAGTAAAATAGGCTAAGAGGCTGCAGTGTGAGTCGAATGAGATGTACTATAAGCCGGGTCCAAAGCTACAAAAACATGTTCTTGAGGTAAAGCAGCTTGGTGAAAAGGTGTGAGTGGTCATATTACACCTACTTTGAACTGATAGTTTAAGATCTAAAAGATGGAAAGATATGCATGAGAACTGCAGCCAATGACAAATTGTTAGGTATTGCAAATATAACCAAATACAGAAGGCTAATACAGATGGACTGTGGCGGGGGCGGGGGGGGGCGGCGGTGTGGGGGTGGGGGGTACTATAAATAAGCATTTCATCACTTTCTAAACTTACTGAAACTCTCTGTTCCATGCTATCTGCCCCATAGAGCCTTCTCTAACAGGCCACAGGACTGAAATGCTCTCCATGCTTACCACTCCTATAGGATTTATTATGAGGATTATGCTTAATGGAGAAACCCAAATTCTTTTAGCAAACTGGACATTCTTTCAAGATGAATGAAACCAGTGTTTTTTACACCTCTGCAGTTCTCATAGTTCATGCACACTCAAAAAATGTATACCCTATTCTTCTTTTGTTGTGTCTGAAAAATTCCCATAATTAATTTTTTTAAGACTGTCTCATCAAAACCAGTTTGAAGTCAATATTTTAAAGGTTTATATTTTAATAGTATAGTTTAAAAGAAATATTAAAAATAATATAGAAGGTAGAAATAATATGATGATACGAAGGTAAAAATGATAGCTCAGCATTTTGAAGTTTAAGTCCAAGTAACCAAGGTAACAAGATAAATTTTCAAGTCCTTATTAGCAAATTTTTAAAAGATGATGTATAAATTTTTTTTAATTTGAGACGTTTTTAAAAACTGATGTACGTGAATTCTTCAGGAAACACTTATTATCCTAGAAATTAAATCCTAAATAATTTGTTATGTAGATCTCTATATGAGGGAGTCTGAGTAATACAATGTTTCATGTTCTTTCTGGTAGTTCCTCAAAAGATACAAATATATCTGTGTGGTCTAAAATTTAATCTGTACTCTTAATTATCAGCTATGTGATCATGGGCAAGTCAAACTCTCTATGCCTCAGTTTCTTCACAGGTGAAATGTAGTAAATAGTGTCTGCCCAGCCTCATGTAGTTGTTGTAAGAGCATGTAATAACTTACATGGATGAACTGTCCAAATAGAAATCTGTACTCATATTAATATAGAATGTACTATATATATATATATATATAGTGCTTCCTCATGTCAGGCACTGTTTTAAGTAATTTACTTATTCTGTTATCTCATGTAATCTTCACATAAACTTACAAGGCAGATACTATTATAATCTCCATTTTGCAGATGAGAAAACTGAAGCACAGTTTTCTGAGTAACTTGCCCAAGGTGAAATGGCTGGGACATGAGGGAGCTAGTCTTCATATCAAGTCATCTGACTTCAGCCACCGGGCTCTTAACCATTACACTCTGTCCTTTCTGTCTGGAACTGAGGTTTCACTGTAGTGAGAACAGCCCTCAGCAGTCTAGAAATGAGTCACAACAGCAAGGCCAGCCCACTACCAAGAGGCTCACCAAGGTTCCACCTACTCCAGTGATTTCTTCAGCTTTGGACCCCTCCCCCAACCCAATGAGTACAGAAACCCAATTCTAAGAGCATAGTGAAACCAGCCTCATCCATTTCTCGAGTCAGGGCTCAGCAACCAGCTCAAAGGGATTGATATATAAACCTAAAGACCAATTTTTAAATAAACTGTGAGAAAAGCAAAGTGACAATGCACTCTTTCTCTGTAGCAGGTACTTGCTGCTGCTGCTGCGTCACTTCAGTCGTGTCCAACTCTGTGCAACCCCATAGATGGCAGCCCACCAGGCTCCCCCGTCCCTGGGATTCTCCAGCCAAGAATACTGGAGTTGGTTGCCATTTCCTTCTCCAGTGCATGAAAGTGAAAAGTGAAAGTGAAGTCGCTCAGTTGTGTCCGACTCTTCATGACCCCATGGACTGCAGCCCACCAGGCTCCTCCATGCATGGGATTTTCCAGGCAAGAGTACTGGAGTGGGGTGCCATCGCCTTCTCCAGCAGGTACTTGGGAAGCCAATAATGACCAGAAGGTTGCTTGGTGAGTATGGAATTCAGGGAGCCAACTGGGTATTCTTCAACAGAGTCACCTGTCAGAGGACCTGAGTACAGAAGTTTCTGCTGCAACATATATGCATTCCTGAAAAACCTCACTTTCTGCAAAATCATGCACTAAAAGTGACAGTGCTTATGGGAAGAAAAAAATTTAGTTGGGGCAAATGAGTCAAATCCTATGCAACTTTATAACACTAGGATAAACAATAGTTGGTACAGGGGAGATAACTGGGATAGTCCAGACAGGCAGCTTTTTCTGTGGGGAGGCTGTCTTGGGGATGGTAAAAAATGCACAAAAGCACCAGTGTGAATGCAGGCTTTCAGTGCTGAGATCATTCAAATGAGGATGATGCTCTGAGCCAGCAGGGCTGCCGCAGAGTTGAGCACAGGAGGAAGTGCAACCTGCTATGAGGAGATCTCTGCAGAGCTAGTGATGTCCTTCTCTGTGGAAGGAGCCCGGATGCAGGCTGAAAAGATTCCTATCTACACAGCAGCCAAGTTGAAGGCTTTTTCCTTTCCTGCTGAAGTTTTTAATTCTGTTCCCACTATTTTGGCTTCTTTTGACTAGGAAAAATTACATATTAACACAACTTCCACGTTAAACTGACACCACTCTCCTATTTACCAATTATATGTGAGCTAACTGGTGTTATAGAAACACACCTTGTGGCAGAACAGACAATATTCCGTCCACAGTGAGAATAGGAACTTAAAACACCTGCATTGTATGCTTTTTTAAAAGATGATGCTTAGAAAAATGTATACCTATGTTATTTTTGCCACCAAAGGACACATTTTTCCAAAAAAGAAGCAATGCATAGCTAAATCTTAATCAAAATTCTGTAAAGGGACTTCCCTGGTGATACTGGATAAAAATCCAACTGCCAATACAGGGGACATGGGCTCAATCCTTGGTCTGAAAAGATTCCATATACAGATGAGCAACTAAGCCTATGCACCACAACTATTCAGCCCTTGCTTCAGAGGTCATGAGCCACAACTACTGAGCCCATATGTTGAAACTACTGAAGCCCGTGCACTTAGAGCCCGTGCTCTGTAACAAAAGATATCACCTCAATGTGAAGCCCGTGCAGCACAATGAAGAGAGGCCCCTGCAACTACAGAAAGCCCACATGCCGCAATGAAGACCCAGCACAACAACAACAAAAAAATTTTTTTTTTTAAAGAAGAAGAGAACTTAGATCAGTGGCACTCAACTGGGAGCAATTTTACCTCCTCTTCCCCCGCTCCATGAGGCATTTGACAATGTCTGCCGGCATTTTTGGTTGTCATAACTGGGGAGAGAAAGTTCTATGGGTTTCTACCAATACAGTATACTAACGCATATATATGGAATTTAGAAAGATGCTAACAATAACCCTGTGTACGAGACAGCAAAAGAGACACTGATGTATATAGATCAGTCTTGTGGACTCTGTGGGAGAGGGAGAGGGTGGGGAGATTTGGGAGAATGGCATTGAAACATGTGTAATATCATGTATGAGACGAGTCGCCAGTCCAGGTTTGATGCATGATGCTGGATGCTTGGGGCTGGTGCACTGGGACGGCCCAGAGGGAGGGTATGGGGAGGGAGGAGGGAGGAGGGTTCAGGATGGGGAGCATGGGTATACCTGTGGTGGATTCATTTCGATGTTGGGCAAAACTAATACAATATTGTAAAGTTTAAAAATAAAATAAAATAAAAAGAAAGTTCTATGGGTTTCTAGAGGCCAGTGATCCTCCTACGCACAGCTTTAGTGACATCAGCGTTGAGAAACCCTGGCTTAGATGGATGTTGTACTGTGGCTCTTTGGGTTCCCCTTTTCTACCTCCAAGCAAGCAATGCCTCTGCTTTCACAGTTATATTCTACACGGGGCCGTTAGATACTGCCTACTGTATAGTCATGCTCATGTCTTCCCTCCCTGAGATTCCATACAGCTGACTTTGGACACAGGAACTCTCAGACTCTTCCATCACTCATTTATAGACATTACTTTGGTTTACTCCATGGGGAGTTAACTACACTCATTAAAGAAGAATTTTACTAATAGAAAGCTTAGAGAACAAGCTTGGGGGTCTTCTCAATGGTGTCTCCTACTCCCAACAACAATGGTTATATTACTAAAGTGGTTGAACAGCAGGCCTCTCTACAATATACATAATTTGATCACCTGGTAAAAGAGAGCAGCAATAAGATTCTGTTCCCATCACTTTACTAGCTGTGTGACTTTAGGCAAGAGATTTAACCTTCAGAGACTTGGTTTCTTTCTTTTTTTTTGCGGAGGGGGGCGGGAGATGAATATGGATAACAGCTCCTGATTTGTGGGATTGATGGAAAGATAAACTAGAGTGTATAAAAGCTCTCAGCACCTCTTAACAAGTAACATATGCTAAGTAAATATCAGTCCCTTCTCCCTTGCAGTGATACTATACCGATATTGCCATTGTGAAGTTTGCTTTTCTTGTGCTTCAGCTTTTCTTTTTCTGAGTTGCTCTCTGTTTCGCAGACTCCAAGTTCCAATGACTTCTGTAGGATCAAAATGAAAGTTATGAGAGAGAGTGATAAATTATGGCGTTAACAGCAAGGAGTCCTATAGCAAAATGATAGAATCCCCTTGAGTGTCCAAGTTTTTCTCCTACCCTTTTGAGGACAAGGACTATCTCTTATTTATCCTTGTGCCTCCTGAAGCATGCCTGGAGCAAACATTCAGTCAGCATTTTTTAAATGAAAAGATCAATATTTGTACATAAATGTGCTATTAATTCCTTCAAAATAGTGTGCATATTGTACAAACATAAAAGTAAAGAAAAAAACCAGCCATGTTCTGCCATCCTTAACATTATAACCTGTTTTCATTTCATTCCTCGTATTCATTCATCTGGTGTGGTTTAGTCGCTAAGTCATGTCCAACTCTTGCGACCCCATGGACTGTAGCCTGCCAGGCCCCTCTGTCCATGGGATTTTCCATGTATTCATCTAGCCCCTATATTAAAGTTGCAATGATTGCATACCACAGTTTTACCATTTATTTACCATCAGAAATAAATTCCATCATCTAGTCCTCATAATTGTAACTTTAGTGACTACATGATATTTAATCAAGTTGATGCATTCTCATTTATCCACTCATTCCACTTATACTGAACATTTAGGTTGTTGCCAGTTTGTTTTGTTGTTGTTGTTGTTTTTGCCACTGTAGATCAACTATAATAAGCAATTCACACACAGATTTTTTTTCTTTTGTATTTTTTTCCTTTGGATGATGTTTCTCCAAGTTCTTTGGAATATTAAAGTTACTACCAACAACAGTACTGCTGCCATCCAAGACTGTGAAAAGTTAATGGGTCTTTGATGTAGAACTTCTCAGAGCCAGTGGAATGATTTCAAATTTGCACTGGGACCTCCCAAAGTGAACATACCTCATGGACCATGACACCTTTTGATTTTAGAACATCAGTCCTTAATGGTGAACTTGGATGGGGGAAAATTATACCTTTATTTTTACCAATCTAAATGCCCATTTCCTTCAATTATGAATGTAGATAACAAACCACAGTGGTTTTAGCAGAATATGACTTTGTCACAAAAAGAAATTATGGATTTTTTTTCCATATCACATTACAGTTATTACAGATACCTTAGAATATCATTTATTTGAGATGAAATATTTGATTTGATACAGTGGTAATGAGATCCATCACTGGATCTTATTATTTAATGCACCTGTAAATAAGCACATATATTATTATATCAGTTTTTTATTTTGATACTTTTCTTAATATAATTGCTTCCTTTGTAATCATATGTAATTAACTTTATGTATTTAAAAAATTTAGTCTAAGAAGGTGTCTAGAGTTTCATCAGAAAGCCAAAGGGATCCGTGGTATACAAAATGTTTAAATCACTGTCTCAAGGCCTAGGGTTCTGCAAAAGCAGCCAAAATGCTGCTTTAGGATATATCCAAAGACTAAGATTAGTCAGTCAGCAGAATAAACACTCTTATAGTTCTTGCTACTTATTGCCAGATACCTTTCCAAAAGTTACACTATATTTGTGCTACATATATGGCTGTACTTGTTTTACCACACCATCCATCATTGGGTATTTTCATGATCATATATATATATAATTATTTATTATTTCCTTGTGTTTCTCCTGCTTACTAGAATCTTAGTGCTAGAAGTCAGCTCAGAAAGTTATATAGCCCCTATTCTTCCTTTCTAATACATGAATGTACCCACCCAATGATGCCCCTTTTTTGCCAGACCCATACAAAGAGGAGAATAATCATAGCCCAATCCTTCCCAACAGCCACTGTCTCTTAAGGTTTCTTTCATTACCTGGAACATGGGTCTCTTCTTGATGATGATCAGGTGTCTGATGGAGCTTTGAGAGAGACTGGTCTTTTCCCAAATCCATCTTGCTGCAGTATCTTCCTGCTTTTGGTCTGACTTCCACAAGAAGCCTTTTAAAAAATGTCAAAAGTAACTAACAGTTAAAAAAACACACACATAGACAAGTTCACTTGTCACTTGACTTCCCGCCTTAAAGTTTTATCTAGTTGGACCACAGCTGTTGGCTACTTCTACTTTCTTTATCACCCTGCACAGGTGTGAGCAGGGTCATGGCTGATGCTATGTCCTTGTCCGTCAGCACAGTGGCTAGTTACGCAGGCAGCCCCTCAGCCACAGGCTAGTATATCCCAGCCTCTGGTATGGCAGCCATTTGTCTCTGCATGCTCAGAAGTGCTCGAGTCTGATGTTCCTTTTCACACACAGAGGTGGCATAGCATAGGAAGGACATGAAGTTAGCACTTAACCAGCTCAATATCCTTGGACAAATCACTTCCCCTTTTTGTGACTCTCTTTCTTCATTTTCAAAGCAGGTAAATAATTCCTGACTTGCCCACCTCACATAGTTCTTGTGAACGTGAATATAATGAATGTGAAAATTATAAAGATGTGAAGTTAATCTTGTAATGTTTTCCTGCATGTGGCATTTTTCACCTTAACTGTATGCAAAATAATGGGAAGTCTTGCTGTTAGACTTAGATAATAGACAAAAAGATATGAATCAGGAATTCAATACAAATTTGAACCCTCTTCTGCTCACCAGATCATTCATAAGTGACTCAAGACAACTAGTGAAATGCTCTGTATTAATCCAGGGAAGGTCAAAAAGCATTTCTTAATGAAAGTATCAGCACATTATGTCACAGAAATTGAAACCAAAGTTGAAACCAAAGGAATCACCTGTCTTCAATTGGTCACCCCATTTGTGAAGGCATAGGGGCACAGAGCACCAGGATTGTTCACCTAGGAAAGGAACACTGACTACCTCCTGATATGGGCAACTAGTCTGTGAGATGAAGGGTTAACAATGTGTCTGGAGTCAGATGTTGAGTTGAAGAGTGTTTGAATTCCAGTGTTGCCACATTCCCTGATTCAGTTACCTTAGGCAACTTAGAAGGCAATGGCACCCCACTCCAGTACTCTTGCCTGGAAAATCGCATGGGTGGAGGAGCCTGGTAGGCTGCAGTCCATGGTGTTGCACAGAGTCGGACACGACTGAAGTGACTTAGCAGTAGCAGCAGTAGCAGTAGGCAACTTAGTTTTGGAGCCACTACACTCCCTACAATATGGGAAAATATTGGTATGCATCTCATGAGGTTATTGAGATGATTGAATCAAACAATGTACTGGACCTTCCCTGGTGGTCCAGCAGATAAGAATCCCCTCCCAGTGCAGGGGCCATGGGGTCCATCCCTGATCTGGGAGGATTCTGCATACCAAGGAGCAACTAAGCATGCGCACGACAAACTAAGTCTGCGCCCTAGAGCCCACCAGCCTCAACTACGGGAGCCCTCATGCTGCAACTACGGAAGCCCATACACCTAGAGCTTGTGCTGCAATAAGAGAAGCCACAGTAATGAGACGCTCGTGCACCCCAACAAAGAGGAGCTCCTGCTCACCGCAACTATTGAAAGCCTGCACGCAGCAGTGAAGATCCAGGGCAACCAAAAATAATAAATAATAAAATTTTAAAATAATAAAAATAAAAACAAAAACTGGAAGTGTTCATTAAATTTAAAACAAAAACAAAAAAACAATGTACATAAAGCATTTTATAGGTGCCTGGCATATTGAATACATGGTGCCTAGAATATCTAGCCTGCTTAATAAATGTTTACTTTTCAGGCAAGAATACTGGAGTGGGTTGTCATTTCCTCCTCCAGGGGGATCTTCCCGACCCAGGGATCAAACCCCCGTCTCCTGTATCTCCTGAACTGCCAGTGTATTCTTTACCTGCTGAGCAATTAGGGAAGCCCTTTAATAAGTGTTAGCTGCTATTATTAGTAATAAAAATATAGTGGCAAGATTTTGGTAAGTCAAGTTACAGTTTAAATGTTTTAAAGAAACTCAGAGAAAATCTGAAGGAAATTCTTTATGAAAAGAAAACCTTTATCATATGAATAGATGCCCTCCACATCCATAGACTCATAAGGCTTTAGCATCCCTTCCTAAACCATCTAGTCCCTCCTCCTATTTTATATACAGAGAAATTGAGAACCAAGGAAGGGAAGGATTCACCTGTCCTAAATTTTCTTACTTATTGCTATCAGCACATCTTACTGATTATAAGGTGGGTCATCTTGTCATGCTTGATCTTACCTGGATAGGAAAATGTATGTGTGATATGAACATATGAGAGAAGCAAGCTTCTTAAACACACTGAGAATTCTATAACAAGCACTCCAGGACTTACCACCAAAACTTAATGTGGAATTTAATGACCAGATTCTAAGCTCTAGCTTTGTTTCTCGGTTCTGCAGACTTTCTCATAAGTAAATCTCTATCTAAAAACTCAGACAGCTTCAGGGAGTCCCTATTTCAAGAAGTCCTAAAGGAAATGCAAAGTGTGATTTGTAATTTATCTCATGGTAATTTTTAAATTTTCTGATACAGGGTTTTAAAAACTCAAATACAGGTTTAAATAACTTTGAAAATTATAAGAGTGTTTTATAATTTAAACAGGCATTTTAAATACTAGTGGCCTTATTTGAGATGTTTTAAATCTGACTGACTAGGTTATTTCTTATGATAATGAAACAAGATAAGCTTTTAGAATACTTCTGGGGCACCTTACAGAAGATGCAAAATTACTTCTTAAATACAGTTATCCCTAAAGCTTCTAAGACCCAGTTCAGTGATTCAGCAAACCTTACTGAATGTCTCCTCTGTGCCATGTACTAAGCAAGCTGTCAGGCTGCAGAGGTGAACAGATGTTTGTCTCTGGGTCCTGTGTACTGTGGGCCCATGGAGATATGCACATCTTTATTGGAGGGAAATAACATTTAGACTCTCTACACCCTGCTGCAGCCTCCCCAGGCTGATTCCACCCCTGCTTCATGTTCTGATATCTCGAAGCAGAATGTGGAGGGACTATGTGAAGGTGGGGTCTCAAGTTAACAGTAAAATTAGGCAGCAGTATTGGGTGGAGGGAGCTGGTAGAGGGAGTTTGGAGCAAACAGATTGGAAGTCAGGCAAGGTGTCTCTGGTGTGATAAGCAGGCCACAGCGTGAACTTGTCTGGAACAGAAATAGCCATATAGTAAGTTCACAAGCCATAGTTCATTGTCCTTTCCCTCTGCAGTGAAGTCTAGAGTAGTTAGCAGAATGTATCACAGAATGTTAGGCATTAAAGACTGAATATTTTTAACAAATGCTGCCTCTTTCTAGGGTTATTTATATATCTACAAGATACCTCTCTCTAGGCCACAAATTCTCTGAGGATGGAGACCACTCCCGATTCACCTTTCTATCCCCAAGGTATTATCTAGTAGGAGACTTGGCCCAGAGCAGTCCCCATAAACACCCTCACTCCTGTATGCAGTGCCAGCCTCACGGGCGTGCAGCCTGTGCAAGTACTTTACACACTCAGGGGGGTTGACGCTGCTGTGACTTAATTATAGTAACACCATCATTTGTTCCAGAGTTCTTTCTACTGTCATTCACTGGCCCTGACCCATGTGCTGAAGACATAGCAGTTAAAAGATGTCTCTGCCCTTACAGAGCCTGCATGCTAATGGGAAGAAATCAACAATATGCGTATAAACAAAAAAGATGTATTAATATCAGATGGTGGTGAGAGCTTTGGAGAAAAGTAAGCAGGGAATAGGAATGAGGGTAGGATGAGGATAGGATAAGGAATGAGGGGGAAAAGCTGCTGGTAGTTGCTGTTTTAAACAAGGTGACAGTTGAGCAGAACTGGAGGAGACTGAGGGGCCAGCTAGGCAGCCCTCTTGGAGGACGTCGACAGAGAGGCACTGGTGAATGGCCCGAGGTGAGGGAGTGGCAGGAGGTAGGTTCTGAGAGGGAGCTTATTGCCCTTGTAGGGATTTCTACTCTGAGAGATGGATGATCATGGGATGGTTCTGAACAGAGGACTGACGCCATCTGATTTTTTTTTTTTGGCTGTGCCACGCGGCATGTGGGATCTTAGTTCTCTGACCAGGGACGAAACCCAGGCCCCCTGCTGTGGAGGTGTGGAGTTTTAACCAGGCAAGTCCCTGACATATTTTTAAAGGATTATTCTGTCTACTGTGTGAAGAACAGACCACGGGGACAGGGTGAGGAGGTGGAAGCAGGGAGACCAATTATAAGGATCACACATAATCTAGACGACTAAGGCTTGGACTGTAGTGGGAATGGTGAAGAAGAGGTCAGACTCTGGAGTAGCTTACAAATTGGATAGGGAATGAGCAATAAAGAGGCAAAGACAAGGTTTTGGTCTGATTGACCGGAAGGATGGAGTTACCATTAACAGATGAGGAAGACTGGGAGGAACAGACTTGCAGGAGATGATCAGGAGTTTAGTCTGGGACATGCTGATAGACTAAGGAGAAAACAGCAAAGGAGCAGCCAGTGTGGGTGAGAATAACCAGGGCAGTGCAGGGTTCTGGAAGTCAAATGGAAAAACTGTTTCAAGGAGGGGGTGATCAACCATATCAAATTGTGCTAATAGGAAGGTAGAAGAAAGATTGAGAAGTGTCCTAAGAATTTAATTAATTATGGACTGGAGCCCAGAAAAGTTAAGTGACTTGGCCAATGACACACAGGCAGGACCAGTGACATAATTTACAGGGCCCAGTCCAAAATGAAGATGCAGACCTCCTCCTTCAAAAAGTGTTAAAAATGTCAAGACAGCTACAGCAGAATCTCGAATGCATCACAGGGTCCTACTTCCACATGCGCTTGCCTGAATCTTTGCAGCAAACTTATAAAAGAG
Source organism: Bison bison bison (assembly GCF_000754665.1). Lineage (NCBI taxonomy): Eukaryota > Metazoa > Chordata > Mammalia > Artiodactyla > Bovidae > Bison > Bison bison. The sequence continues at coordinate 2,508,541 of NW_011494815.1, read as the reverse complement.
CTGTTAGTAGCCTCGTTTTCCAGAGCATGGCACTGGTGCTCAGAGTGTTGAGGGGCAGTCTCCATGTGAAACCTGAGCCTGCAGCCTCCAAGTCTGGCCTTCTTCCTACTCAGACACTAGATATTGAGGGAAAGAACTGCCTTCCTGTCTCCTGACCCACGCGCAGCAGGCTTAAGTATTGAAGCCCTGTTCACGCACATCAGAGGTCTGGTTGAACTGGGCCGATGTGGGAAGAGGGAAACATGCTGCTAAGAACTTCTGCCCTGGGACTCTTTATGACAGGGGTGAAATGGGAGCATTGGCTACTATTCAGTGAGAAACATGACTTGATAAAAAAAGTGCCCCCAAACTCATGTAGCTTTAGGTCACATTGATAGAAATGAGGATGGTCACTTCACTACACATTGGCTTGTCATCCCATACGTGGAGGGTTATACTGTGAAGACCACGTGAACGGGATTTGAGAGCATGAAGGAAAAAAGAGCAAGGGATTTGGGGCTCTACCATTTCCTGACTGTGTAACTTGAGGGGAAATTGCTCGATTCTTTCTGGTCCTCAGTTTCTTCCCTTATAAAGCAGAGAAAAAGTAATACCTCCCAGGGATTCTGGGAGGATAAAAGAAATCGTGAGAGCTTTCTATAAAATGAAAAGCACTGCACAGACAGACATGCCATAAACGCAGGCAGCATTAATAGTATTATTAGAGAGTTCTTATGATGCACCTGGGCATTTTCCTGAAGTGCTTTTGGGTGGAAAAAGTAAAGAAAGGGAAGCTATCATATGCCTTTTTTTCCCTTAGTGTTCTTTCCTTGCTAAAATACCTTTTCAAAGCTTTTAAATTCTTTTCTAAGAGTTGATCAAGCTTTGTTTTCCTGAGTGGAGAGGGAGAGTTTCTCAGTTTCCTCTTGTCTCATAGCCTGTTGATATGTGATAAATAAGTCCCCTGTCTCTGCTGAAACAGATGCTGCCGTACACATACAGATAACATGGTCTCAGACTTTAGAATGGCTGTAACCTGACTTTCAATCTAGTTTGTTTTGAATTCCCTCCTCCGGCCTCCTCCACCAATATTGCTTTCTACGTCTTAATGTATAGACGGTAAGCATCTCTGGATAAACACTGATGGGTGGTCATTTAACTGAGGAAGAACAATACTGCTCCCACCTTGATCCCCCATCACATCACTGTCCTTACATTCCTGAACTTTCAGAACAGTATACACTCACGTCTACCGCTTCCTTTTCCCCACATCACTTCTTCTTTCCTTTGCATCTCCAATCTAGTTTTCTCTTCCACACATTGTTCGCTCATAAGTCAGCAATGACTTCCTAATGGCCAACTCTGGGGATCCCTTCTCAATTCTCTCTATGACCTCACTGTAACTCACAATTCCTCTGAACACTTCTGTCACTCTCTTCTTGGTTTTGGTGGTAATGTTCTTCATCCCTCCCTCCTCCCCGTCATCTTCCTCCACACACTTCTTTTTCACTCTTCTGGCTGTGAGAAGTACTACTCAAGGATGACTCCTTGAGTCTCTTCTCTCTCACACTTAGGCAGTCAAGCCAACTGTATACCTTTAGCTATTCTCCCTATGCAGATATCTTCTAAATAATTATCGGTCTGAGTTCTAAGATCACATTTTCAAGTGTCTCTTGAATATCATTCTTCACCTGAATATCTCACTGCACCTTAAAATTAGCATATCAAAAAGCAAATATATTTTTCCCCTAAAGCCAGGCTCTCCTGTGCTTTATTTCTGCCATTCTTAACTATTCTGCTGTAGAAGAGCAAAGAGCAGCACCATGTTCCTGGCTGTCCAGTTCTAACTGGCGATCCAGTTCAGAACTCTCTTTGCCTCTGCCCCTTCACTTGGCTTTTCACATCCAGCTGGACACAGTTCTGTGAGTTCATTCTTCCCAGTGTCCCACATACCCGTTGCTTTTTACCAATGGTAAAATACCATTGCTTTTCCCCAAGCCATCATCCCAGTGGGGGATCTCAACTTTTCCTTGAAAGTATTGGAGAAGCTTCTTAAGTAGTTAATTTCCTTCTATCTCCCCTCACCTTCCCCAGATTGTCCTGCACACACAGCCAAAACATTCCCCATAAAATAAAGCTGGCTCTGAGGGCTTCCTGGGTGGCTCAGTAGTGAAGAATCCACCTGCCAATGCAGGAGACATGGGTTTGATCCCTGATCCAGGAAGATCCCACATGCCAGGAAGCAATGAAACCCGTGTGCCATAACTATTGAGCCTGTGCTGCAGAGTCCCAGAACTGCAACTACTGAGCCCATGTGCTGCAACTACTGAAGGCTGAGCACCCAAAACCCATGCTCTGCAACAAGAGAAGCCAGTGCAATGAGAAGCCTGTGTGTGACGATGAAGAGTAGCCCCTGATCACCAACAACTACAGAAAAGCCCAAGAGCTATGAAGACCCAGCACAGTCAAAAATAAATAAAATTAAAAAAAAAAAAGAAACTTTGGCTCTGAACTGGTCACTACCCTGCTTAGAAGCCTGAAAAGTCTCAGTATTTCATGTAAAATAAAGACTAAACTTGTCAGCCTTGTATTTAAAGTCAATTTCCCAATCCTCTCCCCCATGACTTCCTGACAATACCCAATGACCCAGTCAAATAGTGGCACTTGCCCCCCCATTTTGGCCTTGACTCTGTCTAACGCCCACAGTACCTCTACTCACACCTCCTGGCTGTTCAGTGCTCCTCCCCTGTGTCTGCCCATCCATATAGTGAGTGCCTCTATCACAAAGCCTTTGATGATGATCATGATGATGGTATGCTGGTTACTCTACAAACCATAATAGGCAGTGACATGTTACAACATGTTACAAACGCTTGAGATCACTTAATTCTTCTAAGGAGTATTATCCCCATTTCTCTGATGAGGAAATTATGGTTTAAAGAATTTAGATTACATGCCAAGGTCACATAAGCTCATAAATGCTGTAGTTAGGCCTCAAGACCAAAGCAGTCTGACTCCAAAGTTCACTGATTTAACCATTCATTCTTTTCTACTACCTTTCCTATATAGGGGTGATTTCTCCTTTCTGAGCTGAAGTGTCACTCGATCTGAGCCTCCTTATGATAAATATCATGTAATGTTTTTCATCTTACTGTTCACATACACATATCTTTTCTATAATATTCATTCAGTAAACATTTATTGAACACTTACTTCATGCCATCCCCTTTACTAAGAACTGGAGAAGAGACAAACAGGAGTCCTTTCCTCCAAGGAACTTAGTCTAGTTGAGGGTGGTAGACAGCAAGTAACTAAATTTAGAATATAATTCAGTGTGATAATTTCAATATCAGTATTTCAGTATGTTCCAAGAGTAGAGATAGAGTCTTTAATTTTGCTGTCATAGAAGTGGAAAGATAAAGATACTGAATAGTGCATCCTCTAGCCGTATTTCTCTTTAATTGTACCTGCTTTGGAATGACTCTACATCGGTCAACAAGTAGAATTGGGAAAATGATGAGGTTCTATGTGTGTAATAGTACTACATGTTTTCTTCACTTTACAATAAATAGTATGAACCCTTTCCCCTTTTATTATGGAAATAATAATAGCCAATACTTATTGAGTACCTGCTTGTCTTATTCCAGGCAGTCTTCTAGGTATCTTTACATATGATAATTCGTTTAGTCTTTACAACAGCTTTTAAGGCAGGTACTATTGATAACTCTGTTCTGTAGATGAAGAAACCGAAGCACAGGTATTGAACCTGTGCCCTAAGTCACACATCTAGTAAGTGGCAAAATTGGGTGGTTTGGATCTAGGAGGCCATTTGCTTAACCACCTTACTGTCCTGCCTCTCAATTCTACTCCTTTGATATTTAATAGAATAAGGCAGAAACATATTTTCTTTTTCAGTCCCTTCTCTCTTTCTTTCCCTTTTCCCTCTCCCTCATTCTCTCCCTCTTTCTGCAATTTGTTGCCTATGTAATCTGTGCCCCCAAAGTATGTACAGTGCTGAGAATACAAATGCAAATAGAAACCTCCATAGAAAATTAAGAGGACACAGAGGTGGGACATCCAACCAAAATGAAGAGATGAGGTCAAAGGAGTCTTCCCGGAATATGTGATCTCGAGCCTAGCTTTGAGAGTGAATAGGAATTTGCTACTATGACACAGTCAGGCTCAGAGGAACAAACACAGGCTCCAGAGTCAGATCTAAGTTCATTCAAATCAGATTCTGTGTGGCCAAGATCTTCCAGCATCGATTCCCTTATATATGAAATGGGTATTACTACACTTACCTTCCATGATTATTATGAGAATTAAGAATGATGACTCTTGAGGACTTCCCCAGCCATTCAGTGGTTAAGACTCCACCTTCCAATACAGGGGTGCAGATTCAATTCCTGCTTGCGGAATTATGATCTCACATGCCAAGCAGTGTGGCCAAAAACAAACAAATAAATAATTTTATAAAAAGAATGATGACTGTTGGAAAGCATCTGGCACATAGCAGACTTTCCTGTTCTGGCTGTCATTATGATTGTTCATAATCTCAATAACAGTAAGTGAAATAGAACCACTAAATAATAAAGCTAAGTGAGGCATGAGAGTTATTTTATAGAGGGAGTCAATGTTACACAGGCCTAGTGGCAGCTGGAACCGGAATCCAGATCCTCTGAGAATTCTACCATTTTCCCTTTACCTGACTGCTATTCCGAACCCTTCTGTCTACAAGTCAATCTACCTTGTCCCCTGGTTTGATGAAGTATTTCCCAAACTTTCCAATTGTTACATTCTCTCTTCATGATTTTTGCCATATTCTTGTCATAACATCTTCTGTATTATTATTTATTTAATGATTTCTTAAAATAAACTTATTTTTACTGAAAGTGTTTAAAATGAAAATTTTATATCACCAATGTCAATGGAAAACCAACAATATCACCTGTGAAGTCACAGGTTTGTGGTATATAACAAATTCTTCTAAGGCATATTTAAATACACACCAAACTATTAAAGTAAAAGATATTTCATCTGAAATTTTCTGTACTACCCCAAGCGGAATGAATGCATACCACCTCTTGAGAAATGCTAACCTATGCAATTAATCACTGAATTCTTTTTATTTCACAGAATTTCTAGATCATGTCCAAATTATCCTAAAACCAAACTGCCCTTTACAGTACCTCATTTATAATTCAAAAGGGACAGAACAAAAGACTCAAAATCATTCCCTGTCCTGCCACTGACCCAGTATTATTCATATCAGCTACTTCCCACAGGGTCTCTAGTTGAACATTAACCTCTCCCATTTTTGCTTTCTTCATCCCTTGGAATTTTAGCTACTCTGGCATAGAATATGTACTAGTACCTAACATGATGGTTTCATCTTTTAAAAAATATTTTTTCATAATTAAAAAAAATTAACTTGGCTGTGCTGGGTCTCCCTTGAGGCGAGCGGGGGCTGTTCTCGAGTTGCAGTGCATGGGCTTCTCTTATGGAGTACGAGCTCTAGGTGCTCCACTTCAGCAGTTGCAGCATGCAGTCTCAGTAGCTATGGTACGTGGCCTTAGTTGTCCCGCCTGAGACATGTGGGATCAAACCCATGTCCCCTGCATTAGCAGGCAGATTCCTAACCACTAGACCACCGGGGAAGCCCCACTTAGTCTTCTTTATTGGGAAACTTCACCTCCCTGCTTCCAGTAGATTACATCCCCTGGGCTTGATGTTTAGAGTTAGAGTAACCTAGACGAGTCCTTGAACTTGGCTGATGAATCGCAACCTTCCAAATGGTTCAGACCCAGTGCCCGCTGAGGGCCCAGCACAAGGTATACATTCAAGTAAACAGTCATCACCTGAACCAGTTGAGGTAGAGGGGACTCTAGCTAGAACTGCTGCCACTAGATGGACATAAAAGGCAATTGCACCATTCTCACCTGTCAACCAGGCTCTGGCATTTCCCCTTGGAGGCAGCCGACCTTGCTCCCTTATTCTCTTGACACTCTCTGTTCCTCCTCCCTACAAGTCCTCCTCTGAATGAATTAGCATCAAGGATGTTTGCATACCGAACACTAAGCTAACTGATATTCTGCCACAATCTGTTCAACAAATGTTAGGCTTTTTTGTATTGTGTGTGTGTGTGTGTGTGTGCGTGCGTGTGTGTGTGTTTTAGTGACACTTTGGTTGTATTTTTAGCCAGGTTGGAGAGGGAAGAGAGGGAATTACTTGGGCAGGCAGAAAACATATTTCCAGGTCTTTCCTCGTTGGTATTCTCCTAAGCGGCTGTGAACACTCTTAACAGATGGAGCTCAAGATGTGATCAGATCTGATTTTATCAGCATGTATCCTGGGCAAGTTCAATGTGAGGATGAAGACTTCCTTTGTGCTTCTTTGTGTTCTGTATTGTCACCCTCTATTGTTAATACTCTCATCTCATTTTAGGAAAGCCAGCCTTTCTCAGCTGTGATAGACACCAGTGTGGGAGTCGTGTAGCAAAGTCTGATATTCCACTGGAAGAAAAAAGCAAGCAGTTGTGGCTTTTTTACTATTACTAATTTTAAGTTTTCATATTTATTTTTTATATATGGTTGCACTGGGTCTTTGTTACTGTGAGCAGGCTTTCTCTAGTTGTGGTGAGAGGGGGCTAGTCTTTGCTGTGGTGCAAGGGCCTTTCACTGAGGTGGCTTCTCTTGCTACGAAGCATGGACTCTAGGTGCCCGGGCTTCAGTGGTTGCGGCACGAGAGCTCAGTAGTTGTGGCGCGTGGGCTTAGTTGCTCCAAGGCATGTGGAATCTTTCCGAATGGAACCCATCTCCCCTACGTTGGCAGGCAGATTCTTATCCATTGTGCCACCAGGGAAGTCCTGGCCCAGTGCTTTGTGATGAGCTCTCCCCTCCCCATCAGCAACAAGAACATCTTATTTTTAAGTGTCAGAATGTTCTTGGTAGTCAAAAGAGAAATTAAAACAAACCCCTACAGGATAACCATCTTCAGAGATATCCAGCAATATACCCAGAATTACCCATAGTTCTTCTATCTGATGGACTTGGTCTTCTTGATGAAAATAAAATAGGCTGTTACATGTTATTATTGCTATAGCCTTCATTATTGAAATTGGATACCATACTTCACTTCTCAGGAAACACTAACTAATGGGAGTAATTATCACCCTGAAGAGTATGTGGTGCAGCAGATAGAGCCTGGACTCTTGGATTAGAAGATAAGCAGGGTATCTATTTCCACAGAGCTGCTATTAACTTCTGTTTTTATCCAGTTCAGATGGGTGTACAATACTTTGTTCTCAAGCAAGGAGACTGGACAGAATTATCAGGCAGAATTTAAATAACTTGGTTCATCCAACCAAGACAGACTTTCCTTTCTAGAAAAAGCCTACTCCTACCCTGATCTATGTAAAACTCCAATCCTGTATCCCACTACCAAATATGGCACGCACAAGGATTCAGACACCTCTCTGAGGAGGAATGAGTACCACAGAAAGTGAAAGAAAGTGAAGTCGCCCAGTCATGTCCGACTCTTGGCGACCCCATGGACTGTAGCCTACCAGGCTCCTCTGTCCATGGGATTTTCCAGACAAGGGTACTGGAGTGGGGTGCCATTTCCTTCTTCAGGGGATCTTCCCAACCCAGGGGTCGAACCCGGGTTTCCTGCATTGCAGGCAGATGCTTTACCATCTGAGCCACTAGGGAAGCCAATGAGTACCATGAACCTTCACTAATCCAGTCAATTCAATTCCCCTTTAGTGGAAATTAAGATCTCAAAAACACATGGTGACAGTTCTGCTTTCTAGTCTTTCATAGAAATTATACCTTTAGCTCTATATTCTAGTTATCTCTGACAGAGGAAGTGAACAACTGGTCAAGTAATAGAGTTGCCACAGAGCAGGGAGTTAGAGTGGAAAGAATAGATTGATGACTAGGTGATACACTAAGTAAGAAATGGGCTTGAGACTTTTTGGTAAGTCAGACAGGGATGCTTAAATGGGCAGGAGAGCTATTTGTTTTGGAAATTACTTGCAAACTTCTAATTGTACTATATGGAGTTATGTGAACCTGGGACAGAGTGAAAAACAGTTCATAGAATTTCAGAGCTGGAAGAAATCTTTCATGTCATCTAGCCAAATTTCCCAAGAGATGCCTGAAAACCCTGTACAGACTCAATTTACTAGAAAATGTTTCTCATTTCAAAAGTTTTCTCAAAGAAAACTCCACAGAGACTTTTACAAATAACCCCATGAATTATAGTTCTGATTATTACTTCACAACCAACCCTGGGAAAGTCGCTTCATTTTTGCTGGTCTTTGCTCAAAACATGCCCTTGGGCAAGTCACTTCACCTCTCTGGATATTAGTTTCCTTATCTATAAACAACAACCCAGTTGTCTTGCCTGCCCCTCAGGGTGGATAACGGGCTCAAGAAGATGATAGAAGTGCAAAGTCTTGGTAACCACTGGATAGGCTGTATTTTCTAAAACATAAGAAGCCTTGCTACCAACACCTTCATTCCCCTGCCAGTGACCTCCCCTTGCTAAGCAAGAGTAGCAATGTGTCATCCCTCTCCATTCTATTAAGATGTTTCTCCCCCTTGCCCATAATTCTTCCCCATAGAGTTTACCCACAGATGTGTCCCTTCACAAACATTCTCCAAGGGGCCCTGTGTCTTTTTCGTGAAAGACAATGATTGGATTTGTGCAAGTCACAGAGTCTGCGAGGGAACAAGTTGCATGCGTACAGGGAGGCTTTCAGTGGGAGCAACTGCAGGCCTCCTGCTTTTCCACCCATCCTCTGACCAGTGCCTCTTGGCCCTCAGCCTCTGTGAGTGTGGGTGAACCCTGAGGAGCGAGGCAGCAACCACACAGAGGACCCTCCTAGCAGAACCTCATAATGGCACAGATGGGTGTTCTTTCTAACAGGCATTTAGTAAGTGTTTGTTATGAGTCAGGTCCTGTGCTTGCCGCCAGGGGTAAAAGATGAGTCAGACATGCTGCCCGCCCTTGAGACCTCACAGTTTAGTGGGAGAAACCAACTCAGGAGTGCTATGTACAGGCTATGTTATGACCAATGCCCCCACAGTGTTTGGGAACAACTGATGGATCCCTTGAGTCTGTCTGAGGGCAGGGTGGGCTTCTCAGAGGCTGTAAGATTAAAATCTAAATAAGGGTGTAGACATTCTCCAGGGGGATTAAAGGTGGTGGGGGTAGGGGAGCATTTCAGACAGGAAGAGCTGCGAGGATACAAAGGCAGAGGGATGTGAGAGGGCAACTTGGTTCTGGGTGCAGTAACAGAGGAGCCGACATGTGAGCTACACATCAGAGATTGAAAGGACCTGAATCCCAAGGGCTAGCTGGGGGCCCAAGGAGGAGCCTTTATGACACTGTGGGGTTCCAGGAAGTAGAATGTCATGGTCAGCTTAAGTTCTTAGAGCATTATGGGGGCTGGGTGAGAAAAGACAGAGAAGGTAAATTTACTGAGGGTGTTAGAGGAAAGGACAGATTCTAGACAGATTTAGAAGGTAGAATTGATAGATCTTATGAGAAATTCCAAGAGCAACAGCACAGGAAATTAAAAGAGAAAGAAGGCAGACTGAAAATTTTGTGAGGGCCCACAGGTAAGATAACAACATATCTTGGATCAAGCAAATTACACTCCCTGATTTCCATTTCTTGACTGCCTGGCTGAGATGGCCTATGTAATGTTTATGGACAGGAGGTCAAAAGCTTTCATCACAAATTATTTTTAAAGCTACAGTGGTGGAGTCAGCAGTCCTGGCTGGCTAGGCCAGAGTTCCTCATCCTTCCCTTCCTGTCCCATGAGTCTTAGCCCCAAAGCTAATTGTTTCATCCAGGAGGATGCCCTCCCCTGATAGAGAAAGGCCACATTTCGTTTGTGCTGTGCTGTGCTTAGTCACTTCAGTCATGTGCAACTCTTTGCAACCCCATGGACTGTAGCCCACCAGGCTCCTTTGTCCATGGGGATTTTCCAAGCAAGAACACTGGAGTGGGTTGCCATGCTCTCCTCCAGGGGATCTTCCCAACCCAGGGATTGAATCCAGGTCTCCCGCATTGCAGGCGGATTCTTTACCATCTGAGCCACCAGAGAAGCCCATGAATACTGGAGTGGGTAGCCTATCCCTTCTCCAGGGAATCTTCCCAACCCAGGAATCAAACCAAGGTCTCCTGCATGTCAGGTGGATTCTTTGCCAGCTGAGCTACCAGGGAAGCCACACATTTTGGTTAAGGATTGACAAATAACTGTGCCAGGATTGCCATACTAAGTACTGCCTAGACCCATGCATGACCACTAACTGTGTAACTCAGAATGCTTGGCAGTCTATAGCATACACTCACAGATCATACATGTGGTGAATTCCCAGAAGAAGTGATGTTTGCGCTGGGTCATAAAGGGGAAAACAAAGAGAGTATAAGTACATTACAATGATATCCTACCTGTCCTGGCCCTTATTTATTTATTTATTGGCCACATCATGAAGCATGTGGGATCTTTGTTCTCCAGTCAGGGATTGAACCAGCACCATCTGCATTAGAAGCACAGAGTCTTAACCTCTGAACTACCAGGGAAGTCCCTAGCCCTTTTTAAGAAGTACATCTAGAATGTTCTAGACCAGAACTGTCCAATAGGAATTTCTACAATGTTGGGAATATTCTTCTGTATGATCCAATATGGTAGCCATGAGTCACATGTGGCTTTTGAACACTCTAAATATGGCTAATGTGACTAAAGAACTGATATTTTGAATTTAATTTTTATGAATGTTAATTTAAATAGCTACCTGTAGCTAGTGGCTATCAAGTTGGACGGCACAGCTCTGGAGCCCACTTAGCAAGCTGAGATTCTGTTTCACGTGGTCTTTCTTTGCTTCACTCCTTATGCCCATCTCTGTTCTCTTCTGCCTAGCCCCTCCAGTTTGATGTACTAATTGACTAACTCCTAACTTCCAACATTGGTCCTGTTTCCTGGTTATTGATTTCCTCTGTCTCTCATCAGAGCAGAGCCCTGGACTATCTTCCATGTGACTCATACCTTAATACCCCCTCAGCCTGTGTTGGTGTGTTGGCCCAGAGAAAATAGCTTCAGAGAACCTGTTTTCCCATGCTGGGCCCTTCACCAGGCCTATCCACTCCCTCCCATCTTTTTCTGTTTCTTTTCTAGGTCGCTTTAATCGGCCAGCTAGTAACCTGGAATATCCTTTGGTGTTTTCCCTCCCTGCCAGCTTGAGTTAGAGTTGAATTGAGGTGTGCATATTTGGATGGGGAAGGAGAGAGACATAACTGGTTGAATAAATACTTTGATTTCAGGTCTCTGAAAATAGGTGAAGAGCTCCATCCTGAGACCTCTCCTGTCAGGCATTTCAAGCTTTGATTTATAAACAGATAGCAATATCAATAGGTTGATTACTACACCTGTTGATGGAAAGGATTGATTCAGGACACAAAAAAGGTTCTTGATAGACCAAAGCACTGGGCCAAATTTAACAAGATGTAATGTAATGGTGATAAATCTCAGGTCCTGTTTTGGGGTCTAAATGGATAATTGCCTAAGTACCAATATATGGCTTAAAAGATTTGGTAGTTTTAGCTAATCAGGAATCAGTGATGGATAATGAGAGAGACAATATACTCTGGGAAAGCACTAATGGAATCACATCCAACAAGAGCATTCACATCCAACAGAGACCTACTGATTTCCACCCTGACCAGACCACACCGGGATCGTTGCTTCAGGTTCTGAACGCCTCACTGTTTTTATTTCAAGAGGGGACACTGACAAGTTGAATCACCACAGTGGTAAAGGGACTGGTAACCTGTCCCATAAGGACCTGGGACAATTGAGCCTTACAAGAGCAGACCGTGGGGACAATGTCACTGTCCTAAATCTCTACAGGATAGTCACAGGACAGAAAGCAGACATGTTTTACATGGCTCCAGAGGGCAGAGCAAAAACAGACAAGTGAAAACTCGAGCAGATTCTAGCTCAGAATGAGGAAAATGTTTCCAATTGACAAAACTGTGATTCGGGTGGTTTATCCTCTGCAGAGGCGAAGTTTGTTAGAGACCCTGGAGAAATGATGTTAAACAGGCCCCAGAGCCAGTCTGCTCAGATATTGATTGTCTCCGCAGTGATGGATAACTAATTCAAAATGTGTAGGCCGTGTATGTGCTAACCCATTTAGCTTTCAGGTTCTATATTAAGTGTCACTCCTCTCATTCTAGCTCAGCATTCTCAGTAAATAACCTTCGTTCCTTGTATGTGGGAAACAGGTTTCAAGCATGGAGTCTCTAGCACCAAGCAAATTGGCAACATAATTTTAGCTCCTGAGCAAAATGGGTCTCACAATAGCATCAGTTTGGTGTGCACATTAACATTTGAATATGCTGTATAATAAGCGTGCTAATTACTCTGAGAAGAATACTTGAAGAATAAAATAAGCTTTGATCATTAGAGGAGAAAGGGGCTAGCAATTTACAACATGGCTGCTGCTTGATATTCAAAAGTACATGACAGCTCTCATCGCAGGTAACAGGTAATTACTGTGATTATAAAATGTAATGACAGCTGCAAGAAGTGATCAGAAGTTTATTGGAAATCAGTTTGTGGTACAGTTTGTTTTTAATCACATTTAGATTTATTACTCATAAAAATGTGTCCTCATTTGATGGTTTGGTTCCTTCAAGCAGTTCGAACATAAATCTACTGCTATTACTAATCTCAGCTTTGTAGGAAGTAGCCAAGTTTTCATCGTGAAGCTGAGGTGGGGAGGCCTCAGGTTGGATATGGGAACATGATCATCACTTTGTGCTGGGACAGAAACTGTCATGGGGAGCTGGCTGACACCCCACACCCTGAATGACCTAGACCAGCGGTTTTGAGAGTCTGCTCTGCAGACCTCTGGGGAATCGTGATACTCTTTCAGGGGGTCCATAAGGTCAAAATTATTTTCATAATAATATTAAGATGTTAGTTGGCTTTTTCACCGTATTGAAAGACTTCAAATTATATGACTCAACTTATATAAAATCTGTGTGTGTGTGTGTGTGTGTGTGTTAGTCGCTCAGTTGTGTCCGACTCTCTTTACAATCCCATGGACTGTAGCCCTCCAGGCTCCCATGGGACACGCCCATGGGATTGTCCATGGGATTCTCCAGGCGAGAAAACTGGAGTGGGTTGCCGTTTCCTGAGAGGCATTTATAGAGGCTGCTCTGTTACTAATCTCAGCTTTGTAGGAAGTGGCCGAGTTTTCATTGGAAATGAGAAGCTGAGGCGGGGAGGCCTCAGGTTGGATATGGAGACATGACCATCACTTTGTGCTGGTAAGGAGTTTCCAGGGGCTAGGGGAGGCCAGAAGGGGGAGTGACTGCTTAATGGGTATGGGGTTTCCTTCAGCAGGGAATGAAAATGTTTTGGAACTAGGTAGTGGTGGTGGTTGCACAACTAAATGCTACTAAATTGTCTCTTTTTATATGGTTAAAATGGTGAATTTTGTTATATTTTACAACAATTAAAAAAATAAAAAAGGAAAGGTTACATATTAAAGGAAGCAAAAGGGGAGTTCCCTGGCAGTCCAGTGGAAGCTCCTGGCCTCTGGAGCTTCCACTGCAGGAGGAATGGGTTTGATCCCTGGTCAGGGAACTAAAATCCCACATGCCACAAGGCACAGCCCCCCCAAAATAAAATAAAAAATAAAAGAAGCATTAGAGCTTCTTTCCATCCAGAATATTAAAGCTGCTGGAGGGTTTTCTAACCCTGAAAGTTCTCTTTGCTAGGTCTTTCAATAGCTGTAACTCTGAAAGTATGAAACATTTGTCCTTATTCCCCTAACATGCTAAGCCCTTCAAAACTACTTCTTTGAACTTTGCCTAATGCTAGTCTATACTTGAAATATCCTTTCTCTCAACCTGGAAGGCTACTACCTGTTGTTTGAAGTCCATTTAAAAAGACATTCCCTTCAACTGCTGAAGCCTGCATGCCCTAAAGCCCATGTTCCACAACGAGAGAATCCACTGCAGGGACAAGCCTTCAGAGCGCAGCAGAGTAACTACCCCCAAACCCCACGCAGCAGCAAAGACCCAGCAAAGCCATAAATAAATAAAATTCTTATTTTTTAAATGACATTCCCTTGATGAAATCTTCCTGGGCCTCCACCCCCAACCCCACCCCAGAAAATTTGGTTCCTTCCCTCAGTCTAGGTTCTTACAGAGCTTTGGTTGTGTTCCTTATGTGGTACTCCTGACATAAGATCTTGTCACCTTGTATCACAGTTACAATACATAACACCACTTTTTGTCTCTCTTAAAAGGTATTTCTTGACAGTATCTTCTTCTTATCTCTGAAGCCCAGTACACACACACACAGAGCGCTCTCCAAATGTACTAATTAATAACTTTATGTTAAGTACTTTTCAAAAGGTTTTATAAACATTGACTACTTTAATCCTTATAACTTTATATACATTTTATAGATGGTTAAACTGAGGAAAGAAATACTTTAGGACATGAAAAGATGTTAAAACAGCAAAACAGTGTGACAGCAAAACCACATGACGGCATTTGGTGTCACACATGGGTCCTGGTTGGTGCTCAGTAAATGGCTGTTTATCTGACTGAGTAAAAAATGTTGCCTGCCACATCAGTAAACACGGATGTTGCAGCCATCAAACTAGCACCTTATAGCACCCCAATGGTGAGCCCTGAGGGAACTCAGGATACAAACCAGATGCCAGCTATCAAGCCAGCAGCCTCTGCAGCCACTTGCAATGGTGTGCCCTGAGGAGACTCAGGATAGGAAAACCCAGGGCACTGGTCACAGGAAAGTTGGGGTGCCTATCAAAGGAATTATTTCACTGAGCCCAGACTTTTGCATCTTCCCACACACAGAGAAGTATTAAATTCATTAACTTGAGTTGTCTGGTTTTCTTTCATTAATAATAATATTTTGGACTTCCCTGGCAGTCCAGTGGTTAAGACTCTGTGATTCCAATGCAGAGGGCATGGGTTCCATCCCTGAACATGAGTTTGAGCAAACTCTGGGAGATAGTGAAGGACAGGGAACCCTGGCATGCTGCAGTTCATGGGGTTGCAAAGAGTTGATCATGACTTAGTGACTGCACAACAAATCTTTAGAAGTTCCGACTATCTGCTCTTTGTTGCAAATACTCCTGTATATCCTAGCTCCTCCTCCCTTACCTCCTCAGAGCAATCTCACTGATATCTGAGAGGCTCTGTCCTGGGCTTAAAGCTCTGTTTTGTCTGCCAAATAAAACATAATTCTTTCTTTCTTTTTTTTTTTAGTCGCTCAGTTGTGTTCAACTCTTTTGTGACCCCCCTGGACTGTAGCCCCCCAGGCTCCTCTGTTCATGGGATTTCCCAGGCAAGAATACTGGAGTGGGTTGCCATTTCCTTCGCCATAAAACATAATTCTTGACTTTTAGGTTGTGTATATTTTTCAGTTGACATGATAAAAGAAAAAATGGCTAATATATTAAGTAAATGAAAGGATTCATTCTCGTGACTTGTTAAATATTTCCATATATTTTTTAGACCTCATAGCATGTGAGACCTTGGAGAGACCTTGGTTGTCTCCTCATGCAAGTTGGAGATTGGGCAGGGGGAACTCCAAGGTGACCCGGTGGAAGAAATATGGATCTGGAGCCTAAGAGGTGAGATTAGGAGTAGTAGAGCAGAGTGCTTAAAATAATAAAGAGAGAAAGGGCAGCTTTAAATCATTATCAACCAGCATTTAAGAAACCCCCTACCCAGAAGAAAGAGAAAGGCCAGAGAACTAGGAGATGGGAGAGTCCCAGAGTAGTGCAAGCTGCCCCAAGACATGCATTATCAACGGGTGATACAAAGAGTTTCAAATTAAAGAGCACTTCAAGGCTTCCCAACAAAACCAGCTGCCTTGACTTGTCCAATCCCACCCTGATGGGTCTCCCCAGAGGCAACTACTGCCAACGTTTTCAGCTATTTCTTCTGATGTTTACCTCGTATTTATAGACACATGCTTCTGTTCTATGCTTTCGTTTTTTCCACTTTAGATATTATCTATTGACTATTATTAGAAGATTAGGATTTAGTTCTCTTCTAGCACCTCTAAAAGCTGAGTGGGCACTAGTAAGCTGAAAACCAAGTGACCCATCTTAACGAGAGGCAACTGCTACTCAGCACGTTATTGCTAGAGAATGCAGCTCCCCATTGGCAGAATGTACCAAAGTAACACTGACACTTATGTTCATATCAGATCAGATCAGTAGCTCAGTCGTGTCCGACTCTTTGCAACCCCATGAATCGCAGCACACCAGGCCTCCCTGTCCAAAACTAACTCCCCAAGTTCACTGAGACTCAGGTCCATCGAGTCAGTGATGCCATCCAGCCATCTCATCCTCTGTTGTCCCCTTCTCCTCCTGCCCCCAATCCCTCCCAGCATCAGAGTGTTTTCCAATGAGTCAAATCTTCACATGAGGTGGCCAAAGTACTGGAGTTTCAGCTTTAGCATCATTCCTTCCAAAGAAATCCCAGGGCTGATGTCCTTCAGAATGGACTGGTTGGATCTCCTTGCTGTCCTAGCGACTCTCAAGAGTCTTCTCCAACACCACAGTTCAAAAGCATCAATTCTTCGGTGCTCATCCTTCTTCACAGTCCAACTCTCACATCCATACACGACCACAGGAAAAACCATAGCCTTGACTAGACGGACCTTTGTTGGCAAAGTAATGTCTCTGCTTTTGAATATACTCTCTA